>NW_026018625.1:0-18862 GCF_020466585.1 Dendroctonus ponderosae | reverse complement strand
TACTATTATTTCCAGTATTCCGAAAATTTTGATCTACACGTTAGTATTTTAGATTTTCATTTAAATGTAGTTATAAGAGTATAAAACTAGGTGTAAGTTAAATTTCCTTTCAACCATCAGTTTGGGACCATTTCGTTTATACTGTATAAGTAAATTAGTGATAGATGTTGCTTTTTGTTTGTTTGGGTTCAGCGGTCAATAGCTAATGGCAGAAAAAAACTTCGGCTTTATCTAAGCCGTCATCGGGGCTCTCCTTCGCCATGTCCATATTTCCTCAGATAAGAAATATAATATTAATGTTGAAGTTTCTTGATAACCTTGATAATAATTAGTGATAGAAGTTGTTTTCTAATTTTTTGGGCTGATCGGTCAATGTGTAAATAAATTACGCTTAATAACACCCATCAAAGTAAAACATGTGGTTAAATTTAGGATTTATATTAAATGGTTTTATTTCAGAAAACGTCCTTAGAACCACAATTTGTTTAGAGTTTTGCTACTATAAGAAATTTCTTAAAGGGACAACTCAATCGAGTATTTTAGCAAAATTTGAGCTTATATTGCTTACGGTGAAATTTTTTATATCTTGATTGGAAAGACATTATACAGGGTGATTGAAAATTGGCGTCATTCCTTGTAAGGGGTGATACTCCCTTGGGGAGTACCAGAAAAATATTTCATTTTTTTTTTAGAAAATTTCTAGAAGATGTTAACAGTTGAAGATCGAATTTCAACTTTGCTATTAAGAATTATTTTGAACAAATCCCACGTTGGATTGGCAGCCTATTGGAATACTTAAGCATTCAAAAAGAAAAATTGCAATCTTTGCGTCAAATTACGAACATTTTTGATATCAAAAAAGGTCTCTTCTACAATTTTTTGATGAAAAGGCACAGCGGCAATGATGTTTTTTATCATTAACAGATAGTTACACGTGGATGTTATTGTCAAATTGCTTATATCTTCGGTTATAACAAATATATCGGTGTGTGGTTTTCATTATTTTGCTAGATTTTTTATACTTTTTCTAAGCAGCTAAAAAATTATATGTCATTCCATTTAAAAAATTTAAGAAAATCAAAAAAGTTTGACGACTTTTTATAGCGCACCCTCTGGCGGCCAAAGTGGCAATCATATCGGCCAGCCAATATTTTATAGTAGGTGTTAATGTAAATCAAGAGCTATTCAATTGCAATTTAAGCGTTGAATTTGGTTAAGCCAATACGGAGCTATTAACAACTTTTTGAACCGTTATTTGACTTTCTACCTCCACTTTATTTGACTAGCTAGAACAATGATACTCCCACAAGAAATAACTGAAAGTTTGTCAAGAATCGAATTAAGGTATTTGCAACTTTAGCAACCTTAGCCTGTCCTAAACTGCTAAAAATCCGTATTCAAAATTTACTATTGCAATTTCGCCCTCTTGAGGCCATTTTGCAAACTTGCAAGTTATTTCCAGTCATTTCCCTGAGCCACTTTACTTATATATTTTTTTACTTGAAATCGATACGACTAATAGTTGGTGAGATATGGCCGACCACCTCTCTTAGTGGCCCACCCTGTACAGGACGCACTTCACCAGGTACTCCTGCACTGAGTCGAGCCATGGAAGTCAAAAGAACATAGAAAGAACCTGGAGGAGCTACCGCGGCTACTTGGATAGCCAACATATAAAGATAATTTTGGTCTGATACAAAGGAATACGCTTGCTGCAGAACACATATTTTTAAGAATCTAGGGGTTCCGAGTTACAAGACAAAATAAATCAATCGTATGCAACAGGAAGACGTCAGAAGTAAGCCATTTTTTCTTGATAGTTATGCCGGAAATCAATAAGTAAGTAGACGCAAAGAAACAAAAATAACCGTAGTTGGACGCGTTTGAGTGGGTAAACAGCTAGTCAGAACCCCAGCTTTACGCGTTGCAAAAAAGATTTTCCGGAGCCTCATTCATCACAAAAGAACGGAGAACAGCAGTTGCACGTGGCCTCTTCAACTCACTGAATACCGCATTTTTTTAAATATTGTGTTCAAACTTAAAGTTGGGGATGGTTATTTCCGATATTTTATTGGTTTTTGGGTAAATTAATATAATTACCGGAAAACCAAATACAAAACATTCCAAAAACAATAGAAGTAAAATTGAACGATGTGTACCCAAGACGTTCACCGACAATTCCAGGAAATGTGTGTAGCTCAGAGTTCCAACGAAACGAATTCACAATGTATTGAAAGCTTCAAGGAAAATAGAAAATAAGTTGGTCAAATTTAACTACCTGCTTGATTTGTTGAGAGCTCCACTGTAAATAAGGGATTTTAATTCGATTTTCAACATACTTTTGTCGAGCTTGTCGATTCAACTTTCAACAAACTCAGTTTTTTTACCACTTGCGACAATTTCGCGGGAAAAAAAATCGGTTACCACCCATTCACACGTTTCTCAGTTATTACTCAAAAGCAGCAAATTTTATTTTTTGTATGTGAGCAACAAGTGAGTAAAGATTTTCCGTAAATGTGCATAGACTTCGAAAAGCAACACGGTATAATAACTGAACCGGTTTATTAACTAAATCCTAATCTGGCAGCAAAAAGCTCTTAAGAGGTTCCAGTTTAGAAATGATTTTCACTCAAACACACTTTTTGGACACACAGTGAGTCCACGTTCCAACTCTTCAGAAACGCAATCTTAAACATGGTTATTACTTTCACGCTCAATTTCAATTATTTTCGTAGCCAGTTAAATCGATGCTTTTGGAATAAACCTGTATTTGTAAAACCAGTGAAACACTGCTTACTGATTATCTTACTAATCCCATTAGATTACTGTACGGAGAACTGATATTATATTTAACAAAAGACGGCTACTTAATATCACATTTCCCTGGTAGACTCAGAAGTCACAATACTTGAGAAGCAAGAAAACAAAATGCAAAAATACCACGGATTCAACAGAACAAAAATTGAAAACTTTATAGATTGCGAGTCAAAAGTAATTACTTTTCTAAAATTATCACACAGTGAACCATTGCATATGCAGAAACACTAGTTATTGATTTAAAGCCAAATACCAGTAAATTGTTTGTTAGCCGATAAGCGTTTCACCTATCAACATACAAATGCGAAATAACTGGATTTCAATTACAAGCGAAAGTCCTTTAGGCGTCGTCACATTGTCGCTCGAAAATTAAAAACAAACAATTTGCGGAAGTAACAAATTGCCAAGTTAAAATTGTCAGACAATATTTCATGAGCAAATCCACTATTCGCCCGAGGCGTTTTAATTTGGAGAAGAAGCAAAAAATTCCCCCAAGTCACCAGACTCGTTTCCGATGATGATTTATGGTTGCAATTAGCAGATAAATTCGAAGTAAGCAGTTTTTTTTCATTAGAAAAAATGTGGCACATATTTTTGCATTTCGATCACAAAAATTGCTAATTGAAATGTAAATTGATTCAAATAATGTTAATTTGTTTTAATAAAACGTAATTTGATCAAAATAACCACGCAGAGCGAGTAACTTGGAATTAATTTAATAAATCAACGACTCATTTCATGTGCAAATCGTCGATTAGTATTTCAAAATTCAAAAGTTATATTGTATTTATGTATAAGAAAATTATACACTATATTGTAAATTTCAGATTTAACGTCATCTACTATTTTTTTTAATAGTATTAGTTCTAAAGTTTTAACTACTATTAATAAAAGTTATAACAAGCCACACATGCGAGTTACACATGAGACTTATTGTAAAAATTTTAAAATATTTGAAACAAACATCAACAAGTAATTTGAACACAATTTTTGTAAACTTGGAAAGTGAGCTGATGGAAGGAAGATGGATTGGAAGATGAACTGCGTCGATAAATTAAATACGAAAAAGTAAGAAGGGTAGCATCCTATTGATGGTAGGGGATATTTAGTAGTTTGTCATTTTGTGAGAAACACTTTTGCTTGAAACTTCTAACAAAATATACTGAAAAATATACCGAATGATATAACTTAACTGAAACCGGCAATATTGAAATTTTCCTGACGATTCACTGCTGAGACAGCAGAACATAAATTGAATTTATTCGTCTATTCAGTGTGAAGCATTCTGTTTTACCATAGATATCGCAAAGTACCATAAGCAAGATTAACAAACATTTTCGGAAAACCAGCCATTAAAAAGAGTAATCCTCCTCACAGTGCATTGAACCATGATGTCAAGGTTTGTGTACTTTCTCCGTTCAGGAAACATATATCTGGAAAACTGGAAATTAGGTTGTGTTCAGTCGCCAGAATTATTAAACTTACATATTCTTAAACACAGACATTCTTGAACCAAAAAAAAACTCAACGAAGATTATCCGGCTCGAAGACTTGACTTTTGTGAAGAAATTATGAATTTACGAGAACGAAATGTTGTAAACAAGCAAAAAGTACTGTTTTCCGGCGAATCAACGTTTATAGTAAATGACATAAATTGTATATATTGTCGTTACTGAGCAGAGCAGAACCCATTGTGGATGAGGAAAGGCCACACTCAACAATGTTTTCGCAAGCATTGTTGATGGTCGAGCAATAGTACCGATTTTTTGCGGGTAAATCTCAATGAAGCGGTAAATTTTAAATTATTCGAAAACTTGATTCGGAAGTGCGCTCTTCTGGGAAGTTTGCATGTTTATAACATTTCGATTTCCATAATAATATACATTCAGGCAAACTTTATGATTAAAAAGAAAATTACTCCTATGAAATTATTATTATGGGGATACTTGATACAGAAAGTTACAAAGACTAATTAATTACACCGCCGTTAGTTATTAGAATTTTCAAAGTGAGTTTTTTAGATTTTCAGATTCTATTGAAGAAATAATAACCAGTCCCATAATATTTTTTCATTTTTCAAATTAGTTGATAATAATTTGCTAAAGGTCTGTTAAGCTACTATCAATAAAATTTTGATATTTGGTGAGAGTCATACAAAAGTAAGACTTCCATTTGAAAACATGACATCAGAACTGAACTGGATTTGAAACATCCTGTATGAAAAATGCTAACATCAAACAGAAGCAGTTTAAAATACCAATTGACGAATCCTAGCATTTTTCAAAAAATTTTCTTTTAATATACTGGATTTATTCCAAGTTAGAGACAGACACTGTACCTATTTCATATTTAAATAAAAATAGTTTCATCAGGAAACCGATAAGTTCCATGTGCACTGTTAATATATTAATTCACAAAAACATTACAAACTTAAGCAATATATCCCAAAGAAAATAAAGTTGTATTTCGTTTTTTCCAAAGAAACTGTTGTTATGGTAGATTTGCGAGAGATTAACCATCAAAACAGTTTTGGAAATATTTACCAAATCATATCGGGATATTCAATCTAAACCGGTAAATGTATAACTATTAGAAATATTTTACCTCAATTACTGATAGATTCTGGTTGTCATTGGATGGCACTTACCTGAAACAGAAAGATATACCATTAGCTAAATTAAATATTTTCTCAACCTAATTTAAATGCAAACTGTTTAAGTTGAATTTGGAGTTTACTGCGGCCAACCCATAGCAATTCTAGTAGTAAAATTAGTTTAATTTAGTAAGTGAAAATCGATTAATCGCCACAAAACCGGTAATTGGTTTAAAACTTTACTTTTATCGCGTCTTATTTGAAGATATAGTTTGTCGCAAAGAGCAACACTGCAACAGTTTAGGATCTGAAAACCGAGCTTTTTGTTTCATATTGTACAAAAATACATCAGATCTAAACGCTTCGAAATTAAACAGCAAATCGTATATAAATGTTGGTGATAACAATTATCTAGACATGGAAGTGACAATCAGATGCAATTAAAAATAAAGCTGCTTCTTGTAAATTTGTGGCTGTCATCAGATATTAGTAGAAAGCCTATTAAAATTATTAGGCGTTAACCTCAATTTGAAACTATTCCACAACTAAAAGCGATATTTACAAATTAGAAGCAATAGCGCTTGAGGAAAAATAGATTTTGAGTGATTTATGACTTCTGTGCAAACCAATACGTTTAACCGTAAACGTCACCGGAAAGCGAGAATATAAATCAGAAAACCGTGAATGTCGAAAAGGAGCAACAACCGCTTCATTTCCAGTCTTTTGTAGGAAACCGTTTCAGGAAAACCTCGTTTGCAAGAAGCTGCTTCGAAAAGTTAATGCCTAATTTAAACCTACGACTTGTGCAAAATTACTGAAAGCGGTAAATAGGTTCTTACCCAAATTACTTTGCCAGATATAAAATTTGGTCTTTTGATTGTACATCTCGAGTTGGGCCAAATTGGGCCCCAAATAATTTGTAATAAATGAAACTCAATGCAGGCAATATAACAAATCAGAAAGAAGAAAACCCCTATCTAGATAAATTGTATTACTCAAGCTGAATGACACAACTAACACACCGGCGTAATCAGATAAGTTTTTTTTTTTGCAAGCCATTTCGGGAAAAACGTGTTGGGCCAATCGTTCCATAGTTAGCGGATCCAAAAAGCCGCTAGTTTGTTTGAGCCAAGGTTTCTAGCTATTAAAGCCAGCTTCAAGGCTCTAACAAAGCCTTAAATAAGTAGCATCACGATTAGCAACAAAATACAATTGTGCTTTTAATTTACCCTGAAAATGGAGGAAATATTTCCTAGCTTGTATTAATTAGTTTCCAGGAGAGTTAGTTATTAAATCACTAAATATATGGGAAGATATTATAATGCCAGTTACGAAAAGTTCGTGATAAATCAAAGACATGTTCTAGTCCCATATGCACAAGAAAGTTTCACAAAACTTGCAAAAAAATAATTATTAACTTATAAGCAGACATCACATTCGACAGTTTATTAAAAGTTTACCGAATTTCCTAAATGGGGACTTCCTTTATGAGTTAGTAAGCTCTCCACGTACTTGCACTGAATGGTTAAGAAAGGTACGAAACTAAGATTATTTCAAAGGCCCAACGGCGTCTGTTATATGAAGTTGTGCCTGGGGATCAATTTTATTCTCTTCTTTAGTTAACTTTAAAAGTAATATATTTTCTTAGCCGATGGCAAAGTCTCCTGCATTGGCTTAGATTTGCAAATTTATATAGTTTGGTAGTTTTGCCGAAAGAAAAGTTAAAACTGAATTGATAATTTATTTGAATTCCCAATTGCGATCAGTTAAAATAGGTTGACTGGAGGTACTTTAATTGTTGGTACTTATTCTGCGATTTACTCACAAACGTGTGATTCAAGGTATTGACAATTTGGCATTTTCTGAAACCTCGTTGATATAGGGGTTACATCAAAAGTCGATTTTATAGAGAAATTGTCCCGATCAGCGGAATATCTAATAAGTTTAGTCAAAAGATCACAAAAAAAGCGTACTACTTTCCTTATGAACTTTTTTCCTAACTTGTCAACTAAAGGGTGGGGGGTAAGTCACACCGCTTAATGTAAATAAACCTGTAACACCGACACGGCTTTACCGATTTCAAAGTTTTCTGTATCCATTGAAAGAGCAATAAAAACTCTACGATATTTGATATAAAATATTAATAATTTTCGAAATATCCATTGCTCAAAAAAAATATTTGTTTTAATGTTGACCGCATCTAAAAACAATTGGGCAGCGTGGTTCATTTTCCCTGTGCTTTCGAATGCGTTTTAAATAACTTGGTAGCATTTGAAATTTTTGTGAAAAATTAAAGCACATTATTTTTTTGTACAGCGGCTATTTGGAAAATGTTTAAGATCGTTTTCATATCACATACCTTAGAGTTTTTCTTACTCTTTCAACGGATGGTAATAACTTTGAAATCAGCATAGCCGAGTCGGAGTTACAGGTTTCTTTGGATTAAGCGGTGTGACCGGTGTTTTGCTAAGAAAAAACATATTAGCGGTGCAAACCGTTATTAAACATATAAAAATGTAATGCAGAAATAAATTTGTTTATTATTAATATTATTATTATTTCAACAGCAACTCATATACTCTACAAGCTTGAATTTTTGACACCAAGTAGGGACTGGGAATAAAATTCATTAAAAATATCTATTATCTGAAGAGCAGGAAGGCCTCGATGGGTGATTTGTTCCTGGTGATTAATTAATGGCAATAAACCGTTTTGCACAATTTTCTTTGAGAAACGAAAGCGTTTTCTAAACTTCAGTAAATTTATCTAAGATGTTTTCCATATCTCGAATATATCTGAAAATAATACAATTATTATTTGAGTTGCGTATCACGCTTGTTGATGTTTTCTTTACGTACTTTTGAGGTATACTCAAATGTAATTCCAAGTCCAAATTATCCCTATTAACACTGTACAATACATATGAGATTGCTATCTATATTTTTAAAACAAAAATACTATAAAAACACTAGAAGTTGAGAACTTTCGCTCAAAAAATAGCATTGGCAACCGCTCGGAGATGCCTACAACATCTCCGACAAATTTCCGCCGTATCGCCGAACAATACTTAAATGCGCGTGCGTCAGATGCCCAACTGATCGGCTCGCAACGGCCGGCGCATCGTATGAGATTGACTAAACATACCGACCTAAGTGTCTATATCTGGAAAACTATTAACCGCCGCTGCAAAAAACATTTAATCAAATCTATCCTTATCCGTAAGGAAACCAATTGCGTCACACTGATACAGGCTGTTCCATTAAAAAAACATTAGATTGATATGCCACGGATTTCGGGGAACATCCAGGGTATCGCAAACAACTTTTAGGAATGACCACTATTATAAAAAATATTTCCAAATTAAACACAGTAGCTCTAATCTTCTATCGCGTCCTGCTTGCATCACGGTGTATAGTGTATGGTTTAAATTTTGTCCACACTGGTGTTAATTTAAATTATGTTTTGTGTGTTTACATATTTAATGATCTCATTTCAACAGCTCAAATTTGTTTACAATTAAACAGACCCTGAAAGATCCAATTATGCCGAATATATTTTACATTGATGTTTGACTGATGAATAATAATCCACTAAAATATTTCCAAAATTACCACTTCATAAAGATCCGACACATTAATATATAGAAGCAAATAGCTGAAATTATTGCAATTGAATAACATCAATTGCAAACGAAAGTAAGATATTTGCAACTGCTGGTAATGGGTTACGTCCAGACCGATCATGTAAGCGAAGTTCAAGAAAATTTCAGATGTTCCCGTTCAGCACCACATTTCCTTAATGAAATACTTGGATAACAGATTTCAGAGAAAAGAAGGTTAGATAACGATATTCTTTATTCGATTTTGAAAAAAAAAATTTTCGATTTTGTTGCCAAATGTGTTAGATGCATGGTACATGAAATACGTTGTACGGATATTCTTATTGACTTCATAATATATTGATAAATTCCATATTACTGTCAAAAATAAATGCAATACAACTAGATTTTTGTTCCAAGTATGAAAAGGTACAACATTGTCAATAATATATTCAAACACCAATTTCAGTATGCAAACCTGAATTTAAGAGAAATGATTTGAATTTGAGCAGCTAGGAGTAATGTTGCCTGGGATATAGAAGTTTTATAGAAGGAGAATGTATTCACTGAACGCCTAAAATTTTACTCAATTCGTGAATAGCAATTTTTTCACACACGCTTCATATTTATTTGCATGATAATATCGAAGATGTTGGCAGGTTTTCGTATTGTGATCGATGGCTGTGCACATTTAGATCCACTTTGGTCTTTGCAAATAAAATGGTACATATAGTGCGATTTTCATGAAGTTATCGCAAGTAACAAATGTGATTTTTATGGAAATTATATTGCACGGCATACAAGTTTGATATTGGGCTTCTTTTCCTCGATTTACAGATGAGTATAATGTGAAAATTGTAATTATATGCATACTTACAATAAAATAAAATAGGATAGTAAACAAGGAAGTATCCAGGATACCGTAATAAAAGTCGTCTACAAACATCTTAGTAGAATTTGTTGCAAATATTCGATTATAAAATGTTGGGAGGAATGATTAAAATATGCCAAAGTACTTTAAAGCATTTTTAACTTATTCCACGCAAATTACTTGGATTTATATTTGCATTAGAAGGTCAGCAAAAAGGATGACAGTCACGTTGAAAACAAAGCCAGGATATGGAATGACTAATAAATTTAATAAAATGTCCGCAGCAATGAAACATATTTGCTATACGGGGATAAAATTTTAAAAGATCAAAGCAGGGAGCAACGATTTCATGATTAACTAATTTTAGATGAAATGTCCTTCTATGCACAAAAAAGTTCAATTTTATAGGAATGAAGCTTTTTTAGCTCTTGCGGGTCGGTTACGTAAGAAACCACATGCCTTGAAAACTGCATCGTGTCTTACAGAAGAAATAAACACCTTCTCGAAATCGTTATTACATCCTTGAATGATCATTTAATGTTGAAAGTCAACTTTAAGTGTTGAGTTCGTTATATGCATCAATCAGTCACTACGGAGCAAATGTGATCAAAAGTAAATCAAATAATTTACCAAATCTGTAAACATCTACCCGACCATCGACATTACAGTTATTAAGGTAGCTGTAAAGTAAACTCTAATGTGTATTAGAGCTGACACCATTGATAGTTACACGGATGTACTTTTTTTACCAAAAGCCCGACTGCACAACTTAAAGTAAATTTACAGTCTGTGTTTATTTCAAGCGCAACTATATATCTTATTAATCCACCCTTTGGAACATATTTAAATCCTGTATCCGACATGTCGTGTTAAAGCTTGAAATTAACCTCATAATTTTTCTAATACATGCACTGATTATTCTATGATCACTATGGATTAGTGCCGATGGCCCCCAGTACCAGCCAGCCCTTAGGTGTGCAAGAGCTGCTAAGAATATCCGCAACATGGAATGTGAGGAGTCTCTGTGCAGCCGCAAAGATCGACAACATGGTACAAGAAACGAAAATATTACAGGTATACATTTTGGGAGTAAGGATGGCCTAACAACAGAATGTATAAACACCCAGGAAGAAAGTTCTACTATGCAGGAAACACAAACAATGACAATAACCACAAAAACGCAGTTGGAATTTATGTCACTAAAGATTACACCAGTTATACTAACCACTTTACTCCTTTCTCGGAAAGAAGCTCTCTGCCTCAACTACACGCCAGACCATTTAACATAAACATAATCCAGGTATATATGTCTACTGCAGATAGAAGATATGACGGCGAGACGGATACCATTTACGACGACCTTACCAAAATCCTCAAAACCGTTAAACTAAATGATATCAACTTGGTACTGGGTGATTTTAATGCTAAGATCGGCGAAGGCAGAAGAGGTAATTTGGTAAAAGACTTTGGATTGGGTGAGGTACATGAACGCGATGACACATTTTATGAATTCTGTCAGACTCTCATTTGTGGTATGCAACACTTGGTTCAAGCTACCGAAAAGAAGATTGTACACCTGGACTTAGCCTGCTGATACAACATATATCCTTGCGAAACCCAATAACCTAGATCTCGACAAACAATAGATTTAGAAGCTGCGAAGCATGCTGAGAATACCATGGGTGGACAGAGTGACCAACAGAGGAGTCATGGAGACAATCAGGAAGAACAACTTGGAAGTAATGAACAGCATTAAGAGAAGAAAGCTTGAGTACCTCGCACATATTATGAGGAACGAAAGCAAATCAATTTTTGAAGTCCGTCGTCCAAGGTAAAGTTTACGACAGAAGCCCACCAGGTTGTTATGTACCGAGTTGAATCTTGGACACTAAAGACCAATACGTTGAATCGCCTGGAAGCATTTGAGATGTGGATACTTCGACGGCTTCTAAAAATTCCATGGACTGATAGAATGACTAACGACTAGGTTTTGAGAGGAGCGTGGACAGATTGTGAGCTCCTCATAGTAGTRAAATGTAGAAAGGTGGCGTATGTGGGACAGGRATGCGTGGCGAAAATATTTCGTTCTCAAAATTATAATGGACGGCAATAGCTAAATGGTCGACGAGGAGTGGGCAGAAAGCAGATGTCCTGGATAAGTAACATCCGCCACTGGACTGGTGACCGAGCTGCGGGAGAACTATTCAGATTGGTCGACGAGAGAGACGCGTTTTYCAAAGTAGTTGCAAGAAGAAGATACACTGATAGAAATACTGGAAGCAAYTGAAAGAATATGTGATAYACCAACAATTGATAGRAAATGTTCAGCTGAAGCTAAAACCGGAACAGTAAAAGCCGAAGATGCGAAGGCTAAAATATTTTCTTTGCAAATATTTCCAGCTTTAAAAATCAGCAAATGTTGAAACTTATAAACAGTTTAGAAATCCGCGAAATCGGTCCAAGTATACAGTAAAATTAAGTACGTCTACATAAAAGTGCCTTTAGGGATCATGAAAGGGACTGCAGACGATCGCACGGACCACATTATTACTTCCTCATAGACGAGGAAAAGTTTTAGTAGGTCAGATCATTGTGGACTCCCACACAGCTTTCACGAGTCGTATATTTTATGCAAATATTCATTGACACTATTTCTCCGTTAATAGAATATGAAACTTACTTACCAGAAATAATTTAACTTGAATTAATAACACAAATAAGAACTAAACCGAAATAAATATTATTTAAACGTATCGAGTTTTTTCCGCATCACAAGTTTTTCTGTAGTTGGCTAAATGATAATTGAACGTCACTTAGTGCTTTTAAAAACCTGATATATTCGAGAAATAGTAACTAATTTATTCGGTTTTCAACTAAACTCCGATAACTCATTAAAGTAGGTCAAACGAATTTTGAATCGCTATTTTGAAAATTTTTTACTCCACCATTTAGTTGGTCACCAAGTTCAACTTGCGTTCTGTTTGCAGAACAAGAAGAGACACGATCATTTAGTCCCGTTTAATAATGCCCAGAAATTTTGGATTTTATTAAATTTATGGTATTTGTACTTATGCAATTTTTGTGCAATATTTAATGTAATTTATGGTATTGAAAGTTGTATTTAGACGTTCGTAACAGCATAAAAGTTTAATAACTAACGTCTCACTTAAACGAGTCCTGTAACTCTACGCAACCGAAAATACGCTCATAGTTGAACGGAAAAAATAACTTAAAACTCTCATAGTTTGTAGTTTCTAGTATTTTGCAACTATCTGAAGCTTTAAAGTATGGAAATATGCCATCTTTAAAGTCTCGCGTAAATACGATCGGTGCCAAGTAAGAAGCTAAAATTGATTTTCGAGTATTTACAGTAAAAATCAAACTTTTCAATCAATCAAGTTTTTCGAAAAACATGTAAAGTAATTAATATTTATTTCCATAAATATAATAAATCTGAAATAATTTTATAGATTATTGGCTAGTCAGGTTTATCTGTCATTCAAATCACATGAATTACCTGCTACTGCAAAAACGATTAAATATTAAACTTTAACAATGATAAATGAATTCACGGTTAACGAATTTCAGTGGCGATTGAATTTTACGATAAGAGCAATTCGAAGTACTACAATTTATTGCTTCATCAATAATCAAATAGGCCACACATTTGCAGGGAATTGATATGGGAATAGGGAAAATCCTACTGAAAATTGTTTTTGTCCGTATATTTTCATAGAAATACAAACACGTTGTATTCGTATTCGGTTTTGAAATGTTGGAACAGATGTTTGCGTGTGAATTCGCAAGCTGATAGGTGATTTATTTACTGCCACTGAAAAGGAAAAATTATTTATTGACGAATTCGAATGTTTCTATAGTCTCGATAACTGTTCATAATGAGCAAAGGTTGCAATAGAAGCTGTTGTGAAAGAAAAAATGGTGATTTTTTAAGATGGTGAAACAATACATTGTAAATTCCTCACAATGGAAAAGCATTTATGAGAAAACATTAATTCGTTGTAGCAAAAATAGACATAAAACTTGAACTTAATATCGAATAAACAACATACAGAAACACAAGGAATAGTGTTGGAACTGGATAGATCAATACGAAATTATTTAAAATTAAAAAACAGCTCTGTTCCATTTTTATAAAGGGTGTGTTTTTTGATGTATGGAACTTTAAATTGAAATAAAACTCATAAAATTCATGTTCAGTTGATGGAACTGGCTTTATTGAAAAGACAATTGTATCTCATTATAGATAAAATAAGATTTGGCACATATGCGGCCGCGGCGGCTGGCTCGAAGGAAGAGCAATCCACGAAAGAAGTTTAATTTTCGACCACTAACGGAGTCTCAATAATGGAATTCGGATTTTGGATTTTCGTTGCTCCACATGCGGCAATTTATTTCAAAAATCGCTGTTCAGTTTGCCAAACTCACTATGCGATACGTTCATTTTACGGTTTACATAATCTTTTTTGTCTCAATGGTTGCGTAAATAAACAAAATTGCCGAATTTGGAGCCAGTCCAGAAGCCATTACGCAGACCTCGTTATATCCAGAAAAACTCAAAAGTTTTGAGCATTATGGTCTGGGAGAAGTTTGAAATTATCCAAAAATTCGACATCCAGATTGTTCTTCATTCGATCCAGCCGCAGCGGATTTTACCCCAAATCATCGTTAATCTACCATGGCCTTTTTAATAAAGTCAGTACCATGACGCTAACATGAATTTAGTGAGTTTCAGGTCACTACATAATTCTACACCTCTAACAAAACACTCCTTACTATATTCGGGGTTTCGAGTAGCTATAAAAATGAGAAAATAAAATTAATACCGCACATATCTTTCGCATATCGCATAGAGGGCAGGAAAACTTCATATTTAGAGTCATAAAAAGATCATATATTAGATATTTAATTAGTTTATTTTTGGTACTTTCTATTACCGCTTGATCTGCCCTAATTTTGGAAGCATCAACAATATTTTATGGACACTAGAAATAAGTCAAAAACAATGCATAAGATTTCGTTTTAAACATTCTAAAAATGTTGAAGAGTCCGTTGAATAAGAAATTGCGTTAATAAACAAACTAGCAGAAACGGCATTGATTAGCCTTTCACCGAAACAAACCTCAGAAAATATTGCCTGATGTCTAAAATACTGCAAAATTATTAGGCCATATAAAACTAGGTCAGCTTGGACAATGGAGGATTGAAGTCGCAAGATATTTGCCTTGACATAAAATGTATTTAGTAGTTCAGATACTAACTTATAACTACGTGAATAATTAAATATGTTCACTTGAAAACTTTGAAAAACTTGAACAAACCAAATCTTCAATATTGTTGCTTCCATCAAAAGCTTATTTATGCTAATTTAGCGTTTTTATTTCATGTATTTTTACTCCAGATTTTTGATTAGAAAATGTTAAGTGTTAGAAACTTGTTTTTAAATTATATAAGCCTTTTATCAATGTTGAATTGTAATTTTAATGGTAAAAATGAAATCTATTGTTCAGAGTTGTAAAAGCTGTTCAGACCAGGGACTAGACGTAATAAAATTCAGCCTTCCCAAAATTAATTCTCCTCTATTCCTAAAGATGAAAATTTCATCATTGTTAAATCAGGCACATAATTGACGGAAAACAGAGAATATGTAGTGAGGCCAGCTAAAATTTAAATTCTTCTTCATCTAAAAATCACCTTTCGGTAAGTACTTGAAGATTTTTCAGTTACAAAGCTAAAATATTAAAACCAAGACCCCTAAAAATAATTTACAAAAAACAAAAGTTTCTAAATCATTGTTTTGTAAATCCGAACAGCTTTATAAAAACGTCCACAACCAAACTTGACTGTTGCCAAATAATATGAAAATTAAATACCTAAACTAAATTGAAACCAAAACAAAACTTTCGAGGTCTCAGAAAACCATCCGAGGATCACGATATGCAGACTGAACTGATGGCCCGTGTAACAATTTAAATAATCCATCTATAGCGATAGCTAAAGAATATTCAAATACAGAACTAGACTTTTATAAAAAATTACGAATAATTTTTGGCATCGTGTCTAATTATACAAAAACAGAATCATCCAGCATAATAATAAAAACCAATTGCACAAACTATCTTGTACGGTTGTTTAGTCGACTAATAGACTGAGCTTGAGGAGAGGAACACAAGCTGGTCAATCTATTTTCTATTAAATAAAATTTCAAGATACTGCTGTTCAATCTTTCGATGAAACTATAATGCCTCAAAGCATTATCCTCGTGTGATCTACGAAAACAATTTCCCACTAGAAGAGAGGAAGTCTAAGAATATATTGTTGATTCTAGTTTTCACGAAATTGAATTGCATTTCGGTGAAATGTACTTGATAAAAAGCAGTTTTCTGCTCCGAACCTTACATACATAAGCAAATATCGTGGGGTTAAAGCTAAAAGTGACCAAGTCCAAAATTGCCGTATTTGTGTTTGTTGAACAAGTAATTTAAAAAAATTGTATATTTGTATTAAAAAACTGACGAAGTATGTTTTTCGTAAGCAAGTTTCCAAATGGATTCTGATATAATTTTTGGCTCGATTCCAAAGTGGATTTACCAAAAACCGATATTTTAGACTTGGTCAGGTTTAGCTTTAAGCCCACGATAAGTATGTATTTCAAACACTTATTAATAAATCAGTCATAGTAATCATATAAACGTCGTTTTAAACAACGCTATTAAAGCACACAGACCACTTTGAAGGGAATAACTGGTTTACGTTTACGCGAAACATGTATTGTTATTTGTTTCGTTCATTATAAAAGCCATTTTAAGTTTGCGCGTTGTGAATTCGTGACTTTCTTGTTTGTTTCGGATAAGCCTCTTTTCCTAAAATTTATATTCGCCATTCAACTATACTGAGCGAAAACAATGAACATCCGGCGGAATCGGTGCAAGGCACTCTTGTGTGCGATTTACATTTTGCTAGAGCACTTTTTTTTCAGGCTTGTTTATTTCTAAATTGGTTTTTTCGAAAATCTTCTATTGACTCTATCTTACCGTTCGACTTTTCAACACATTTGCTTGTTCATATTGATTAATATTTTATTTCAGGGTTCTATGTACGAATGTTTATCCATGCCATTAGTCTCTTTTAAACTCTTAAAAGTTACTAATAAATAAAACAAAATTAAAAAAAGGTAAAAGCAATTATTTAAAGACGATTTTAATTTACTCGCTTAAGCTACCAATTTACTGACAGATTAGAAGTACTTATTTTAAAAACGAAAAAGGAAACGGGCTTTTATGTAAGATATAATTTGGTTACCTTTATAAATATGAATGTAATAGAGAGTGGCCCAGCGGAAACCGCCGCGTTCGATACCTGGCAAACCATCAATAGGAGAAATTTGAAAATTGGTCGCTAAATCGAAGTCATTGCGGTAAAGCTATCTAAAATATTTTCAAGATGGCGACATTTTCAGTTATATTGGTAGTAGGTAACAACTTGCTTATTTTAAATAGAACACACTTTACAGGGTGTCTCAAGTAATGCGACTTGAATTCTGGAAATTTTAATTACAATGGGATTTTCGGGGACGCTCTTTTCAGATGAAATATCGATCAAAAGCGAATCAAAATTAACTAGACAAAGTATTTTTAACAGGCGTAATTCTCGTTTCGGGGCCACTGAAAATCCTCATATCATTCGAGACAGAAATATTCAAAACCGATTCAGTGTAAATGTATTTGCCTTAATTATGCATGATCAAGTGCGGTATCATATTTATGAGGAAGTATTGAATACCGAAAGGTACTTGGCAAATTTTGCAAAGCATTGTGACATATTTTGTTGATGAGTTGCCTATTGACATAAGTTATTGTTGGTATCAACTGGGCGGTGCTCCGCCACATTGTGAAAATGTGATAAACCAAAAATTGAATGAGATATTGAAGCTAGATGGATTTGGCGCCTAGGGCCGTGGAATAGGCCATCAAAGAGTTCAGACTTAACACCGTTAGATTTCTACCTTCAGGGAACAATAAAGCAAACAATTCCTCTAATCTCAATATCTCAGTCTCCGAAAACCCACATATCCAAATTTGCAGGATTCAAGTAGCATTACTTCCCGAAATATTCTAATGGACACTGACCGTAAGACACCTTGTATATTATAACATGTTTGAATTCAACTTCACATTATAAGTATATTATTAATACATGTTGTAATGTCCTAACAAAGAAGATATGTGTTAGTTCATTTAAATCTCATTCTTTATTGAAAAGGACTTACTTCAATGAAATTTCTATAACATTTGGATAAATATTACTACAAAATGTAAAAAAAATTCAATATGAAGTTGAGAAAACCACCCAAATTATTTTTTGCAAACGGAAACACACATTTTTGATAATTTTCTTATTCAGCATTAAAAATAGGTTAGTGTAAGTTTGTGTAAAGTTGTTTATTCCAAAAGTGTTCAGTTTTCAAAATATTGTCAATTTAATAGTTTTGATATGGATGTTTTATCATTTTAACTTAAATGCAGTCACTCTTAGTTGCCATAATAAAAGGAACCATTTTTATTACAATTAAATGATAAATGAATGTTTACAGCTGCCAGTTATCTTTTGAAAATGATGAATAATCGTGATTAGTTATTTTTTATATGGAGAATGTGATAAAGTTAGAAACATCAGTAATAGTAGTAGCTAAACTTCATTTGCGCTTTTCATAAAGTGAAATTCCTGCAGCCGTTATAAATGTCACGGGAATCTGAAGCTCTTGGAGAAAATGGCCAGCTTAGAAATTGGATTAGTATTAGTTCATCAGGCTTTTCGGATATTAGGTTGCAATTTATATTACAGAATTGAGGTTTAGTTCCGCCACATGACGATCCATCTAATAAGGAATGAACGGCCTGTGGTTTAACTTCTGCCTGCCGTTTAACTTCTGCCTGCCGTTTAATGTTAATACTCACTGTTCTTT
>NW_026018624.1:0-18794 GCF_020466585.1 Dendroctonus ponderosae | reverse complement strand
AAGTATCTGATATTCAAATTTCGCTTTCTGGGTCAAAACTACTCGAATTTCCTCACTAACGTTGTTACGACTGAATCGACTTTTCAATTCTCTATCCCACGATGCCAAAACGAATTATGTGGCTCGAATGGTTCTTGAGAAACTTCGAATAAAGGCAATTTAGTTATCTCTGGAATGATGTAAGAACGAGCGTTCTTGCTCATTTTGCTTCCGAGAAACATGCAAAACGGGACGGAAAACATGAAATTTTACAATAATCTTGCGCCACCCTTGCACAAAACCACGATAATTTTTCTAATTTCATAGATAACAGAAGACTGTATTTTTTCTACATAACCCCTCCCCCCCTGACTTTAAAGCTGGATCCGCCCCTGGTTTGATATCATTAAACTTCGGACTTCTTGAAGCATTTTCCATATTTTTCCACCAAATCAACTTAGTTCTATAATAACTACTATCAACATAGACATGTTTACTGTAACTTAAGCAACTGGGCGAGTGCTGCCTATTTTATATTCTGCTAGATAACAGCATTAAGGAAATATTAGTGCAGGTAAAATGCCTGCAGTTGAATGCAATTACGAATATGCTCACCAAGCATGCAACTCATAATCATTGGCAATTTCAGATCGGTAGCAGGAAGGCCTATGTAAATTCGAAAAAAACTGACTAAGTTGATGACATCTTTGCTGAGGATGTTGTTGAGTGCATTTTCGATCGGTCATGTGGTGGGCAAAAGTATTTTGCTTTGAGAATTCCTCAACAAATCGAACTGCTGCAACATACAATACAATATCGCTTCATTATTTTCTCAATAGGTTCAATTTCCTGGCCGTACCGTGTTGTTCTAATTATCGACATAGAAACTCTATTATCTTCAAAATAGGGCCTATTCTTCGTGTTGTTTATGAGTTTCTATCAAGCGGTTAAATCAATTTTAGATAAGATCCATTCGTGGGCACACAACGGCCGTTTCAACTGCTTCTGGGCATTGCTAATGGTACACTGTCTGGTATTGGTCGAATACGTTTTTTTCCTTTGCCTTTAACATTATTTTTTCAATCTATACATTTGTTGCAACGCAGTGTTTAATTTCCCTATGGTAAAGTGTGTCTCATACATTCACATTCACGTTTATTTATCCACGCTCTTCACATACTCTATGCTGTGAAATTCTTTTTATCAAACAAGTACACTTCGTTTTTCCATTAGCGTAATACAGGATGGCTTCTGGGCATCGCCAGTAAGTACTACAATACCCATTGAAAAAGCAATTAATTTTTTTCGGGCTATTGGTATTGTAAGCTACGTACCTATTTATTTGCAAGTTACATCTGGGCACACTATGTAGTTAGTGCCAAATACCATTCATTTTGATTGTACATCTTCAAGCGGTACCGTTACGATTTTTAGATGAGTAATTATGAAATGATTGCGGCTTTTAACCACTCAAAGTTTGGTACTTCGATCAAATTAGCCCATTTTTTCTTTCAATTGCTCTTGCTGTGTTCGTGGATTAGATATTTGTCCATGGTTGTTAGAGGTGTTTTAAATACTTGACTAACTTAATACAATGTTTGTTTTTAATTATTCTGACGTGTTTCAATTGCTTTTTGATCTTCACTGTTTTACAATTTGTCTCTTTTTACAGCGCTCAAAGCTTCAAGCATTTAGTGTGTTTTCGCATTCCTAAACTAATTGATTTTTTCTAGCTGACAATGTGTGTTTTGTCATTTCTTCAATAAAGTGTGCAACCTTTCATTCAGCAACTCAAAGTTACTTTATTAGACGTTCGCTTCCATGTGATTGTATCTCTGGCTCTTCACATAACTTGAAGGCAAAAGTAACTGTTACTATCTACGGTAATAGGAGTTAAACAACGACTTTATTAAGTATCTTCAATTAATTTCAAAGGGAAAGTACACACCTAAGACCGAAAGTGGTTTCAATATGGGACGACATGATCTGAAAGTATAAAATTTAGTGGAGAAAAAGGTTCCTTGCTTTTGCTCTGGTAACGATGAAAAACACTGTAGAAAGTAATGTGGAACGTAAGTGTTTTGTTATCACTTCCTACTGTTAGGTATTACGTTAATTATTATTCGATGAGAGGTGCAAAGCCGCGGTATCCGAGTTCCTTTAGGGCAAATGTTGAATAATTAATTTAATCAACATTTATTAGATAATGGGATCCAAACGTGCATCAGGTGCTGCCTTAATTTTGGCTCTTACTTTTCGATATTACGGGTTGACAAGATACAATCTATTTTTTTTAATCCTCAGCCATGTAATTTACTTCTTAATGATCTCATTGATTGATGATTCGGTTTCTTCAATTCCTCTCCTCTTCATAACTTTAAATTATGCTCAATTTCAATTAATGGGGGCTAAGGCTTGGTTGGATTCTTCGCTTTTTTACGTGGAATTTGAGACATTTTGAGCGGTTTGCGAAAATTTGGGGCTTTACATCGTATAAATTTGAAATGCGTGTGTTTTACCTCAAAAGACAGTTTGTGGTCTAACAAGTTTTTTAGTGTGAAAATATTGAGTGTAGTTGCATTTGTCGCTTCTCTGCTATGGAAATTCTATGCATAGAATTTTAGGCATTTGATAAGTGTTTTCCCATTCCGTGTTTTCCGCTGCTCATAAATCAAACATCTTAGATTTGCTCCGTTTTTGTGACAAGGACACTTGAACTAATTTTAAAGTTTTCCAAACTGCCCCTTTAAATAGTGGGTTTATTCTTGGAATTTTATTGCATAAAATGACGACCCCAAACTGATTTTTTTCACGGTTTTGCGTTCCGTGTTTCAATTGCAGGCAATTTCCGTATAAAATAACCAAAGTATAATGTGCACAAAATGCTACTAATAATATATTGCAGTATGCAGATCGGGTCAATAAATAAAACAAAAATCGAAAACGGTAAACCGAAGTATCGGATAATAGTCGAACAACCTTCAATGGCCTTCGGCAATATTGCGGAAAATTATGCCTGCCGAGAATTTGGACCAATCAACCGCATTACTGTAGTATGAGAAGACATGATCGGTTTCCAATCCGATTCTTTTAGAAAAAATCGGCGCAAATTTTCCACAAAAATTATCAAAGTAAATATTCCAAATTCGATATCGATCAATATTCGATTCTTTTCCTGCTCGTAAGCGACCAGTCCGGGGCGTTTACATTTTGATGTATGATCCACTATGCATGATGGATTAGTATTGATTTAAATAAGCCGATATCGTGGTTGTTCGTATTAGGAGACGCCTACGAATCGGTTCTGCTCGATTGTTTTAAATGTGGATTTGACTAAATTGGAATTTTCTTTTGTCGATGAAAGGAACGGTGCTTAATCATCGGGATTCCCGGTATTCTAGTAGGAGCATCAGCCACTTTCTCCTTGCAGCATTTTTGCTGGACGTTTTTCGCCCACAAGAACTAAACTGGTTTGACTATTTTTCGATTAATCCCATCTAAGTGTAAACAATAGGAAATGTTGGATCGAAAACCAATTTATTTATTGCAATCTATTTGGGGAATCATTGTTACATAAACCACATTTGCTTTTCTTATCATCATCAGGCAGGTAATTGGGCTTGATATTCCAACGCTTTCCATTCGGGTCGTTGGACGGTATCAAATGCCTTTGAGAAATCTTGCCACTGAAGCCAATCCTGCTTGTTGAGACTGACGATCCATTTGGCAGTCAGTAATTGGGATTTTTCGTGACTTCTGTAATCTTCCCCATGCATGCATTCCGCTCGGTCATTAATAAGTATTTTTCGTGGCGACCTTCACATACAGGTGCGGTACCATTAGGTACCTCCGCACCATCATCATCTTGGCTAAGTGAAGCAAATCGAGATCGTGCGGCACCTATTCTTTCACCTTTGTCCGAAGACTTATGTGCGGTGAAAGAAATCGTTTATTTACCGTTCCCAGATAGCAGCGACTCTCAGGAAAATAGGAAAAGGAAAATCGGTTTGATGTGATGTTTCTGCTGAAATATTCTTTCACTTATTATCAATCGGTCCCAGCTGCCAAAAGGGGCGTTGGTTCTACAGCAAGTGAAATATATGAAGAGAGTGTGCTCACAGAGGTGATTACTGGCTCTGTGTGAAGGAAAAGCCATTATTACTAATGGTAAACTTCCTAAAATAGCTAGCCACTAAAAATCACCTCTCATCGGTTTAATTGACGTTCCAAATTGATTCTGATCAATTTAAATTGATCATTACTGTCGCCAGCGACGATACGACCAGCCAATTCAATTAGCTTTATCTCTTTGATGATACTCTTCCTATTAGAACATGGATTATATTCTTGCTGCTCAAGAAAGCAGTATTGTTTCTTCGTGTCCAGCATGACCAAACAGATTTAATTCTAACACTAGCAGGGCGTGTAGGAAAACGCTTGAAACATTCCGGAAGACACGAGGCAGGATACCATCGATTCTCAGCGGCGCTCATTTGCTGATTCCCATAAATTTGCGGTCGTTAAAAGGCGATGGCTTTGTAGAAAATTGCCGTTGCACCATTTATCAATAAATAAATATTCGAGAATATAGATAAATTTCGTAAATGTTGCGTTTTTGACATTCACCGTTCGTGCCGGACATCGACCTTGCTCCAATTTCTGCAGCTTCATAAGCGCCGACATGCAGGAAATGTCTGTGCTGCTGACGATCTTCTTCGACGTTCTTTTGGAAGTACCCACATTGTATTAGTGAACATTCACCGCGCCAAACCAAAATCAAACAACATAACGCACGATTATGGGGAGATTAAGAGCATTGGGCGGTGAAATTAACGCAAAAAACTCGCATTAACGCGGGGTTCTACAGTTGATTGCTTGAGCTGAAGAAGCAACGATGACTCGAGTGGAAGAGATTTGTTGAAGGCGAAAATTTCTAGATTCTTATCTTCAGCATCTTTTGCTTGGGCATTTGGGAAAGAAATTCCTCAAGAGTGTTCATTTCACAATAAAGAACGAGTTCTCTATCAAAAGATAATCAAGAACCTACGACAACTTAGGCTCCAGATGTAATAGAAAATTCTTAGCTCGGCAGCTTCATCGAGGGTTCCCGGAAATATTTTTGAACTTGACTGGAAAATTCCATTTGAAAGAACGGAGTTTTATTTATAAATCCTCAAAATATCAAAGTAACACCATTATCAAGAACTTTAAAGCGAATTTTTGCACTGGATTAGTTTTTGGTGGAAAAAGTGTTTGAAAATTCATGTCTCAAACTCAACTTGAGGTGGAAAATTCCAGGAAACTCCTATGGAAAATGCCAGCTTTCTTGTATAAGGCCGGAAAGTATCAATTTCCGCCATCATCAGGGATTTTAAAGAACATTTTTGAAACTGGCAAATAGCACCAAACTATGCTTGGAAGATCACATTCAATTAAGCACAAATATTCATAAATAATTTCGCGAGAAACCCGCTGTTATTATTCCCCTAATTCCTAGTCACTTTACTTCGAGAATCTCTGTCCACATCGTCATTGCCCAGTTAGTAAATAGCAAAAACTCCAAATTTTTTACATTCCGTGTTATACCGGCATAATACAAGCAAGCATAGCAAATAAATATAAATAAAAATCATTCGCAACTTTGAGAACGTCCCGAGGCAGCAATTTCTTGCATAAAAGACCCAATTGAAAATTGAGCAGAAAAACAACCGGGTTTCGAAAAAGGACAAAATCATTTTTGAACAGCATTTCAAAATTAAACCAAACATCAGCTCAATCGAACAGTAAAATCTTCAAAAAAAGATGAAACTATTAAAAGTATTCCTGGTAAAGTTACTGCAACCGTCGTCGTTCGCAGAATTAATAAAGTTCGTTAATAAAGGACCTGTTGAGGCAAAATACCCAGAAAAAAAAACAAAATTAGTCTTGCAACACAAAGATCAACCTACTCAATTACTCTAGTCGCCTAATCAATGCATCAACATTTCTTCATCAGTATATCCTCGACCGAGGAAAAATCACGGTCAAGCTGCAATAGGTTTTCTAATGCAGATTGGAACCAGACAAAAAACCTCAATAAGGTCGAGATTAACTATTTGCATGTAACCAGTAATTAGATTAGTTTATGAAGCGTAGCGCAATTAACGTTTTTCCACTTCTGATACGTTTGTTTTCTTATAACACGACAAAGGCTCTCTAATTAAAGTAGATCCCAATATCCAGTTCAGTTTTCTTTTGCCAGGCAAGCACGGAAAGTAACGGATTTTCAAAACCAGACCAAAAGTGCCTGCTCAATAAGCCATATGGATACAATTACCAAAGCGTTCATTTATCATCCAAACTGTTCTGGGGCATGTACTTATAGAGAGACTGTCAATATGGTACGTTATTTATACCCCTTTGGAGCGGGCTTTTAATGATATATTATTCTTCGCAGCTTCTGCATGGTGTCAAAGGCCTTATTTATGGCGTCGGATATGACTCCAATCGAATTTAAAAGCCTTAATTATAATGCGCACTTTTGATGGATCGGTTTCATATTGAACGACGAAAAAAGTTCGGTTTTTCAATTTCGATTTAATTTTTCTCCCAGATTCTCCTCAAGTGGACTCCTCAATATTCGCTTCTCCTTCCTCCTTTGCAAAAGCTTCCATTTTGCTTCCCCTTCTTAACTTAACCACGTTCACATGTACGTTTGATTCAGTTTTGTTTAGACCGTGTAATTCAAAGATGAATTAGATGAAAATTTTCTGGAAATGGATGAAACCCGCCACTGGCAACCATAATCTACCTTATCGTTAATTAAATCCTCGAGACGATCGTGGCGACATCCCGATAGTTGTTTACGAGTTTCCTATTCAAATCAGGCTGGCCATTTTATTGCCATGGTGGATTTAAAACTGTGCAATGAAATTTGTCCCGTGCAGCTTTTTATCGGGACAGCTGAATGAATATGTTAATGATTTTTATGACTTGTAATTAGGGTTTCACATAACTCGGGTATCATTTGCATTAATTCGACGTTTCGGAACTGCATGCGTCGTTCTTCGGATTGCATCCCAATCGCCAATAATACCCGGTTTTCCTCAGCTTAATCGAGCAGATGGATGGCTCAATTTCAAGCCTTTTTCTAGTTCTGCAGCTTAAATCAGTAGAACACGTGGAGGAAAAATGAGTAAACCATGTCGTTTGGATACGGTGAAATCATTGTAGGATTTATGAGTTAGCTCACCTGGTTTTACACATTTCGAATGGGTATAACTCATCGCCCGTCCGACTTACAACGTTTAGCTTCTGATTTATGCGCTCCATTAAGGCCGTTCTCGCAAAAGGCATATTTAATACCTTGAACACTAAGCGCTCACCATTTAAAGATATTACTCTTCTTAATGGCGCTGAGAAGAACAAAAAATTGTGGCGGAAAAGTGGAGGCATTCTGCCGCAATCGCTTCTCTAAACAAGCCAACATAACTTTGTGGCCCAGAAGTACAATCCACTATTTAGTTGGCGGCCTAACGGATGCCTACTTATTCGAAATCACTTTTACATTGTTAACAATATTCGATTTACTTTACGGATGGACTGACAATCGGATTCGTGCTGGTTGATCTCTTCGAGTCAAGTACTGGCCGGAATACGTTCCGGATTTGAACCCATCAGACGAAACCACACGAGATATTGAACACGGGCGGTATAGTCACGATTTGGTTTACATTTTATTAGCGGTTCAAACAGATGGATCGATGCTAAAGCAAATTGATAATTCTATGAATCTTGAAACTTTGAAGCGAAATAGAAAATTATTTTGTCCGGACGCTTCGCAAGCTGGCCTGCATGACCGCAAAAGCATATTTTGATCAGCATAACTTTTCAAGTAAGTTTGTGACAACGGTTTGGATTTTTCGACCCTTGTTTGAAACTTGCACTGTTGGGACTTTGGCATGGCGCAGCACCAGTCTGAAGATGCAAGCCACTCGTGCTTGCGAAACGTCAGGAAGAAATAATTTTTCACGGCGGCTTAAAATAAGATTCTTTAGATAATAATTTTAACTTTGTCCTTCAAGACTTGGAATCGTTGAAGCTTGGGGTTCGGGCTATTATTTCACTGTTTCAAGGGGCAAAACTACTAATTCCAACTAGACAGTTCAGGCTTTTTTTTGCGTTTGCTGATGCTCAAACAGGAAGGCATTTAACTCAACTCCTTTTTTCCCACTTCACACTTTTCATATAATTTTCAGTTGGGATTATTTGCTGTTTTCTCAGTATTTTACCATGATATCAGCTTCATTTTGCATAACACTTCCGTTGTCTATGAACAGAAAAATGCCTGCTACTAAACCCCAAATTTGTGATTACAGCCCAAGTCCTATAAGAGCGTTTAATTTATTTCGCGATAAAACGGTTGATTAAGATGTGAAATGTAAATAACTAAACGAACAGTATTATTAACAACGTAAATAATGTCATACTGTTATAATGAAGTCAAGTGCAATAATGCGTCATTTCCAACACCGATAAACGTATTTCTCCATATTTTGCGATTTGCTTCGTTTCCCGTTCATTGTAGGCCACGATTTTTCCACTCTCAATGTAATACATTTTGATTTATGCACAGCAAAGACAACTAATTGCTGATTGTTTGCGGTTTGAAAATAGGAACAGTCACATTTTATTAATCCGAAGCTGTAGTACCGGATAAAGTGGTTCTTTGGAATGCACATGGTGCCAGTAACTGTCTGTTGATTTTTTTTCATCAAAAGATGTGGAGGAACAAAGAGTAGATTGAGATCAATTGGTCAGCTGATTCTGATTAAACTTCCTCACTTGACCAACTAAATGTGAATTTTTTCCCATAGTTTCAGCATTAAGCCATTTACATGCAAATTCGCTATTTACATTAACAATTCAGGCGTACTATTCGCAACATAACAACAATCAGATCGTAGTATAAAAACTCCACCGCAAGATCGCAGTTTTTCTTAATTTTATGCTACGTTGATCCATGTAATTTTGCCATACCCACGAGCTGCTTTAGAGCTGATTAACATTGTTTTGTTAATGCGATATTAAGTCGAAACAATTCAAATAAGTAAATTCAAGTGTGGTTATATAATATTTTTCAACCATCTCCCTAAAGAAACTTTTAAGGCTTTACATCTTTAATTGCCCAAAACGTAAACAAAATGGTAAATTCGCGCGTTGTTTATTGAAAAGAGTGAATGGAAGGAATGGCAGAAAAAAACCATCTGAATCGCGTAATAAAACAATTACAGCTATCTAAAAAGGAATAATGAAAATCAATTATCGCATTCCGGTTGGTCACTTCATTCGTTAGACAAGAATGCATCCTTAGCTCAGCGTCAAGACTGATGAACATTCTAGCAGAATATAAACCACCATACAAGACATGTACGTATCGATTCAACATTGTCAGTCACTTTTTACACCCATTACGAGGATTCGTATTAATTATTGCAGTTAATAAGGCTGATTATATCGTCGAGTGTGCTTTTTCTGATGGTTAGAGTGAATGGCATATTCTTGTCTCTTGTTTTTCTGTTATATTTTTGCAAAATAGTAGTAAGCAACGGGATTTAGACAAAATATACACAACTTTTTGACTTGAGTGATTCGGACTAAAATCATCAGGCCCTGAGCCTTGAAGACTGCTTAAAATAACTTCAAAACGTTGGAGGTTTTTGGAAGAACGTTTTTGTCCAAATCCCGCTGCAAAAAATAACTCTAATTCACTAGTACCTAAGCACTGAAGGTGGCCTAAAATATAGTAGAAACATTGACAGTAGAACTACTCCAATGGAGTAGTTGTTTATATTTTGTCCGAGGCCCTCCAGTGCCTTTCTTTCAGACCGCACTACTTTAATGTGTAAAAAATAATTCGCAATCCGCCTTTTGCGCTTATTTGATTGCAATCAATTTATATTCAAATTTCCCTTTGCCATCGATCTAATCAATTTTAACACGTATACTTTTCCATATCAAACTAGATGGCTAGTTTTCCAATAATTACTGCTGCAATTTCCATGCATAAATGAAACGAAACTTTAATGGACACCGCTTATTATACGAACTAGATAGCGACCCGACAAGTACCACCTCTCCATTAATAGTACGACGCTCGATGAGTCGAGTTTTCAATTAAAATTGCTTTGTTTACATCCTGTCCAATTAAAAAACCAATTAAATGAAAATCTGATGATTTATGGACTCACCGGGTTCGAGGATTTTATATTCCATCCACAAAAACTTGTTTGTGTGTTTGGTTTCGTGCGTCAGGTGGATGGGTATGTCACCCAAAAATAGGTTGTTTAACTTGTAATTAGTCGTGGGTTTTAGATGTTATTAATTTTTTCCTAATTATTACAGTTATTAACCTGCATTTTCTGTGGCGTTTGAATTAGATTCTTAGTCAACTTTGTTCACTAATTGCCGTTGGTTTTTGGAACATTTTTAATTACTCACATTGAACGATGTTAAAAACGGACAATCTTTTGCAAACATTTTGCTCACATGAATAACCGCGATCTTCAGATGTGCTTCGAAATGCCTGCTACCCCTACATTGTTTTTGATGCAAAAAACAGGCCAGAAATTTGTATTTCGTCACATCAACAACCTTGTGAGCAGCAAATGAAGGTTTATGATACAATCCCTTGCAAGACGTCGTTTATTATATGCAACTAATGGGTAAATCGGAGTCGTAATGTTTCATGGAAAAGAACAATTGCGGCACGTTTATGTGCAGAACTAGATCTGATTTATTGTGGCAAAAAAATAATTTTCCTCATTCTTCGTTATTAAAACAGTTGATAGGATAGATCGATAAAGATCTACGGCTACAGTGTAGCAACATAATGGTTTTGAAGTCATTAAAAAGTGCGATTTTACCTAAAACTGCATGCAGTTTCATTTAAAGGTAAATAGTGAACTTATTATAAACAGTGACAAATTACGTCGACCAATTAATTCTTAGCAGTGCAATGAAATTGTCAATTATGTCAACATTTTTTATGAAAAATCTAGTCAGTTTGAACAAATTGGGCTAATTAGGACATTTTTTAAGTTGAATAAAAAGCTGCATTTAAAATGATGGCAAATTTGTACATTATTAATACGATAATTAAAATTTTAAATATTTGCGAAAAATGCCGCAATTTATACTGATTAATTAGCAATAAATTGATCTGAATGCTAACACAAAATATAATTAGCATTATTAATGATGCTGGGATAGATGTGCGAAAAACGCGAAAAAAGCGATTTAGAATAAATAACTGTAGGACAGTGGTTAGTTGGCAGTCAATACATTTTTTTCAACTGTAGTCTCATAACTCAATCAGCCTCTGTTTATTATCAGTTTAATGGATTAACGTCCATGTAAAACAGCTTAATATCCTCATTATGGTAAAATTTATTTTACTTGAAATTAATTAATGGTTGCGCTCAAGACTACCCAGTTTTTTTCCCAAATATATCTTTTAAATTATGTTAATACTTGGAAACATAATCATATAATTTTGAAATATAATATCATCGATACAAAAGTGGACTCTTTCTAATTGGTGTGAGTGATTAATTCGGTGTCATTTCAGAGATAGGAAAGATTGTGCTTTTCACTGCTTCTTGATGTTTTTAATATATGGGGCTGGGACATGCGATAGTAAATAATATTTTAAAAGGAACACCATCCACATAATTACGAGAAAATATCATGCTGCTTGAAAAATACTTGATATCGTATTAATTAGGGTAGGTAATTAGCTGTTAAAAATTAATTATGTGCAATTAAAGCCACAGCAGAAGCGTTCAATCTTTACAAAATGGCCTGTTCAATTATGGGTATGGTTTACACACACTTTGTTTAAAAAGCCTTGCGAAGCATTCTTCAGTCTGTATGTTGACTGGATTTATTGGCTTCAATTGGAAAACTCCAATATCTAGGTAATTTTAATGAAAAGCGTTAAATTACTATAATAAGGTGAAACCATAAACACTTTCTCCGCCCATTGTTCGACACTTTATTGCACTCTCATTTATACATATTTTTTTAGACAATGAATTTCTCAGGCGAATTGTAATTTTTAGTACATGAGTTAAATTTCATTATTTTAAGCAGAATCCGATCCTGCAATAGTCAACGATAATCTGCTCAGCATGACTATGAAAATTCACATGTGGAATATTTCTGGTAAATCATTCAGATAATTGGAAAATAATGTGGCGGACTTACCAATAGCATATTGGGACTTATTACCGGAATTGAGTTATTTACAAGAACCACATTACATGCAAAAGTGAATCAGTAAATGTTTATGTTAGTCATTGAATTTTAGTATCACGACACTAGCATAATGAATATTAATGTTTGTTTTTCTATTTCAGGTAAGTCACAGATTTGTATCTAGATAATGGCTGTAGTAAGGCGTGCTTTTAGTGGTAAGTGTCTCGGATGCGCATTTATTATTATGGCATTTCATGTGATGCGCTCTTAAACGATCTTCTTCCTTATGGCAAGATTTTCTAGTTGATCTACTGGTCTTTTATGGCGTCAATGTGCCTACTTTGTAACAACATTTGTAGAAATTGTACCAAATAAATTCGATATTCTTTAAATTATTCTTGTTCAAGGTCTGAAAGTTACATCAGAAATGATTTAAATTAGGAGCAGGAGGAGGCAAATCTTCAATCTCTAAACTAATGTTCTCACTTCCTGTTTCAAAGCCATTCATTAAAATTGTTCTCAATGGTGATCGAGCCGCCAAAAGGCCGGTTAATTGTTACTTTCGTAAAACTATGGATCCATTAAGAAATATCGTTAAATTAACGGTGGGTTTAAGTGCTGGACCATACGTGGATGTTTTGGTCAAGATAATGGAAGGAGGCCGGTGTAGTAAAAGTGAAAAATTCATTCATGATAATCGAAAAGTACCAAAAAAATGGATTGAAATACATATTTCGTGAACCAATTGGGTTTTATGAACTTCCTCACTTGCTGGTTTTATTAAGAAAACTAGTGGCTAAATTTCCGTCCGTCTAAGGAAATTTACCATCGGAAGTCCAGATAAGGCCAAAGCAGGCAAATGGGAAAGTTGATTTACCAGGGCAAAGTAAGTGAGGAAATGAAGATTAGATTTTCTCTCGAGTTAATCGAAACAGCAATTAATTAATTTGGTTGTAATAATATTATTCAATTATGCAGGTTGTTGTCTTAGACTGCGCAAATTATCATAATGGGGAAACTCAAAATAACACTAATATAAATTTATATTGGCACGTGCTTCCTTTTCGCGAAAATTATTCAAAATGGCGACCATCCCGCAGCCGCACTTCCAGTTACAGTTATAGCAGTGGAATTTAATCCTCATTTCCTGAGAATATTAATAAATAATTTAGATGCCGGACTTCATGCGGCCGAGATCAATGCCAAGAGCGATCAATTTATTAGAGCATTATGTTTAATATACAGTGGAATTGACTTCATTGTATGTTATTGATTGCCTGTATGTTGTATGTAAGTTTAAATTATGTTCGAACGCGCATTTGTTGCAAACAATTAAAATTAATATACATACATTGGCCGCGTTTGGGGTCGAAATGTACTGAAAGTAGGCGGTTCATGTTGCAATTTCTCGACGACTTTTCTATATTGCTTTGGTCCTACATTCATTGAAAAGATTATTTTCAATGTCTTATTGCTTAATTGGTTTTCCAATTTAAGTCCGTTGTGTGGACATTGATGTTAATTTCGTCCCATTCTTCATCGGATGAACTAACTTTTAATCCAAATTAGTTGTATCGGTAATTTATGCAACGGTCCTTTTTAATATTAAACAGTAAAATATTTAATTAAATATTTATCAGAACAGAGTAATGCTCTTAAAAACTATAAGTTGCTCTATCAGGCCGAAATTGCGTAGGTTTAAGTTTGGAGATTAAAAGCACTTTAAGCTATTAATAAATGAATGAATTAGTAGTTTAGTATGCACGCTATTTTAGGTTGTTATGCACCATTTATTAGATGTTTGAATCCATATTTTTGGTCGTTTTTATCGAAAATATTCAACATAGGCTGATTCAATGGTCATCTAGTAAGATTCTTGGTGCAGATAACGCAGGAGTTTACCGTGATTTTGTCTGATTATTCACCTACGGTGTTTCAAATGGTTATTTTTATGTAACAGGTTACAACGTTGCAGTTCCACTTTGCAAATAGGTTCAAAATTCGGTTCCAAAAGTAGAATGTTCTTTTTAAATTTTTGACTAGAAATTCGCCATGATGATGATGAAGAACTTTTACAAATTCTGATGCAACTTAAAGAAGAAAACACTGATAAGAAAATAGAATGGATTAAATAAAATATAGGCTTTGCGTGCGAAAATGTTCTTGTGTTTTTTTGTTGATGAAGCAAGTTGGTCAAAATCTTCAAAAATTGAATAAGTTGATAATCCTCTTGTCCATCTTTTAGCTGAACTTCCTCTGATTGGTCGGGTACCACCAGTTTTGGCAATTTCAATTATTTACGCACGTTATTAAGTCAACAATAACATTAAATAATCCACAACAGAAATGCTGAGCGAAGATTACACCTGAGTTATACAAATGGTTATTGGAAAGATGGCTCGACGGTGTCGCATCGGTTCTGGGCTGGTTACGAAACGGTTCCAAAAATAATTCGGCTACCTGAAACTGCTGTTCCAGGTTACACCTTTGAAACTCTGTTACTTCAGCAGTTCCTTGAATACCGACCCTACCAGCGACAAAATCAAACTTCCTCGAACTCTGAGACAAATCAAAAGTGGAAAAAACAGTGGAACTAGATGTGTGAGCGCTGGCCTGGCCTGTAAGACCGATAATGGGTCCGCTCCAAAACAATCTCACTACGAGCCAATTCTCCTTTCTTCTGCTCTTAATCTTCGTTCAGAAGCACCAGCATCTTCGGCCAGCCCGCGGCAAAATTGTATTGCTTCAGTAACCGCGCGGATGGTGCTCTGTTTTATTTTGTAATGATCGCAACCGGTTGGGTGTGGCCCAAAGCCCTCAGGGTTCGCATACAGGGCTACTGAAGAGTTAACTTATGGACAGGGACGGATTTTGGATTTATCTACCCAATTTGCTAATGTTTGGCTAAAAATTCATTGTCCCAGTCTACAAGGTAGAATAATTCCATATATTTTAAGGCAAGTGAATATTGGGTATTAAGCCGTTGTTGATAGGTATATCTAGTATGTCCCCAGCTTTTTGGTAGTGATGCCAGTTTTAACGGTCTTTTGATTTTAAAATGTGGTTCTTCAAAATTTCATCGATTTCCCCTTGTTGAAATGAACTAGCGACAAAGTGGTCACACTATTGAATGGACATTTGGAAAAAATACGCGCCGATTCTCGTCGTCGGAGAATTTCTCGGGGCGTTTTCAATTTCCTCCATAAACACTTGTCTCGCACCCAGCAGATGATTACCTCTCTCCGGTTCTTTTTCTTGGCGTATGTTTTTCTCATCTGGTAATTATGTAAACCATCAGCCGTTTTGTTCTGATGGGATGTGCGTGTAAGTATGATGCGGTAGCTGAATGCGTGCCCCAGGCCAGATTGGATACCTACCTACCTTCCACTTTGCTCGAACCATTATATTGGATATAGGCCGGGTTTCGTGTGATTCTCCGTAAAATCAGCACCAAAATCCTCTTTGGTATACTCAAAAAATCGTTTGCCGTGTATAAAAGTTGCCATCCACTATTTCCTCACCTGCTCAAGCTGTAAATTGGAGATTAACTTTTTCTAAGCGAATTAATAAGCACATTCAACTATAACAACCATTTAAACAGCCAACTGTAACGGTCCATTCTTGCAGAATCTAGAGTGATGATAATTCCAATCTTAATTATCATAATATGTGTTATTGGAATTAATGAAACATCGAAGTGGCAATTTATAATGGCACGTGCTTCCTTTATGCAAAGTGCATTAAATATGGACAGCCACATGTTCTGTTACAGTTTGCCGCAGCAAACATTTATTTATATCGGGGAAATCTTTAGAGAAATATTGTTTGATCGACGGCCTGAAACCGCAAGCAGTAGATACCTTTACGGTACCACCTTTGATTGATACTGAGAGCTTATTTCGGATTAAAATGCTGCAATCAGAGCACATTGTAGTAGAAGTTATGCGGAAAATTGGACTAAAATCGATCTACATGTATAATCATTTCAGATGCTCTGAATGGTTTCGACCATAAGTCGCTTTTTCGCCGATTAAATTATGAGAAACTTGGTTGAGTTTTTTACAGTTTACCGCCCCATTAAAATCTAACAGCACTTATATTAATGTTTAATAGGTTGTTGAAAAAACCATCGAGCTGAAGAAATGGCTCAAGTATCGCACCGCATTTTCTCGCAAACTACAAGCTCATTGTGTACAGAACAAACATCGTTTGCACGTGCTTAGGTGGCACGTGAGCCAGCACCGAGAATCGTGATCGCGGCTCTGCTTCAGTTGTTCTTCCTTTCTTCAAGGCGTGCAGATCTTTTTTCCTTTCATTCAATCAAGTTCAGATGATATCCGGGATGTGTATGTCGTTGGAACGTCGCCTTACGGCCACATCTAACGCTACTCAGGATATTCACCTCGATTTGCCGATGAAACGCAAAAAATCGTTATCTGATGTTGATTAGTTGTCGCTGTTTTGTATTAATAATGATTGACTGAATGAGGATGATCTGGGGATAACAATGTGACCCACAGCTGATGCTGCTCAGTTAGTAGCTTCCAAACATGCTCAAGAAAGGTCTCTCAAAGTTTGAAAGATTTTTTCGAACCAATTGGAGCTTCTAAATTGACTGCCTCCTTCTTCAGAGACCCTCGCACGATTCTTGAGATCAAAAATGGTGCAAAGATAAGCAACAATGTCGACTAATCTGAAGAAGACGGGAAGATATGAGTGTCATTACCGTAGCTAATAAAGGTAGTTTTTCACGCGGTGTTACCCCCTAGGTGGTAAAGCACCGTACCATGACCTCCAGGCATAAAAACCCACCCAGATGGGATTACTATGCTTAGCGGCCCATGTAAACGGCTGTGATATACCTGCATGCCGTGTTCATCGAGTTGAACGGATTGTTTTAGATTATTTTTGATTTATTAAACATCGGATAATAACGGCAGTCGATCGAGGGGGTTCAGGGGGGCCCAAGCACGCGGAAAGCGCGCCCGTTCGCTCTCTTGTGCAGCGATCTAACGTAGATATCGACAACAATTATGTGTCAGTTTGTTTCTAAAAATTCTGCAAGTTTGTGGATCTTTTATGTTTACTTGACCCAGGCCGAGAAAGTTGGACTTCAGTTTTTTTTATTGAAAATGCCTTTTCAATTAGGGTGACTTTTGTTTATAGAAACCAGAAGTTTGGCAAAAACACAGTCTTTTACGCAATCAATTTATCACCACGATGTCAAAACTTTCCTAAAAAAGGATTTCGAGGCATAAATGTGCCCACTTCCTACGTACTATCGAAACGTTAGGACAAAATCCCAGAAAATCCCCTTTTTGGGAGTGTTTGCCACCCTTGTAATAAATTAATTATTAGTTATCTGCAAAACTTCCAATACATTATGTCTGTATAGTTCAATAAACCCTGAAAATGTTGATTTGTACATTAAAACAGACGTTGAGATGGGAGATGAGATCAATTACTTTGTGAATAACCATTTCTGAATTGTTTAAGTGCCGAAAATAAAAAGCCAAGAGGACGAGACAAAATTAAATTTTATATTTGCTTGTTTGTCCCATGAGATTCTGTCACTTTGTTTTTGTGCACACTTGATTTTCAAGCTCAATACATTGTTTTTTTAATTACTTTCTTTGAGACGCATGTTGGTTTACTGAAGCCGTAGAAAACGCCTGTTTGTTTTCGATTTAGTCAAAGTGGCTGCCTACACCACTGAAGGAAAAGCTTAATAAAATAGATCGCTAGTCAAAGCTAATATGGCCATACGCAATATTTCAACGGACTCGATCGCTTTTAAAATATCGGTAAAAACAAGTCGTTCTACTTCCACAGCGCGATGTAATTGCGTTCTTCGTAACTAAATTAGCAAAAGAGAGAAAAAAAAACGTGAAACGCACCTTGTAAAGTAAGCGAACGAGAAATTCAAATAAATAAAATTAACGCAAATAACTGCCCACGACATATGCTAAAAACTATGGCATTCCATGTAAATGGATTTATTAACACGTTCGACATTTTTCAAGCGACCGTGTTATCAATATTAAAGATATTGAAGGATTAATAAAATGGTGATTAACATTCATGGAACGTAATAGAAAGAGATATATGTGACGTTGAATTTATGCGGTATCTTATCGGGCTTTGACACAAATTGTGAAAGATTGTATCGGATTCATAAATAGACCACATCTTTTATGCAAATGGCGCTTGCGAGCCTGTACGAGCTGCACCAATGCCCGGATAAATCATCCCGCTAATGAATCTGTTTTCTTTATTAATTTTATCCCTACAGCCGGCCTTACATACGTTTAATAATGCGGCATATCTTGCAAATGAACCCATATATTTTCCCAATTAGATAATAATATTAAAACTTTAATTTACTGCATGTTTCGCTGATTGTGCAGATTTTTTCTAGGTGCAGCGCTACTAACCTTTCTCACATTCTTTGGCTTATTTCTTTCTTTGAAACTTCTTTGAGATACTGTCACTATGGTTAAATCAATTTTGTTTTTTTAATTTTTTTCCTGACTGCGTGTAATTGTTATTATATTCTTATCTTTCCTGGGTCTCAATAC
>NW_026018623.1:10141-19042 GCF_020466585.1 Dendroctonus ponderosae | reverse complement strand
GGTCAACTTACGAGATTATTAGAGAATGATTAGAGAAGCAAATCGGTATAAACAAAATTTGAAAGAAAATGAGTGAACGGGGGTTTTCTTATATAGCGAAATTTCTTCGAGGTTTTGATACCCGGAATATTGTTGTGTACTTTCATTTAATTATACTTGTAAAATTGATATTCGGTTAAGAAATTAATTTGAGTAATTTGTCATTGGGTGAGGCCAGGGGGTATGTTCTGTGCAATCAACTAACTTCGGTCTCGCTATGCGTGCCCATTTATCCCGGTAAAAATGGGGTTCCCCTGCAAAACACGCGCGCTTTTGCTATACACGCATACATTTATCAGCCAAAAGGGGTTTCCCAGTAATATGGGATTCCCCGGCACGACAGTCTCTGAGCTGTATGTTAAAATCGGGAGAACGCATCGGTTAAATACCTTCTTCTTTGACCACCTTGGAAGACTGAATCGGAAAAATGTTCTTAATTTTCCATAAGCTGCCGGGGTTAAACCTATTCTACGCTTTATTTCGTGTGTTTGATTGTTTCTTCCAATCCTTATGTCGCGTCCCAGGTATTTGTATAGGCTTACTTGTTCTATGTTATTGTGTCAGTGTAGTAAATTGGATGAGACACTTAAAAAAATGTGCCTGTACCTTTACTGCATATTCACGTCTCATTCAGCACAACCGGATTCAACCGAAAATATTATTTTTCATTAACAACGAACACCCTTAAAAATTGTAGTGGTTTGTGTGCAATATATGGCAACTATATTAAATTTATACTATTTGAGTCACTACATTTTTTCCAAGAAAACTTCATTTTTGTCAATACATTTTATAATGAACCAAATGATATTTTAATCGGAACAATGCTTTGTAAATTTGCTTAAATAATCACGTAACATCAGGTTATATTTACATTGTACACTGAATCCATTTGTAAAATGGGTTTCCTTCCTTTTTTGTTGAAAATAGTTTATGATTCCGTTGAAAAACTTCACATACATCTGCGATTCATTCGGCAGCACTGCACTTTTTACCCAGCTAATGAAGAGCTATGGAACACACATTGCAGCTAAGCTGCAATCTCTCTAGTTGAAGTACGTGGTTTCTGGGTTATAATGGCCAAGACATTAACTTCCGCACCTTCATTTACTACTTTGTCTTCAATTGTTGGCGATATAAAACTTCCATAAGTTTCCAAATTATTGTATAATCTTTTGAATGTTTTCAAGAATGGCTGACAACAGTCAAAATACCTCTCAAAATAGCAATCAGAGGCTCGTCCAACTAATGGAATCTTGGAATAATTCATTTTTACAATGAACCCAACTTAAATTTATAACTAGATCTAGTTACTCTTTCTTATTATGGAAACAATGGATGCCTTCTACTATTTTCCATGGATAACTTCGATCAACTAAATTAATGAAGTAAAAATTATTCGCAGGTACTTCATTTGAGAAAAACCCTAATGATATGATCACTGAAAGCGTAATAAAATGCTCTACTTAATAAAGGCATAATCAGATACCGTTGCCATTTAAAGAACACAAGTTTATGTCATATGGAAAAAATGACAGTTAACTTATCGAAATGTATTATGTCATTTTTTTTAAAAGGCCGTTTCCTACACCTTTTCTATTTAATATTTTCTTGTCAGCTTAATATTGACGGAACTAGACGTTATTTAAAAATCTGCCATAAATTCGTTTTTCATTTAAAGTATCTCCTGATAGCTGTCAAATTTTGAAAAACTTGAATTGGTTTCGAGCAGACCATTCAGAAACTGCAATTCTTTGTACATTTGACATTCTTCGTATCTGATGTAGTTCCGAAGAGTCTTGCACTACTTATATGACTTATCTACTTATCTGACTAATATTTTCTTCGTCTCTAAGTGCCTTGTGTGATCTTTGCTTCTATTATTAATTTGAGAAGCCTGTATTTTTCCTTTTTGGGAATGTGTCCAAAATATTCCAACTTTGAATGCAGCAATGACCATCCATTTGGTTTTTTTGTTTAAATTTAATCCAAATTCTGCACTATTACTCACCACACGGTCAAACAAAGTCTGACGATCTCCCAAGAAGTCCGCGATTATAACGGTGTCGTCAGGGTATTTAAGGTTATTTATGCTTACGCCATTAATGGAAATTCCTTCAGGGCAGTTTTCCATGGCACCTTCGCATATTTTGTCTGAGTGAACGTTAAACAGTTTTATATTGTAATGCATTACATATATGTGTCGAGACAAGACACTGAATGATTGAATACTTGGTCATTGATTGCTCTTGCAAAATTGATATTTTTAGATGTCTGTTTGACGAATATCATATTTTGTCTTTTACTTGCAGATAAATGTGTGCCAGCTCACAAAATAGTTCTTACAGCAAGATCGACACTTTGGAATGAAGAGTTCCTTGAAGGAAAATCGGAGCTGGACTGGTCAGATATAGATTCAGCGGTGGCAACTGGAATTATTTTATGGTTGTATAAGGTATTATGTGATGCGAATTGCAATATATTGTATCTAAAAGCATTTGTCTATTTTAGAGCGACATTAGACTGGTATCCGACGAAATAACTTTGCAACTAATAAAAAAAGCATATGAGTTTAAATTGGACAGTCTCGTCGAGTACTGCGAACAATATCTCATATCGGCAGTGAATATTCGAAACTGCGTCAAGTTTTATAGTGTTGCTGAGGAAATCCATGCCTCTGGTTTAAGGGAATATTGTTCTGGTAATAAAAACGTACATTCGTCAAGTGAATATAAATTAACTGTAATGTCTTTTAGGTCTCATTTCTGCACATTGGGATGACCTGAATTCATCCGACTTTGAACACATGAGTGGTCCCTTACTGCATCAGATGCTGAAGAGCAAAACTCATTTACCTTTGCATAGTGCAGTGCGGCTTCAAAGAGAAGATGTTGTTTTTTTATGCTTGGTGGAAAATTCAAACAGGGTAAGTCGATATTTTTTACATTCCTATTTTATGCATTCATGTAAGTGATATACAGGGTGGGTTTTTAGTGCGATAGAGTCCATTATTTTCTATGGTGTTGAACTTTCGAAAAATAGTTTCATATCAAAGTTGTTGACGCACAAAGTGCGCACATTTTAAAAATATCTTATATCATACAGAGTGTCTCAGAAAAGCGAGGCAAGATCAAAGTGTATTTTTTAAATAGAACTAGAACTTTTTTCTTACTTGCGACGTTGGCAGATTAGCGCCATTTTAGTAAAATTTTGGTTAAAAACATGGTATCTAAAAATTCATTGTAGAAGCAAAAACTAACAGTTAGTGATACAAAAAAATACGTCTTTCCAATCACCACATATCCGGTAAGAATTCTATTGAACCAAAATATCAACACAGTGTACAGGGTGTTAACCATGTGGACTTAAAACTAAATCTTTTTAACGCAATATAACTTTTGTTTTTCAAACGGAAGTACCTGTATATTAATACGTCATTAGATAGACAATTTTAAAAGTTACAAATTTGCATTTACACTTTAAGCTGTTAAATCAACCGTTTTCATAGCTTATATATAGCCGTATATAGAATACCCGGCATAACGCGCGCCATTTGAAATTTACACGTTTGGTACATTACACAAATGAAAGATGATTGTTAATATAATAAGCGGGATAAAAATAAATAATAAGGAGTAAGCGGAAAAAAACTATCAATTGTTTTTTCTTTCCAAAAAATGTATCTACGGGCTTACTGGAGATTTTGCTGTCAACAAGCAAAGCAAATCGTGCACATGATAAGCAGACGCTTGTGTGCGCGTGTGTGTATATTCGTAGGGAAGGGTGCGTGACGTTAAATTTTATCCTTCACTGTTTAAGTCAGTCACAAGTATATGGGTACTTTCTTAATTCACAAACGTAATTTAATAGTTAAATTGTGACATTCAGAAGTTCGGATCTTTTAACTTTTACCAATTAAATATTAATGAACCGGAATGTTCTCGTTCCGCGCATGCGGCCCATCCATATAAACATATGATTTCTGCCATATGTCGCTAACGCCTAAGCGGCCTAAAGCAGGGTCCACACTTGATAGCATGTAGCACAACATTGTCATATAACATTTTTTTAATGCTAGATGTGGAAATAACTGAATTTTGTCCACACTTAAGTTAGTGATATGAACTCGTGGGGTGAAACAGAAGCGCTGCTTGCTGCAGCGACGTACGTTATTATTTTTGAGGACGAAAAAAAAAGATGAAAAATCGAAAAATAAGATTTTGGATTCGTCTTTTCCAGAAACATATATAGTGGAAGTATTTTTTTACATTATCTTATTACAGATGATAGTGGGTTTTAAATCATGGCCTAGCATTTAAGGGGAGCTTTCAACATTTTTGTAGAATCAGTGATGCAGATTTTGAATCTCTATTAACCCTAATTGGTCCAAAATACACAAAATGGACACACGATTGAGAGATGCAGTACCCATCTTGGAACGTCTGGCAGTGACTTTACGGTTTTTGGCTAGCAGAGACTCGTATCCAAGCTTAATGTACCTGTTTAAAATTTCTAAACAATTAATATCACTAATTGTACCTGAAGTTTCAATTTAAATACTGGACTACGGGTATCCCATAATTCTACACGTTTTCTCCATAATTCTATTAGTTTCAAAATACTTTCTTTATTTCACTGATCATTTTCTAACTCCATCTTGTACAGAAAACTAGGAAAACTGCATGACCGCCACTGATGTATACTATACGTTTGCTAACAATGAAAACCGCATATTGCAAGTCTGGACGTGTTGCTACATGTTACAATAAGATTGTTGTACGATTTTCTTTGATCTTTACCGACAAAGGATGGATAGCATGTAACATGTTATATAGTAGGAAAATTTGCTAGATTTCATTATGAAATAATTAAAATGATATGTAACTTGGCTATAAAGCAGCGATATATAGCAAGTCTAGACCCTGCCTAATACAAAAAAAATAAGAATTTGACGCCAGTGCGACAGATACGAACCGTTATTTGATTCTTTGATCTAAACACAAGCCGGGTTATTTCATGATAAGGATTGTTCAGGTTTTATTGGGACACGAGGTTGTTCCAGCGTAATAATTTAAATTAAAGAAGAAAATTATGGAGACATCAAACGATATGGGAATCGGAAAACTGTTGGACTTGATGGATAAGCCAGTTTACTTATGAGACAAAAAAACCCTCAATTTAAATACTTAATAACCGTTGAGAACTCGCGGAACAGTATTGCAATTTCAGTGGGGACATAATTATTTACCATATCTGTCGGTGAATGTTTAAGTGGACTGTATTTTTGTATTATTTTCTTCTTCGTGCGCGTTCCTATCTGAGATGGCACTTCCAACACCGACTTAAGTATATGAATGCACCCAACCGACGAATTAAAACCCGATTCTCGGCAAAATTAAAATGTATATTGCTCAGAACGTTATTTCTACACACGTCTTGTTTGTTTTTCTTTCAATTATCTTAGTTACTAGAAACAAATACAACTTGAAATAAAAAACTAATTGTCACATCGCCCCCTAGACTAACTTATGTGGTTGGCAGAAGAGACAAATAGATCTTGTTTACTCATTTCCCAACAATATCCTTTAATAAGGTGGCAAAATGCCTTCTGTGGCTTTTTTTCGATTCGTGGTGCGAACACCAGAACGCCTACACCTACGACACCTGTTAAGCTGACCCATCCTTAATCAGGTTAAATTTTAAGAATTAAGCACTACGGCGTTGGGTAGACCCGCACTTACTTAAAAGTACCGCTAGCGAACCTACGAACAAACTTACGAACCACACTGTCCTTTGCTATGCCCCAACACATAAAAAGTGTGCGCCGTATCGGTATCGCTGTGTAAGCACCGGAAAATCTACTGTGCTACCCAGGCCTTGGTATAGGTTGTATAGCGCAATAATATACACATGAAGGGTTTGGTATGATTTAAATGTACATTTAAATTTATTCCATTTTTTTTATTGTTACATTATGCGTTCAACATAACTGATAATGTGTACTTTGTCATTTTCAAGATAACACGATACCAACAAATGCTGTACTGGTAGTGATTGCCTTGCGTCAAAGCAATCGCATATATAGAAACTAATAATAATATAAACCTGATTATCTACTTAAGTTATCTACATAATTTTTACTATATTCTTTTGTATTTTTATATGCACTTTGTCTTTTAATTTATTTAATAATTATCAGGAAAACATTTATTATAAGAACATAAAGCCAACAGCCTGATGTACAGCTAGAGAATTTAATAGAATTGTAAAAAGTCCAAATTCGAATACAGTTTTGCCTGAATTACACAATTCGCCTCTACAATAGCAGTGTTCTACATAAGCTGTTCTCAGACCTTTATCTTCATTTGCCTTACACCCTTCTTCATATGGTTCTTCCACTCTGGTTTCAGGATGCCATTTACCATTACTTAAACGTTGCGTGTCAAGTTTTTGGGACGCACAATCTCTTTCAGTACCATTTATTGACACTGAAAATTATTTTGTCGATTAATAATGTCTATATGAATTAAAAGTATTATTTCAGTTATAAGATCCACCCTATGATAATAAATGCCCTGAAAAGCCTTACCTCCGTTAATAATAGCGTACGTGTTCTTTTTTACACAAAACGTCGAGTAAGGGCAATCTACTATGAATCTGTTAGAATGGTCAAAATCTTTACAAAAAGATGATTCATTGGTGAAGTAAATGTATGGAGCAAATGCGCATTTATAACATTCGATGGCTTCTGATCCAAGGAAATCTGAAAAATAAATATAAACATGTATAAAAAAACGCAGTTGATACTAGATTTTATGAATACGCGGTTTGTTATATTTTTGTTTGTTTTACGGGTAGGCTGGTACTACCGGTAGGCTAAACAACATATTGTGTGAAAAAGTCAACATAAAAAAGATCATTTAGCTGATGAGTTATAAATTCGTCATTCAATCAGTTAAGAAGAATTTAATATCTCAAAATTTGGTTTTGCAATTGAGTCCCCAAAGCAGTAACCTGCATATCAATGTGAACGTTCGTTACAAGCATTTGACCACCGAAATGCATAATTCATCACAGAACTGCTCCAGTTAACCTTAGAACCTCATTTCACAACATCGCTTTGCATTATTTACAAGAGCGTTTGGCTCTCTTATAATCTTTGGTTAGATTAATAGTTTTTAAGTTACCAATAAACTACATTAAAATATTACTGATAGGAAAGTGGACAATTCGTTTTCAGGAGCTAATATATTCAAGAAATAAACTTATTTTTTTTAAACATGTTTCCGTACCTACGAAGTAATTTGCAGTACATCTTAAAAGAAATAACGCAACTTTTGAATCATCGTCCAATATACCTACCCGTTTAGCAGACGAGAAGCAAAGACAGACCATTAGCAGACGAGGGATAATTAGTTTGAAATCCATTAGGACCTTAAGCGTGACTTCCCAAAAAAAAWTGCTASACATTTGTGTTTGAAAATAAGTAAATATTGTGCTRTTAATGATATTGAAATCATAGTTTGTGGTCACAAATWTAACTTTTTTATATCTGAATTACATTTATCTTTAATTACCGCACTTGTGCGGTAATAAACATCATTATGACATTTGAAGGAGTGCCAAATCATAGTCATTGTATAACAGTTGTAGATAAAAGTAATTTTTCATACACTAACGCCTGCTCAATTGAGCCTAAAAATAAGGGAYCCCTTAATAAACAAGAGCTTAAAGTTGCCATTTACACATCTCGGCGGTTGCCATTTACATTGTGTTCTTGCGTCTGGTGTAGCTAAASGATCTGTTTGGTAATAATTGATTTCCGTTCTYGGAATCMTAACCTAACTATTTTTTAATTATTGTTTTTCATAACTAGTTTCGTGTGTCCTTTATCATTACAGCTTCAAGTGCTTCTCACATTTTTTTAAATTTAACGGTACATTTCTAATATACACTTTTTGCTTGAATTTACTGTATGAAAAGACATAGAATATAAGTATAGTAATGAAAATATAATAATGTAACTTTTTAATAAATATACGCTAAACTGAACTTTTGTCATTTTACTCTCCGGGTACTTTTTTACTTTATTTTTTCTACATTCATATATTTCTGTTCCCTTAAAACTTGCTTATTTTAAGCAATTTAAATTTGTAATTAAGCAAGTCTTTTTCCATGCTTTTCTTACTATGGCTAAACTAAAATATTTTCAATTCCTGCGCTCTTACGTTGATAAATTCCGGCCATGCTCAGTTAACCAAACAGCAATAAGTATGTATTTAATAACAAAATAGAACCCAAACTGACTCGTATAAGAAATATAATATAGAAAACAGCGAAGAGAAAACCAAACTAGTTTTCAATTTAAGCGTAGAATTTAAATTTAAGACTCGTACACTAAACGCTCAGGTCGCTATCCCACTGGGCCAGAGCTGGGTAATGTTCAATGGTCGCTACCGCAGATTACAGAGGTTGCTGTGGAAGCGCCTCAACTGGAAATGGAAATTGCATATGTGATAAACTGATAACAGAGACAAGGGATAGTCAATACTTGTCTCAGTTTGATAATATGTCAGATTAGACTTTAAAAAGCCTGTTTCAGGCACTAAATAGATAGAAAAGGTAAAATTATTAGAAGTTATTCGGAAGGATGTCCGAATATTGCGACAATAAATAGTTGGAGCGCGATTTACGGCTGTGGAACTTTTTAATTTTCTATAATTAATTTAGTTTTCCTTCAAAAATTGGAAAAACGGACAGCTTTATTAAGGACTCATCCCATTTTGTTCAGAGGTTGCACTCGTTGTCGCCCGGGGAAATCCTTGTGAGTTTTGATGTGGTTTCATTGTTCACAATGGTACC
>NW_026018623.1:0-10041 GCF_020466585.1 Dendroctonus ponderosae | reverse complement strand
AGAAAAACACCGAATTTTTTTAATTCGTTTTTGCGTAAACAAATGAACGGATTTTAATTAAGTTTATCTCATATTGTAGGTATTTTTAATACTTGAAAAAAGCATTAAACTAAGTAGTGGAAAAATTAAAATATAAAACATTAAAACACACATTACACTGTAATCCGGCTTTTTGCATGGTTCAAAGAAAATATGGGGTGTAGGTGAAGAAAAATAATAGAGTTGAGGTCCTTGTATAACCGTGCAGTTTTTAATTTCTATTTTATTGAAATATTTAATTTGGCTTACGGGATTTGCAGGACTAGCGAACTGAAACTGAATCACTAGAAAATTTCAAGGCAAAAGTATCGACAAAAATAATTAGCTCGTTTATTATCTAATAACCATAAGTATTTCGGGATAATCATGCGTCCTAACTGGGTGCAGCTAATAATAGCATTATTATCTTATAATTAAGAAAATAAAATATGTTCACATTGAAGACAAATTAACACAAGCCTAAGAATGTTTTCACAACATGAAAATTGTTACACATTAATTTCCATACGTATCAAGTTCCTAAATAATTTTGTCATTCAACTTTATACATATTTGGGAGCAATTCCACCATGACATCGCTTAATTTTAAATTAATGTGATGATCGTATTGTGCAACAAGAAATGAAAGTATATTTGCTATCCTTGCGCCAGCTTCGATTTATGGTCGCAAATGGTCAACCTTGCCGTTTAAGAACTTATTTTATTATTACAAAGAGCAAGGTATTTTTTATATAACGATATATTCTTAAGTTCGATACAATTACTATGTTCACTGGTTATGAATGATTCATGATTTTTTAATAATGGAAACAGGATTTTGCATAAACGATAGTTGTTAATAGACAGTTATTGGAAATTATAAATACTGTCATGCAGTAATAAGGTTAATGCTTATTTTAATACTGGATTTGCTTTATTTCTCTAACGAAATGATAGTTATTGAAATGCATAGTTCATTGCTTTCAGTATTAAAAGTTTTTTGTTGCATTTTGGACTGTAAAACTGGGTTGTAACTGTATGTAAAGTTGTAGTATAACTCTTTACGAGTAAAATAGACCCTCAAAGAAGTCGCTTCGACGTCTCAAAAAAAACTTATTTAGAATCTTTTAGTAAAATTTTTATAACAAATAGGAATGAACAAAAATTATGAATATTTTAGGCTAAAATTTATGCCACTTATAAAGTGTACAAAGATCGTAAAAAGTTATAGAACGATGTTTTTGAAGCGAAACTAGATTAATTATAGAAAATTAAAGACTGTTCCACAGCCGTAAATCGCGCTCCAACTATTTATTGTCGCAATATTCGGACATCCTTCCGAACAACTTCTAATAATTTTACCTTTTCTATCTATTTAGTGCCTGAAACAGGCTTTTTGAAGTCTAATCTGACATATTATCAGACTGAGACAAGTATTGACTATCCCTTGTCTCTGTTATCAGTTTATCACATATGTAATTTCCATTTCCAGTTGAGGCGCTTCCACAGCAACCTCTGTAATCTGCGGTAGCGATCATTGAACATTACCCAGCTCTGGCCCAGTGGGATAGCGACCTGAGCGTTTAGTGTACGAGTCTTAAATTTAAATTCTACGCTTAAATTGAAAACTAGTTTGGTTTTCTCTTCGCTGTTTTCTATATTATATTTCTTATACGAGTCAGTTTGGGTTCTATTTTGTTATTAAATACATACTTATTGCTGTTTGGTTAACTGAGCATGGCCGGAATTTATCAACGTAAGAGCGCAGGAATTGAAAATATTTTAGTTTAGCCATAGTAAGAAAAGCATGGAAAAAGACTTGCTTAATTACAAATTTAAATTGCTTAAAATAAGCAAGTTTTAAGGGAACAGAAATATATGAATGTAGAAAAAATAAAGTAAAAAAGTACCCGGAGAGTAAAATGACAAAAGTTCAGTTTAGCGTATATTTATTAAAAAGTTACATTATTATATTTTCATTACTATACTTATATTCTATGTCTTTTCATACAGTAAATTCAAGCAAAAAGTGTATATTAGAAATGTACCGTTAAATTTAAAAAAATGTGAGAAGCACTTGAAGCTGTAATGATAAAGGACACACGAAACTAGTTATGAAAAACAATAATTAAAAAATAGTTAGGTTAKGATTCCRAGAACGGAAATCAATTATTACCAAACAGATCSTTTAGCTACACCAGACGCAAGAACACAATGTAAATGGCAACCGCCGAGATGTGTAAATGGCAACTTTAAGCTCTTGTTTATTAAGGGRTCCCTTATTTTTAGGCTCAATTGAGCAGGCGTTAGTGTATGAAAAATTACTTTTATCTACAACTGTTATACAATGACTATGATTTGGCACTCCTTCAAATGTCATAATGATGTTTATTACCGCACAAGTGCGGTAATTAAAGATAAATGTAATTCAGATATAAAAAAGTTAWATTTGTGACCACAAACTATGATTTCAATATCATTAAYAGCACAATATTTACTTATTTTCAAACACAAATGTSTAGCAWTTTTTTTTGGGAAGTCACGCTTAAGGTCCTAATGGATTTCAAACTAATTATCCCTCGTCTGCTAATGGTCTGTCTTTGCTTCTCGTCTGCTAAACGGGTAGGTATATTGGACGATGATTCAAAAGTTGCGTTATTTCTTTTAAGATGTACTGCAAATTACTTCGTAGGTACGGAAACATGTTTAAAAAAAATAAGTTTATTTCTTGAATATATTAGCTCCTGAAAACGAATTGTCCACTTTCCTATCAGTAATATTTTAATGTAGTTTATTGGTAACTTAAAAACTATTAATCTAACCAAAGATTATAAGAGAGCCAAACGCTCTTGTAAATAATGCAAAGCGATGTTGTGAAATGAGGTTCTAAGGTTAACTGGAGCAGTTCTGTGATGAATTATGCATTTCGGTGGTCAAATGCTTGTAACGAACGTTCACATTGATATGCAGGTTACTGCTTTGGGGACTCAATTGCAAAACCAAATTTTGAGATATTAAATTCTTCTTAACTGATTGAATGACGAATTTATAACTCATCAGCTAAATGATCTTTTTTATGTTGACTTTTTCACACAATATGTTGTTTAGCCTACCGGTAGTACCAGCCTACCCGTAAAACAAACAAAAATATAACAAACCGCGTATTCATAAAATCTAGTATCAACTGCGTTTTTTTATACATGTTTATATTTATTTTTCAGATTTCCTTGGATCAGAAGCCATCGAATGTTATAAATGCGCATTTGCTCCATACATTTACTTCACCAATGAATCATCTTTTTGTAAAGATTTTGACCATTCTAACAGATTCATAGTAGATTGCCCTTACTCGACGTTTTGTGTAAAAAAGAACACGTACGCTATTATTAACGGAGGTAAGGCTTTTCAGGGCATTTATTATCATAGGGTGGATCTTATAACTGAAATAATACTTTTAATTCATATAGACATTATTAATCGACAAAATAATTTTCAGTGTCAATAAATGGTACTGAAAGAGATTGTGCGTCCCAAAAACTTGACACGCAACGTTTAAGTAATGGTAAATGGCATCCTGAAACCAGAGTGGAAGAACCATATGAAGAAGGGTGTAAGGCAAATGAAGATAAAGGTCTGAGAACAGCTTATGTAGAACACTGCTATTGTAGAGGCGAATTGTGTAATTCAGGCAAAACTGTATTCGAATTTGGACTTTTTACAATTCTATTAAATTCTCTAGCTGTACATCAGGCTGTTGGCTTTATGTTCTTATAATAAATGTTTTCCTGATAATTATTAAATAAATTAAAAGACAAAGTGCATATAAAAATACAAAAGAATATAGTAAAAATTATGTAGATAACTTAAGTAGATAATCAGGTTTATATTATTATTAGTTTCTATATATGCGATTGCTTTGACGCAAGGCAATCACTACCAGTACAGCATTTGTTGGTATCGTGTTATCTTGAAAATGACAAAGTACACATTATCAGTTATGTTGAACGCATAATGTAACAATAAAAAAAATGGAATAAATTTAAATGTACATTTAAATCATACCAAACCCTTCATGTGTATATTATTGCGCTATACAACCTATACCAAGGCCTGGGTAGCACAGTAGATTTTCCGGTGCTTACACAGCGATACCGATACGGCGCACACTTTTTATGTGTTGGGGCATAGCAAAGGACAGTGTGGTTCGTAAGTTTGTTCGTAGGTTCGCTAGCGGTACTTTTAAGTAAGTGCGGGTCTACCCAACGCCGTAGTGCTTAATTCTTAAAATTTAACCTGATTAAGGATGGGTCAGCTTAACAGGTGTCGTAGGTGTAGGCGTTCTGGTGTTCGCACCACGAATCGAAAAAAAGCCACAGAAGGCATTTTGCCACCTTATTAAAGGATATTGTTGGGAAATGAGTAAACAAGATCTATTTGTCTCTTCTGCCAACCACATAAGTTAGTCTAGGGGGCGATGTGACAATTAGTTTTTTATTTCAAGTTGTATTTGTTTCTAGTAACTAAGATAATTGAAAGAAAAACAAACAAGACGTGTGTAGAAATAACGTTCTGAGCAATATACATTTTAATTTTGCCGAGAATCGGGTTTTAATTCGTCGGTTGGGTGCATTCATATACTTAAGTCGGTGTTGGAAGTGCCATCTCAGATAGGAACGCGCACGAAGAAGAAAATAATACAAAAATACAGTCCACTTAAACATTCACCGACAGATATGGTAAATAATTATGTCCCCACTGAAATTGCAATACTGTTCCGCGAGTTCTCAACGGTTATTAAGTATTTAAATTGAGGGTTTTTTTGTCTCATAAGTAAACTGGCTTATCCATCAAGTCCAACAGTTTTCCGATTCCCATATCGTTTGATGTCTCCATAATTTTCTTCTTTAATTTAAATTATTACGCTGGAACAACCTCGTGTCCCAATAAAACCTGAACAATCCTTATCATGAAATAACCCGGCTTGTGTTTAGATCAAAGAATCAAATAACGGTTCGTATCTGTCGCACTGGCGTCAAATTCTTATTTTTTTTGTATTAGGCAGGGTCTAGACTTGCTATATATCGCTGCTTTATAGCCAAGTTACATATCATTTTAATTATTTCATAATGAAATCTAGCAAATTTTCCTACTATATAACATGTTACATGCTATCCATCCTTTGTCGGTAAAGATCAAAGAAAATCGTACAACAATCTTATTGTAACATGTAGCAACACGTCCAGACTTGCAATATGCGGTTTTCATTGTTAGCAAACGTATAGTATACATCAGTGGCGGTCATGCAGTTTTCCTAGTTTTCTGTACAAGATGGAGTTAGAAAATGATCAGTGAAATAAAGAAAGTATTTTGAAACTAATAGAATTATGGAGAAAACGTGTAGAATTATGGGATACCCGTAGTCCAGTATTTAAATTGAAACTTCAGGTACAATTAGTGATATTAATTGTTTAGAAATTTTAAACAGGTACATTAAGCTTGGATACGAGTCTCTGCTAGCCAAAAACCGTAAAGTCACTGCCAGACGTTCCAAGATGGGTACTGCATCTCTCAATCGTGTGTCCATTTTGTGTATTTTGGACCAATTAGGGTTAATAGAGATTCAAAATCTGCATCACTGATTCTACAAAAATGTTGAAAGCTCCCCTTAAATGCTAGGCCATGATTTAAAACCCACTATCATCTGTAATAAGATAATGTAAAAAAATACTTCCACTATATATGTTTCTGGAAAAGACGAATCCAAAATCTTATTTTTCGATTTTTCATCTTTTTTTTTCGTCCTCAAAAATAATAACGTACGTCGCTGCAGCAAGCAGCGCTTCTGTTTCACCCCACGAGTTCATATCACTAACTTAAGTGTGGACAAAATTCAGTTATTTCCACATCTAGCATTAAAAAAATGTTATATGACAATGTTGTGCTACATGCTATCAAGTGTGGACCCTGCTTTAGGCCGCTTAGGCGTTAGCGACATATGGCAGAAATCATATGTTTATATGGATGGGCCGCATGCGCGGAACGAGAACATTCCGGTTCATTAATATTTAATTGGTAAAAGTTAAAAGATCCGAACTTCTGAATGTCACAATTTAACTATTAAATTACGTTTGTGAATTAAGAAAGTACCCATATACTTGTGACTGACTTAAACAGTGAAGGATAAAATTTAACGTCACGCACCCTTCCCTACGAATATACACACACGCGCACACAAGCGTCTGCTTATCATGTGCACGATTTGCTTTGCTTGTTGACAGCAAAATCTCCAGTAAGCCCGTAGATACATTTTTTGGAAAGAAAAAACAATTGATAGTTTTTTTCCGCTTACTCCTTATTATTTATTTTTATCCCGCTTATTATATTAACAATCATCTTTCATTTGTGTAATGTACCAAACGTGTAAATTTCAAATGGCGCGCGTTATGCCGGGTATTCTATATACGGCTATATATAAGCTATGAAAACGGTTGATTTAACAGCTTAAAGTGTAAATGCAAATTTGTAACTTTTAAAATTGTCTATCTAATGACGTATTAATATACAGGTACTTCCGTTTGAAAAACAAAAGTTATATTGCGTTAAAAAGATTTAGTTTTAAGTCCACATGGTTAACACCCTGTACACTGTGTTGATATTTTGGTTCAATAGAATTCTTACCGGATATGTGGTGATTGGAAAGACGTATTTTTTTGTATCACTAACTGTTAGTTTTTGCTTCTACAATGAATTTTTAGATACCATGTTTTTAACCAAAATTTTACTAAAATGGCGCTAATCTGCCAACGTCGCAAGTAAGAAAAAAGTTCTAGTTCTATTTAAAAAATACACTTTGATCTTGCCTCGCTTTTCTGAGACACTCTGTATGATATAAGATATTTTTAAAATGTGCGCACTTTGTGCGTCAACAACTTTGATATGAAACTATTTTTCGAAAGTTCAACACCATAGAAAATAATGGACTCTATCGCACTAAAAACCCACCCTGTATATCACTTACATGAATGCATAAAATAGGAATGTAAAAAATATCGACTTACCCTGTTTGAATTTTCCACCAAGCATAAAAAAACAACATCTTCTCTTTGAAGCCGCACTGCACTATGCAAAGGTAAATGAGTTTTGCTCTTCAGCATCTGATGCAGTAAGGGACCACTCATGTGTTCAAAGTCGGATGAATTCAGGTCATCCCAATGTGCAGAAATGAGACCTAAAAGACATTACAGTTAATTTATATTCACTTGACGAATGTACGTTTTTATTACCAGAACAATATTCCCTTAAACCAGAGGCATGGATTTCCTCAGCAACACTATAAAACTTGACGCAGTTTCGAATATTCACTGCCGATATGAGATATTGTTCGCAGTACTCGACGAGACTGTCCAATTTAAACTCATATGCTTTTTTTATTAGTTGCAAAGTTATTTCGTCGGATACCAGTCTAATGTCGCTCTAAAATAGACAAATGCTTTTAGATACAATATATTGCAATTCGCATCACATAATACCTTATACAACCATAAAATAATTCCAGTTGCCACCGCTGAATCTATATCTGACCAGTCCAGCTCCGATTTTCCTTCAAGGAACTCTTCATTCCAAAGTGTCGATCTTGCTGTAAGAACTATTTTGTGAGCTGGCACACATTTATCTGCAAGTAAAAGACAAAATATGATATTCGTCAAACAGACATCTAAAAATATCAATTTTGCAAGAGCAATCAATGACCAAGTATTCAATCATTCAGTGTCTTGTCTCGACACATATATGTAATGCATTACAATATAAAACTGTTTAACGTTCACTCAGACAAAATATGCGAAGGTGCCATGGAAAACTGCCCTGAAGGAATTTCCATTAATGGCGTAAGCATAAATAACCTTAAATACCCTGACGACACCGTTATAATCGCGGACTTCTTGGGAGATCGTCAGACTTTGTTTGACCGTGTGGTGAGTAATAGTGCAGAATTTGGATTAAATTTAAACAAAAAAACCAAATGGATGGTCATTGCTGCATTCAAAGTTGGAATATTTTGGACACATTCCCAAAAAGGAAAAATACAGGCTTCTCAAATTAATAATAGAAGCAAAGATCACACAAGGCACTTAGAGACGAAGAAAATATTAGTCAGATAAGTAGATAAGTCATATAAGTAGTGCAAGACTCTTCGGAACTACATCAGATACGAAGAATGTCAAATGTACAAAGAATTGCAGTTTCTGAATGGTCTGCTCGAAACCAATTCAAGTTTTTCAAAATTTGACAGCTATCAGGAGATACTTTAAATGAAAAACGAATTTATGGCAGATTTTTAAATAACGTCTAGTTCCGTCAATATTAAGCTGACAAGAAAATATTAAATAGAAAAGGTGTAGGAAACGGCCTTTTAAAAAAAATGACATAATACATTTCGATAAGTTAACTGTCATTTTTTCCATATGACATAAACTTGTGTTCTTTAAATGGCAACGGTATCTGATTATGCCTTTATTAAGTAGAGCATTTTATTACGCTTTCAGTGATCATATCATTAGGGTTTTTCTCAAATGAAGTACCTGCGAATAATTTTTACTTCATTAATTTAGTTGATCGAAGTTATCCATGGAAAATAGTAGAAGGCATCCATTGTTTCCATAATAAGAAAGAGTAACTAGATCTAGTTATAAATTTAAGTTGGGTTCATTGTAAAAATGAATTATTCCAAGATTCCATTAGTTGGACGAGCCTCTGATTGCTATTTTGAGAGGTATTTTGACTGTTGTCAGCCATTCTTGAAAACATTCAAAAGATTATACAATAATTTGGAAACTTATGGAAGTTTTATATCGCCAACAATTGAAGACAAAGTAGTAAATGAAGGTGCGGAAGTTAATGTCTTGGCCATTATAACCCAGAAACCACGTACTTCAACTAGAGAGATTGCAGCTTAGCTGCAATGTGTGTTCCATAGCTCTTCATTAGCTGGGTAAAAAGTGCAGTGCTGCCGAATGAATCGCAGATGTATGTGAAGTTTTTCAACGGAATCATAAACTATTTTCAACAAAAAAGGAAGGAAACCCATTTTACAAATGGATTCAGTGTACAATGTAAATATAACCTGATGTTACGTGATTATTTAAGCAAATTTACAAAGCATTGTTCCGATTAAAATATCATTTGGTTCATTATAAAATGTATTGACAAAAATGAAGTTTTCTTGGAAAAAATGTAGTGACTCAAATAGTATAAATTTAATATAGTTGCCATATATTGCACACAAACCACTACAATTTTTAAGGGTGTTCGTTGTTAATGAAAAATAATATTTTCGGTTGAATCCGGTTGTGCTGAATGAGACGTGAATATGCAGTAAAGGTACAGGCACATTTTTTTAAGTGTCTCATCCAATTTACTACACTGACACAATAACATAGAACAAGTAAGCCTATACAAATACCTGGGACGCGACATAAGGATTGGAAGAAACAATCAAACACACGAAATAAAGCGTAGAATAGGTTTAACCCCGGCAGCTTATGGAAAATTAAGAACATTTTTCCGATTCAGTCTTCCAAGGTGGTCAAAGAAGAAGGTATTTAACCGATGCGTTCTCCCGATTTTAACATACAGCTCAGAGACTGTCGTGCCGGGGAATCCCATATTACTGGGAAACCCCTTTTGGCTGATAAATGTATGCGTGTATAGCAAAAGCGCGCGTGTTTTGCAGGGGAACCCCATTTTTACCGGGATAAATGGGCACGCATAGCGAGACCGAAGTTAGTTGATTGCACAGAACATACCCCCTGGCCTCACCCAATGACAAATTACTCAAATTAATTTCTTAACCGAATATCAATTTTACAAGTATAATTAAATGAAAGTACACAACAATATTCCGGGTATCAAAACCTCGAAGAAATTTCGCTATATAAGAAAACCCCCGTTCACTCATTTTCTTTCAAATTTTGTTTATACCGATTTGCTTCTCTAATCATTCTCTAATAATCTCGTAAGTTGACC
>NW_026018622.1:23179-84499 GCF_020466585.1 Dendroctonus ponderosae | reverse complement strand
GTCCAATTGTCGTTGTTCCAAAATCCAATCAACAAAGGCTCTTCGTTGCCCATGGTCTTCCGGCTTTAGCTCTTGAGCCAATTCAACTTTGTACGCAAGAAGCCTCAAACCTTTTGTTAAAATTCGATGCATAGTAGTTGTGAAAACACCAATTTCCTGAGCTCTATGCCGAATTGATGTGGTTGGGCTTTCCTCAACATTTTCACATACTGCTGCGGTATGTTCAGTCGAGCGACCAGGACAAACGCGTGTTTCTGTTTTCACTGCATTAACAGACCCAGTTTGCTGAAATTTCTTCATTAAGTTTCTCACAGTGGCTGCAGTGGCTGCAGTTGGAGCATTCCGATGGCCCTTAATTGTACGCATTTTGCGAACTGTGGCTGCAAAACTTCCACCAGTTTGGTAATAATGTTTCCACCCATACCCATACAAATCTGAAAAGTTTCTCTTTCCCGGTTTGTCATATAGATTTGACTGAACAAAGCTCTCCAACAAAGGTAACTTTGATGCGTTTCCGATAATTTTATGCACTTTAAGTTGTGAAGAGCACAATTTGAAGACCAACCAAAAAAAATTGAAACGCCGACATGTTTGGATGTATGTATTTGATCTTGTGGTATTTTTTTCTTATTCTTACCTATATTAGGCCTTGGGCCTGTTCTTTTCGGATCTCTTTTCTCTACTTCTGAAGTCGTATTTGTGACGTAAACTACCAGCTAAAGCGCCGTCCTGGTGGTCTGGTGTCCGTTGGTTTTAATTGGTTCTAATTGCTTTGATATTCAGGCTAGTCTCGCACCGTCCATTCGTGTAAAACTCTCGCCTTCTCGGCCGTCCCCATCCTGTGTCCCACATAGTTCACTTTTTTCAATTTTCGGGATTCTGTCTCCCCATGTTTTCCCTTTTATTGATCTTAGTGTTTTAATTTCTGTTTTTCTAAGTGTTCTTTTTGTTTCTGCTGTTTCAGCTATCCTTTCTATTGAATATGTTAGTATTGGCCTTACGCATGACTTATATTCCTACCCGTCCAGCCTCATATCTTTATCCTTCCAGAGTCCAGGTAACATTCCTTAAACATCCTGATACATAAGCTGCTTTATTTAGCAAGCTTTCGTACATTTTCTTTTAGATCTCCGTGGCTGGATATTTCTATTCCCAGATACTTAGAACTTTGAAACTTGTTCGATATTTATCCATTAATTACGATTTTGCATCGTCTTGGTTCTCTTGCTACTACTACGACCAAATCGCTCGGATTTGGTCGTAGATGTTGATACCTGCATATGCTTGCTTTCTGCCGTTATTTTAAAGGCATTCAACAAGCGCTGTGTCAACTTTATTATCCGGGATCAGAATTGGGTCGTCCGCATAACAAAGAATTTTTATCTGTTGTCTTCCAAGCCCGTATCCGCGTCCTACATTTTTTGTTTCTTCTATTTTGTCCATTAAGAGACTGAACAAAAGTTGACTTAGGCTATCTCTCTGACGTATTCCAGATTTAATGTCTACTTCCGATATCAATTGATCCTCGACTTTAATTTCAGTTTCGTTGTCTGTGTTGATGTCTCGCGTTATCGCTACTAAACTGCGCGGATCGCACATCTCCTAATCTGACGCGATCAAAGGCTTTAGTCAGGCCGACGAAACACATGCAAGCAGGATTGTTATTTTCAATTGATTTTTCCGGAATTTGTTTGTCTATGAAAAGTGCATTTATTTTTGACCTATTTTGCAGGAAGCTTTGTTGTTCTTCACTTATTGTATATTCTTTAGTGATCGTATTGGCGACTATCTTCGTTAGCAGTTTTGGTGTTGTGTTAAGCAAGGTTGTACGGAAGTTGCTAGAATTCTTCTTATTTCCTTTTTGGTATATTGGTGTTGGAATGCTTGTTTTCCGTTGGAAATTTCAAAATTTATGAACAAGTACAGCAATATTTTCAATTATTATTTCTCCTCCATATTTTAGGATCACATTGTGTCGAGTTATCCGCTTGTAATTATTTGTTCGCTGTCGTTCTTTCCTTCTACTCCGTCTATTGCATGTTCAATATTCCTTTCAATTTAGCTTGAGTTTTGATGTAAGCGGTCATTGTTCTGCTTCCGTTTTATTGCAGGCGATAGATTTATTAACGGGTTGTTTTCTCCGATCAAGCATTTTCCACACTTTGCGTTGTGGTCCATAAAGGGATCAATCGGTTCAATGTCTTTGTATATCCTGTCCGAATTCTCTTTTCAGGTTTCTTATCTTCGAGTTTACATGGTTTCTTGTATCTTTGTAGTGCTCATAATTGTCATGCGTCTTATTATTACAATACTGTTACAATACAATACTATTACAATACTTATTTCGTTAGTAAACCACGGCGTTGATACTTTTGGTGCTTTTAAGTTAATAAACTCCTATACTTTCTTTATCAGCCTGTATTATGTTCGATTCAATTTTTGTCCAGAGTTTGCTTACATTTTCCTCTTTTCCTAATGAATTTATCTTGAATATTTCCTCTCTTTCGTTTGTAAATCCACTTCGTAGTTTGGTCCTCTAAAGACTCAGTGTTTAACTTTTCCGCGCATTTTGGAGCAACATTATTCAATCACTATGTATAGAGAACATCGAGCAGTTTAATGACTTTGATTTCCACCTGCATTCACCTTTTCAGGGTTTTCCATTTTTCAGCAATCTAGTCCGAGGTTTATGGTCAGTTGTAGATAAACTGGTAAGAGCCAAGACGAAAGCAGGCACGACTACCATCCCGATTTGATGCGCACAGAAATCGATCTTTTACCGACCGAGGGTATAAATCTTGAGAAAATGTATTCAAATTTATTTATTAGCACTGGTAGTGGCATGTGGCCAGTTGGCCAGTTATAGAGTTCTCAATAATTTTCATATTTTACTGTTCCATTGTCGTGGCATTGGAGGAACTCTCAAGGTTTAAGGGTGCTTGGGAAATGAGTCTTTGGTCCTGCTTAAACTGTAGGGATTGTTGGGAAATCGGATTGAAAATCCGGAAGAATCTCGTGATTTACTCAAACTTTCGTTCTAGTGGATGTTAGAGGAACATAAAAATAATATTCTCGGATATGTACAGAGTGATTAAGTCAATTGTGGCATTGCTCTACGTTGTTCGTTTTTCAGCCAAACAGTGGCGAATTTAGTGTGTCGGAAGAATTATCTTCGATAATGTCTAGGACTGTATAGAGACGCCACTGTAAATTCAATGGAGGACGTTGCAGAGCTGCTGGACTTTAAATCATTTCAATAATTCGTCGTTAACTGAAGTGTTGTTCAACATTTAATGTTAGTCCAGATCGTTTATTGTCCACTTGGCTTCTCCGGGGCCTGTCTACTCGTCCACTTACGTGGGTTGGCGATGAAATGCCATCTCTGCCATGTCATCTTCAAACCTTTTTTTCCTCAGGTAAGTGAATGAATAAGTAAGTCTTGTGTTAGGACGGGGAGCAGAGTGGAATTCCTCGCTTGATGCTTGCCTGGCATCGTGTGGAATACGAGTGTGCAATTTATTGAGTGGCACTTAATTAATTAAAAGTTTGCATTAATAGAGTCGTCTGGTAATTTTTATAGAAAACAGCGATAAGTTTTGCTCATTGGGACAACGAACAAAAGACCAAAACTTAAAAAAAAAGCTTGCAATAGGTACTACTGGAAGGTTGAAGGACTTAAAATTCGGCACCGTTCTTGTTCGGTTCTTCAGCATATTCTTTTGCTATTTCTGATCTTAATTTCGGACTGTATCAGCAATTGCGTCAATTCAATGGGAAGTTCTGCTGCTGCTCTACTCTACTTCTTTTTTTTCAACAACGCACAGAAAACCAATTTCTAAGTTTCGAACGTAGTAACTAAACCAGAAGACGTATGGAATAGAACAGGTTTTCTTTACTAAATACATGTATAAAGCCTCAGCTCGGAAATTATGTGCACAAAGTTATATTGAAGACAATTTGCATCTTGTATTTTTGCCTTTATTACTTGAATATTCTTGTTTCTTCGTTAGCTGGATGGGTTTTCGCACTTCAATTAGCACTTTTTCTCATTTACAGTCTGATTGGACTTACTTCGTGCGATAAAATAGCTTGAACCTAGCAAAATTATTAGCTTTTAGTAAAGTAAAAGAAAAATAATCACTAATACATTTTCAAAATATCCGAATTTTAAGCCCGATTTTGGGATAAAAGTATCAATTCTGTCCTAATAATAAAATGTTGAAATTACATTAGGAAAATTCACGATGAAAACTTTTACATTATAACCTGGTTTTAAAGCACAAGACGCAGGTGATAAACCGTGCTTCCTTTACTGAGTGTATCCGTAACGCTTCCAGTGGAAAATCATGTGCACTACAGTCAATGGAAGACAATTTTTATGTTCCATTTTTGGCTCTAACAACAGTTGCAGTAGGCAACAAGTCAATACCTGAACATTCCCGTTTCAACAAGATATCTTCAATGAAAACCTGTCGATGACATTAAACTTCTATGGCTTTTTACATTTCAATTAAAGTTTAATCCCATTTGTGAAAATGGAAAATTGTGAAAGTGACAATATTTAGTGAACAAAAAGTAATGGAAAATACAGATTATGACCTGTTTTCAGTGTGAACAGTTGATTTTTAGGGCAAAACCAATGAAGAATATCGCTTTTTTCTACGCTTTTCTCCGCTGAACTTTTTGTTTGTGCTTAGCATTCTTCTCCGTAAAGGAGTACCAAGAACGCAAAGCACTTCCGAGGTCTGGATCCTAAGGTTGCACAAAATTAGCCACTACTTACTTTATCGGTATTTCGATTCCTATCCAGCAGTCATTTTTTTAATTTCCTACACGCCTAAATATTTATATCTCTGCTCTTTTCAATGTCTGAATTTCTCGATTAAGACCGAGACTAGCTTGAGGTCTCCTTGATATGGGCATAAACTTGGTTTTTTTGCCGCTTAAAGTGAGCTCGTCTTCTTCGTTACTTCTGCAGATCTTCTCTTGATGAAACTGTAGATCATCTAATGGTGCCTTTAAAGTGGTTTCATCTGCATATGAAGGGATGACTTCCACTAATGTTCAGTTAAAAATATCGCTTTTTAGGCAAATTTGTCTTAACCGAAAGTTAGTAGTTTCCGAGCTACAGGGAGTCAAAGTGTCTAATGTCCATGCATTTTCGTTTAAAAAAATACGCTACATGATTTGTGTTGATGTGCAAGAAATTTTAAATGCTGGCGAAGACTTCCAAAACAGTTTTTTTTTTAATTCTACAATCTTTTCCTAAAAATATCGTGAATGTATTGAGGGCAAAAAAGTTCATATTGAACAATTATTACAAACTGGTATTTTAAAAAACTTTACTGCTTCGGGTGAAGTTTCTACATAGTGGAGAATCAAACAATACATCTTTTCTGAAAGTTCAGGATCCTCCCAATTAAACAAAAAAGCGTGTTTTTTTAATTCAACACCAGGAGCAAACAAACTGAAGATATCGAAGCTCTTTTGAATTTTTCCATCTGGCAAATTTAATTACAGAATGGGCAAAAAAAGTAATTTTTCGTCTTGTTCTAATAACATTTTTTCTGCTAAACCGATTTTCTACCTATATAGCTCATAATAAGTTTAAAACTGAGTTGATTGAAAATTTAAGTAAAGTTTGATTGCACACAATCCGTTCATTCACAAGTTTTAGCTTCAACATGAGCTCCAATTCTTGAAAATCGCTCCGGAAGCGAAAATGTTAGCAGTGCAAAACCAAAAGGTGTATTTTGGAAACGAGACTGGCGAAAAATTCACAAACTATTTTGAGATGAGAGGCCCAGTTTAATGCTTTTGTTGGTAAAATTTAAAAAACCACTTTCTTGTTCGACTGGGAGCTTGACAAATTTTGAGAAATGCTGCATTGTTTCACTTCCCACCCTGCAGAAACTTTCTCTACAGTGGTAAAATTTTGCAAAAATACCTATCTACAGAAAAACAATTGGACTAAAAATGCTATAAACAGAAACAAAACCCCATTTTTTGGTAATAGTAAAAGTGGTTTAGAATCTGTTGAAAATCACGAAAACTTAGTTGCACTTTGATGCCCTGTAGCTCGGAAAATATACATTTCAATATACCTAATCAGATTCCAGAGATACGAATGTTATTTTATCTATATGCTATCAATCCGCCTAGAACCAAAAATATAAAGCTAATTTCTACAGTAAACCTGCTTCATCACTGGCTTTGCAAACGGATTTTCTCATATGGAACTTCCACAAGATTTCATGCTTTCTCCTTTGGCATCTTATGAATTTAATGTTAATAACCCGCAACAAATTTGCAATTTCCGAATGTCAATCATTTCTTCAACATTCAGTAAACCCGATGTTTATCAAATTTTTCCAATATAAGTAGGTTTTGCTCGTTTGTTTGTATGTAAAGGCAAACCTATAAAGAACCGCTAATGAGCACGGTTAAAAAAGCGAACACAAGATAAATTTCCATAGAAAAACATCGAATGGCAAAACCGATGCGCCAGTCGTCCTAAAAAACCATTTTTACCGCTTAACGTATCCATTGATAAAGGACACCATATTTATTGGATCTAAGTCCACTAAACCGCAAAACTAATGGTGGCGATATAAGTTGATTTCCTTGTAAATCACATTCAAACGACCATTCTGCAATTTCTTTTATCAGTTGCCAGCGCTAAGTGCTGCTACTAAGCGAGATGGCTACTTATACTACTTGTTACTGTCGTACTTCTTATTCGGTACCGTACTACCAGTGATATGCGAAAATTTGCCGTTTGCAATTTTTATACCAGACCATTGGCACGTTGCCGAAGGATCCACCTTTCAAGGAATATTTGGAAAATTAAATGCGTTGATTCGGGGCAAACCTTGAAGCGTATGCAACGCAGAACTTTTGGTAGTTCAGGATCAACTAATGCGTACTGGTAACTTCGAGCAGCCCACGACAACGAAAGTAGCTGGAGGCGAGCCGGCTAAGGAGATCAGAAAAACCATTCTGCATAATAATCGAATGTGACTTTTTCAACATCGGAAGAGTTTTTCTTCACAAGCGATGCTAAATAATTCATAGCACGTGTCCGCTGTGCGCTCAGGCTTTGAAACGACAACTAAGGGCATTAAAGTCATTTGGTTAGCTAAGCACGAAGATGGTCTAGTGCCAAACATCCATGTATCGCGGTTTTTGCATCCAATTGCGGTGCTACTCTTGGACGGGCCGGTTAATCAATGGAGAACACAATGTTAATCAATAGGGGGTCAGGAAAAAGTCCGAGAGTTTGCCGAGAAACTGCCAATTAAGACTGTTTTTCTATTAAAAGTGCCTAACGGTGCTTATATCTTACTAGCCGCTTTAAGATTGAAGATCCGCACCCGTAAAATATGGCCATGGAGTGAGAGTGAACTCTTGAATCAATAACTGCTCATAATTCACCCTCAGAGCTCCAGCTACTCGCCCCATTTTACTTGTTAGAGGAATGGACAGAGATCCAAATGGGTTGGCAGTTCTAGATCGACCAGAGTTAAAGTCCAGGTATTTATGCGAATTGGAAACAAACTGATCCTGAATTCATAGACTTCAATCAACTGAACTCGGCATGAAGACTACTATCTCTTACTTAGTTCCTTGACGATATTCACACGCACTTAAACCCTAGTAATGTTGGCAAAACCCTGGGATTCTAGCGCAGCAATAAACATCCAAAGTTAAAAAAATCAGCGTTAAATCTTGCCGATATCCATGTCGTTTAGTTGAGGAAGTAATCTTCTGCTTTACAGGGCTTGGCTTTGCAGAAAAAAATATGCAAAACGTTGCCGAACCTTGAATGGCAGTTTCCCAATCGTAAGAACCGAATGAACAAATACAGAAACGAATCGCGTAACTGTGGTAGTCATTTTAACTAATTTCTTCAGTTCACTCACCTGAAGCGTTTTGTGTTCTCGATTTACGACCACGATTTACGACCCATCCTTGCCTACTCGGCCCATCTTCGAACGCTAGAAGGAAATAATATTTAACTACCATCTACATTGTGTTACTGTTTCTATGTCTGTTTGAGCGATTTGTCCCAAAAACTAATTTCGAATTCGAAACATTACACATAGAACCGAAGAAGCGCTTAACTCGATCATTATCCCATCAGCCACGCAATGCTTTCTAAAAGATAATTGCATCTTTACTCGGACCTGTTGACTATATAATTTATTGTCAACTATTGTTGTGCATCATTATATAAAATGATGCACTGCTTTGGATTCAGCAGATTTGGTTCGTTTAAAAAAAAACGTTTAGAGCGAGTTCGACGCAACTGTGTTCCAGATGCTTAACTTATAGCTTATTTGGGCATTTAAGAGTTGAGCTTTTTTTGGAAGGAAAAGTGGATGGAATTAATGTGATTAGTGGGCGTTTGCAGATTAAAGAATGTTTGTGTTTTATATTGAATTTAAGTCGCTTTTTTTTTGCTTTAGTGTCTGCAATGGAGGCAACAGAATATTAAATGGTGTCTTTCGGGTCAAAGAAGTTTTAATGGCAAATCTGTTCATTCCTTCACAGTGGCTTGGAACGGAATTTCTTGAACACGAGAGAGCAAATATGAGGTTTTACTAATTTGTCCATTTTTTTATTTTTTTCCGAATAATGTGAGACATAAAAGGGTCAAAAAATGATGCCATTTAAGTTCCAATTTGTGTTTTAAACTTGAAGTTCAAAGATTCCAAAACTTACCTTCACTTTGTTCTCATATATCAAGTTTGCAAGCTCTTATCTTGAGTTCATTGAATCTGTTTTTCCTCCTCGGATTAAAGGCGTATTTCTGATTGGAAAAGGGAGCATCTGGAAAGAATCTAAAACATGATTTTATTTAAAAACCTTTGAAGAAGCGGTGAAAATGTAAAGTAATTGAAACTGCCAAAGTCGAAGGTATGCATTTTAAAACAAATTATTCCAATTTGGTGTACTTTATAGAGGTTAGAAAAGATAGACCCAATGTGGGCAAAAGAAATGTTTTGCGGGCTCTTATGCCATCATGAAAAAAAATTGTTTGGGTCGTTTCGCAAGCAGAAGTGGCTTGCACTTTCAGATTTTAATTCATCCGCATTACGAACGTTTGAAAATTTGTTAGAGTAGCAAAAGCTGGCAGATATTTATATTCTATTCCTAAACATTCAAAAAATCGTAAAAAAATATATGTAGACTCGTCATTTAGATATTTGAACTTTGATTTTCTACTTGCATTTCAACAACCACTACTTTAGACTGTACTCCAAAAATACACATGAATATGTAGGTTTTTATATTTCATATTAATTTGAGGCGTTTGCCATATTTCCAGCTAGATTTACCGTTATTTGATAAAACCCAGTTATATTCCGGGAAAACTTTACGCAGAATTTTTCAACAAACTTTCGAAAAACTTATTAAAAAATATATTTCACCCACTTAAACCCACAGTGGTTTTATCTCTTTATTGGGCGCGCTTGCGCTCTGTTGGATCCTGAGTTTGCTAAGCAAGTTCTTGATTCCCGAGTTAAAGTCAGAAGAAGTTGAACTAAATTATCTACATTTAAATGTTTAGAAGAGAAACTTTGAATGCTTAAAAACTTGTACAACAGGAGATATACAGGGTGTTTCGGGAGGAAATGGGAATATTTTGGTAAAATTAAGGTAAATGAACCCATATGGTTTAATTCGATTTCTAGCCGTTTTTTAAATAATCGGTTTTTAAGTTTTTTTGTGGGTTTTACAGCAGCTCGCGTGCAGGGCTTTTAGGGAAAAAGTGATTATACAGTTTTAACGGGCATTTATGTTATGTTATGTATCACGCAAAAATCCTTTGCGTGATGTTTTATGCAAAATTGCCATTGGGAGTACGCACTTTTTACAAAGAATTACTTTTTCCGTTTGAGGTTTTGTTTGGGAGGGAAAAAATGTGCCAACTGCACTAAAAGTTTGGCGGCTGTTGAGGTACACCGTCAAGTTCAAAAGGTTCTGAAAATTCAGTAAAACCCTAGATTCTAATTAAATTGGGCCTTGCTAGTCCTACTAGTTTGGGAGTTACGAATTTAGTTTTAACTGCACTAAAACTAGGGCAATTTTTCAAATTTCTGCTCCAGTTCAAAACGTTCGGAAATTTTGTAGCCTTTCATACAAAAAATTTCCGTCTTTTCAAATAAAGGAAATTTTATTTGATCTTTGCATCACCAATTAATTGTGTTCATTCCTTTTGAAATGAAAAATGGCCGCTAAAAACTTAAGAACCGACAATTCTGAAACAGCTACGAATCGGATTAAACCACATGAGTTCAGTTACCTTAATTTGACCTCTTGAACGCGTTCCCAAAATATTTAGTTTTCCTCCCAAAACATGCTGAATATACAATTTATTCAAAATAAATTAAAATATGCAATCAATTAACAGAAGTTTATTAGTAGCTTAAAATTTCAGCCAGTTTTGCTACATTTCTTGTGATTAAACGTGCTCAAAGTAGAAAGTAAAACCTGTAGTAAATAACTACAGTTTTGAACGTAGCATACGTGAATATAAATCCGCATCAACGAGAAGCACCATTTAATTGGTAAAAACCCTGAACTGATTTAAGAGCTTGAACGAAAATCGAGTGTAAACTGAAATTATATTGCATGAGTCGTAGAATTCGGGTAGGCTGGCGATGTTCCCAGAAACTTCAAATGGGCTTTTCGGTTGAACCTCGCAAAGCTTCAACCAAAACCGGCCAATCCCACTTATAGAATTCGAAATCATTTTCTTAATTTTTTTCTTAAAGACTTTATGAACTGCCTATATCGGTCGGACTGCTGTTAAAGTACATAAACATAGTTTAGTATTAGGCATCAAATTCTTCGGCCGGGTAATTCATCGATGGAAAGGGAATTAAATAATCGTAAGTCTGTCAAATATACAATCGGTTTGCCATGTGTAATGGTCCGGTGCTAGTTGTTTTCGCCTTAGATAGCCAATGGTGCAATTTGTATGTGTAACGCTCGAGCTCATCGCCGCTTTTATGTATGTGTATCGGCCCCTATTTGAACGAAAACTATTTCACACTAGTCCGAACGGATTGAGACGACTGAAGATATAGATACTTCCACATTAAGTCAGAATTGACCATTAATAACTAATTTCTCCTGTCAAAGGAATTCCTCGTTTTCAGCATGCAACTGTGAYYAGCAGAATCATGGAAACATTGATTTTTTATATGRAAAAATTGAGGTTCAGAGCCCTCATATTTTTATGCACTGTGCACGTCCAGAGTTTGAACTAAATSTTTGTATCAATTGATTTTCTCACAAACACTCATAGTTTTTACATTGCAAACATCGCAAAGGTCTCACAAAATCTTACTACTTAAAAACAGCATATTTGGTTGCTTCGTCTTATTAGGGWGTGRAAAAATGGCACAATTGCCAACATAKAATTGGGGATAAATTTGAGCATSCACTGATTTTTTTCCARAGACCGACAGGRAATTCTTATGTCACCTAAGAAGGAAAGCTTGTTGGAAAACTAGAMTTAAATTCAAATTTCTACACGTAGTACGAAAAAATAAACAGCAGAAACAGATGCAGTCAGATGAAATTYTGGTCCAACCTGAGCATTAACTGATTTCGCAAATTGTTTTATAATTCGCGCCGTAGAGAAAATACTGTGAAATCTTAGATATTCATAAAGATAAGCCACTGCAAGTAGTTGGGAAACAAAAAATAAACCTACATTCAAGCAACTTTGAAACCAGAGCAAGTAGCAATTTCCCATTTTTACAGAGAATACAGAAAATACACATCTAGGCCTGCGTAACATTGTGTTGAGTCCAAAGAAAGTCGAGGAATTTTCTTGTAATATCGATCTCTTAATTTTTCTGCATAAAAGATTCAGTTTGCCAGTATAACGTTCGGAAAAACGCGGTTCTTCTGTTTAGAGAGTTAGTTAAAAGTGAAGAAACCAAGGAGGTTTCTTCACTTTTAACTAACTCCAAGAGTTTTCCAAATAAATGATTATAGATTTTCGCTTTTTCAGTTCGGAGAAATATTTTTGGAAAACCATCCAGAAATAATTATTACTGTTTTGTCCAAAATCCGAAGTTGCAAAAAGTTTTCAAAAAATATTTGCAAAGCGGAGAGCTAAGGAGGCGAGTGGGTCCAATGAAATTTGCCTTGTAATTTTTCACAGAAAATATCTGAAGATTGTCAGTATTTTAAGTAAAACTAAAAAATTATACGATTTTGGTGCAGCAAGAATTGCTTAATAGAAACTTTGTTAAAACTGGAATGACCTGAAGATTTAAAGCAACTTTAGAAATCTTCAGAGCGATGAGAGCGGCGCATTTTCATAATAATTTTTTGTAAACTTTTACAATACTTCTCTCTCTACTTTTACTCTGGTCGTTTTTTCAAGATAATCCGAAGTACTTTCGGTGAAAAACTGAATAAAATTCTTTGGTTTTTGTGTGCCAAATTCGATGCTGAAAAGAGGTTTCTAGAGTTCCCTGCAAACCGATGAATTATGCTAATTTTCTTGTAAAATTAATTTTGTAATTTTTGGCTGAAAATACCTCATTATTGTCAAAAAAGAAGAAAATCATCAGAAAATAATACTTTTTTGCCTTTTGAGGAATTTATTTTCGTTTTTGTCCCGATTTCAACTCCGAAAAAAGTTTTTCTTAAATTTTTACAGAGCTCTAAATTTATCTTGTGATTTTTCGGGTAAAAGTCCTCCATACCGTCAGTATTTTTAAGCGAAACTCTACAAAATAGAGCGTTTTTGAGTAGAAAGTACAGCAAAAAAAATCAGTCAAAACTAAAAAACCACATTTCTTTACAAAATTTATAGTCTTTAGAGGAACTGAGCTGACGAGATTTCCAAGTAATCTGTTATAAACTTTCGCTTATTCCGTTCGTTTTTTTTAGAAAATGATTTGAATTTTGTTCCAAATTTGAAGCTGGAAAAAGCTTTTTTTGCAAAGCGACGAAGGAATCGAAATTTAATTCATACTTTTTCGCGGAAAATAACTTTGATATTGTCAGCATTTTAAAGTGAAACTTTAGAAAATTGAGCATTTCGCAGTACAAGTAATTTAGCTAAAACTGGAAAATTCTAAAATTTGAAAACATTTTAAAAATAATATTAGTAAATGGCCTTTAAAATAAATCTAAAAAAGTAAGAAAAAGTCATCAACATTTTCGTTACCCAGATAAATATATATTATACACATCCCTTATTACAAAGTCTTTTGGTAATATCGGAGCTTCGACTGAATCTTCACAGGCGTCTCAACATTTACTATGCAACGACAGTAAATTTTAGCATATCCGTTAAGAATAGGTGGTATTTTTCGAATCAGTGCCAAAAGCGACTTCTGGTTTTTACATGGGATACACAAAAGGGTACATGTAAAAGCAGCAAAAACTTGAACCAAACTTGAGCATATACTGATTTTTCATAAGCATCGATAATTTGGTCTGCATTTGAGATATTGGTAATTCTCACACCCTCAGAAAGAAAAATTAACACCTTGGGCACCATCGTAAGAAGCACATTTAAATTGTTACAGAGAGTACAAAAAATGCACGTCTAGAAGTATACAGAAGTGACGAAAAATTTGAGCTTCGGTTGATTCTTAAACTGTATAAAATAAAAGTTACTTGGGATAAGTAGATAAAATACGGGTCAAATATGAGCATTGGGTGATTTACTTGATTATTCAGCTTAGGCTTTAAAGAAGATATTTCAAATTTGCACTACTCAATAATTAACAACTTCGATATCAAGGCAAGTAGCCAGTTAGAATTGGAAGTTTTACGGAGTGATAAAAAAATACTAATCCATAAATAAACAGAATTTAGGTGCGCATTTCTAGTTTAGCTTTAATTTATGAACATTCCTTTTTCATCCAACAAAACTAGTAAAACTTTCACCAATTTTTACCAATCGTACTAATGTAGGGTGAAAAAAAGGCAGATTTAATAATAAACTGGTTGTTAGCTTGAAGCCATCTAACAGCTTCTATACAGGATAAACAGAACATATAACTAAACGGAAACAGAATAAGGATGGATATGTTTTGGGTCAAATCTGAGCATTAATTTATTTTCCTTCAAAATCCATAATTTTAGAGGTGAAGAAAATATTGTGGTAGCAAAACTTGAAAAATGAACAGCTCTAGAACGAGAACACCTAACAATATTTAAAATTCACGAGGCTCTAAAGAATGCAAATAAGTAAAAATGGCAAATTGTGGGTAAAATCTGAGACTCCACTGTGTTTCATGACTGTACAACCTCATCCAGTTAAACAAGATTTACACATGATATAAATACATTTATATGGAAATAGAACTTGCATAAACTTCTTGCAATGCGCCTTGTGAGTCAAATCTGCGCGCCGATATAGTTTTAACAGATTGTCATTTTTCCATATTGAAGAAAGAATTGCGAATTATTAAACAACAAAAATAAATAAAAATAATAAAACATGCAGAAGTAGACAATGGTAATTTCTGCACGGTTTTAAAAATAAATGCAAATTCAACTTGGGTCAAATCTGAGCTTTGACTGATTATTCGCATGCACATGGTTATTAAATTTTATCCTTTAGAGTTTTCTTAATTACACATCTTTTTGTCTTCCATCCGGGATTTTGGAATGTCACTTCACTAAAGATTTTTATAGACAAAATGTTTACTTTTCCCGATGAGGAAAGTGTCTTTGCGTATAGTAACACTAAATACCTAGTGTGTTTTCGCGACAACGCAAAGGTGGCATCAAATGTTTCCTCAGCTGTAAACGAGCCATCTAAAACAGTCAATAAACATAAAAATCTTCAAAATTCAAAATACCCAATTAATACACAAAATTGCCTCGTTTAAAATGAAAATGAATCCTTGTTTCGTCGAATAAACTAGCTTTATGACCAATTAAATGTCGGAAAGTTTATTTGGAACAACAAACAAACTACGAAAAGGAAACAAGACTGCGCACACGGTCATCAGGGGGCGATCGGTTATAAATATTCCGAACCACAAATGTCCCAACTGTTTTTAACTAAATGGAACTTGAAACCGTAAAACCCATCGTTTCAAATTATGACGATAAATCAGAGAGAGATTACGGGTGTAGATATGTGTTTGCTTAAATCGCTTTAAGACAATATAACGTATTGGGATTTATTAGACACTAAAGCTCAGATTGGTACTTGATTGGGTCGATGGATATTTGGTAAAACCTGCTTCATAAGCTGGAGGTGGATTATTCGAATTTTAGCTTGAAAATCTTACAAGCTTAATCGGGCAGTAGGTTAAGAAACTGTACATCTAGAGGTTCTTAACTTTGATTTCCAGCATTCGTTTTGATTGCACAATTTTGTAAGGTTTTTAGCTTGGATTTGCACACATTCTGGCCTATTTCACACGAAATCGACAGGATTATTCAATCCGTGTCCTCAGTATTTTGTACTAAATGTTTCCCAATAGTTTTTGCTACAGCTGTTTGACGCTAAAATAGTTGCACCATTTATTTACTTGCTTGAAACATATTTTCTGTTTCAATTGCTTTCTAATATGTCTTTTATTTCAGCAGCAATCCATGATTTTCACAAATCTTAGTGTTTTATTGTTGTGTTCCTAAATTCTAAATCTTAGAAGATGGAATTTTGAGCAATAGTGTAATTATAACTTGAAAGATTTGCAACTTTTTAATTGCATTCACAATAAATTGAAAATATTAGACTATAAAAACATATTTCTAAACTCGGTAAAAAAATTGCAACAATACTTTAAAAAGTTTGGGAAAAATCTGGAATGAGAAATTGGGCTGTTTGTTGTTTGCTCATTTATGGTATTCGAGACGCAGCACTTTTAGCTCATTTAGAGTAACTATCTATTTTAGAAGCAAATTTTGTATGGTTTTGTTCCAGGAAAAAGAAGATTCTAACCTGTTTTCTACATGATATGTTATCGAGAGCCCTTAATTAGTTTTTCCATGGAAAATCACTCAGTCATTTTTTAACTAATCCAATTTTTTTTAACTATAAACGGTTTAAAAATTTTTGTTACTTTTGGTCCAGTCTGAATCTGCATTACAAGTTAGTCCTCTTCAAAAACTCCTAGATTTTTTATTGCGACAGATAAATATTTATTTGTATGTGCTTTTTGGGTAGGTACGTTTGAACGAATTTTAACAGACCAGCTAGAAAAATAAATTTTAAATTGCTTAAAACATTTGCAATTTATTTCCTCCGTTCTTGTATGAAAACTACTTAATTCCTGCCACTGTAGTTTTTCTTTTGAATGAGAAAATTGGCTGTTTTCTCTGCCCATTTGCAACGCACAAAAAGGTATGAACCTCAATCTACCAAATCAACGAATTGCTATTTGAAGACAAACTTTTAAAATTTAATTGCATTCGGTTTAAGTAATTTTTATCACTTTTGGTCTAAAATCTGAAACTGATAAAGACATTTGCAAGACTTATTTCGACCGTTTATTTATGAAAACTGTTTAACTTATTCCACTGTAGCTTTTGTAATTCATTTCTGATTTGTTCACACTAACGCAAAACACTCCTTACGTGTTTACAATAATTCGATTCGCATAAGTCCTTTCAATTTTCTTTCAATTTGAAAAACATTCGCGATTTTACTTAAATTCACAAATTAATTAACTGCTTATACATTTCTTGAAGGTTTAATTTATTTCAATTTGATAATTTTTTCTACCGGTTAATAGCATAATGTAAACAGCGAAATATATTTAGAGCGCTTCTAAAAAGCGTTTACTTTGTTTTTCTAGGTAGAAAGCTTTTAAGTACATTTTACTTAATTTGTTAATCATTTGCTTTATTAAACTAAATTTATGTGTTATTGATACAGTCGAACAATGCCGTTTATTCCATTTTATGACCGGCTTTTTCATATTTATATTTCGGTTTTTAGGTTCCATATGAGACGAAAAAATTGATAAAAATTTCTTCTACACTTTTTCTTCCCCAATCCTTAATACAATAAAAATAATTCCATTTGAAAATCGTAAAAAAGTTGGTCACCCAACCACTGCCTTGTCAAAAGCTACATAACACAATCGTCGCTGAAATTTATGTCTTCCACTCCTTCGTCCGCCTCTGAACGTGATCTACAAGAAGAAAATCGAAAAATTAAATCAATCCGTTCTTCTTCGGAGCCGAAGAAGACACACCACACACAGGAAATTGTAAATATCGCCCACAATAGGAACGGTATTAGACTTGGTGGGCGCAAACCATAACTGCAGAAATAAAGAGAGCTTTCCTAGCCGAGAATAGATTACTAACTAACCAACAATGAAGATCTGGGATAATTATAGCGTTTCGTAATCAAGAGAAGATGACTTTGGCGAAGGATTCGCTTCATCTTTCTTAATTTGCTGTCAGTTCGAATCAGTAGAATTGGATCGTGAGAATATTGTAAATGTGGAAATTGATCAATTAACCCCTTTTAAGGGGTAGTTTTAGCTCAGTATCTGTAACTGCTTAACCGCTCTAAATCACTTCTACCGCCAAGCCGCAGAATCTAAGACAAGAAGTAATATGACAACCACGGTGGTCTTAACTGAACATATCTACGGTCTTAAATATCATAAGAACTATACGCGTTCCGAGATTATTTATACGTCGCGAGCATTATATTGTCAGGAAGTCATATTAATGGCAATACTGCGTATGATGGAAGTTTATATAGAGCTCCCGTGGACGCTTCTATGTCTGTATGATTTATTTCAGAAGATAAAACGCTCGTGGTATTTAGTGTAGATTTACGACGACGGAATAGTGTCGTATGCAAAAAGGATTTGCCCATTTGAAAGTGGAAAATTAATAGCGATAGCTAAGGTTAATAGATGATTTTTTTCCTGAAACTTATGTAAAAGTATGGCTATAGTAGGTCGAGAACATTATTGCGGATTAATTTTTACTGAAGGACAAGAGGATATAAAACATATTAATAATGCAAAGAAAAAAGTAGGAAGTGGGCTTGATATTTCCGCTCTGCCAAAGAGCGACACCCAAGTACGTAAATCGTGTAAATATTTGTTTTTAGTTCTACTTATCTGCCGCAGATTCACTTTGCTACATTGATGCTCGACTTATTATCATGTCTTGCTGCTTCCGGATGTTATTTTCTGATGTAGACTGCATTGTATCATCAGCAAATAGTTCGATCCTTCCGAGTTCGGGGAGCAGTTCCACTTTCTCTGCTACCTAATCAATTAACTAAAGCTAGTTGAACACTTTCGCGATTGTTTGGTTTTTTAGTTGTCCGTGATTTTGCTAGCTTCTTCTATAAACTTTACAATCCTGACTGGGCTTGGATGATTGCATTATTTGCAGGGTCGTGTGGTATTCCCATGCTGCTGAATTTTTTCCTCATTTCAAATGAGGACAAAGATCCGAAAGCATTTCATTTAGCATGAAAAAGTCTATTCCGCGCCTGGACTGGAGATGTTCAAATTTTGCTTTTACTTTCTACAAAACACTCAACAATAAAAAAAAACGGAAATTGAATTGCAAACGGCTTATCCAAATGGACGGCCAAGTAAACATTTATATCTTCACGTTAATTCTGTAGTTTGCTACATTCAGAAAGTGGTAAAAGCCTCAATATCTCTTGAGTTTTTGTTAGAATAAGTGGATAAATATTCAGTTTGGTAGTGGGAAGTGAACAAAATACGTCGTCAGTCCTTTGTGCAAAGACGGCATATACAACATGATCTGGTGCCAATGAGATTAGTGTGCTAGCTGTTATCTGACTGAAAGATCATAGTTTTCAATTCTGAGTGGATCCGTGGCTTAATTGTTTGTTCGATGGTAATGTGTGTTTTTCAGAATTAATGGGTCGAAAATGAAGGATGGGGCGCCAGCTTGCAGAAAGTTTTTACAGAAGCAACTGAATTTGCGGGAATTTTTTTTCTCTTTATTTCCTCTGTTCGAATAATAAATTCCAATTAATTGTTTCCAATATCCAAAAATTAATTTCCAATAATTACATTTTTGACTAAGTCTCTGTAATACTAAAGAATGTTTTTCTTTCTTTCCAGGTGGCAGGATGCAGCTTTTGGTAAGTTTGGCATTACTTTTCCCCTAGTTGTCATGTAGATGTAGAGCTTTTAGTCCTATTTTATTGACTTATATTTTATCACATTGCTGTGTGCCATATTGATTCGACAAGGAACGACTAGGAACGTTCTGGATTCAGGATTGAGTTTTAAAACTTTTCGAATTTTCTTTCCGTAAAAATAATTAATATAGTCAGATATTGTACGTTAACGAATGAGGTTCTCTACAGAAGACTCTTTTTATATGTAAAACTATTCATTTTATGTTGTGAACTATAGTTTTTATTGCCTTATAGGCAAGTTATTCTGACTGTCTTCCATCCAATTCAATCCAGACCAAAATGCCTAAAGGCCTAAGCCTATTGCTGTTGCTGTTTTCTTGAAAAATTGCCAACATTTGCGGAGTTATGGTCAAATAAGTGTGCCAACAGTGAGGGTTCCAGTTTACGTCTCCGCAACTTCAAATTCCATTTTCTCCGTATATATATACGATTAAAAATTCCACTCTGAAGTAAGAAATTTGCACATTTAAGTTTTTAAAAAAATTCGAAAATTTCCAAAATAATTATTATTTTTTTAATTCCAACATTTTTTTAAAACCACTGAGTTGCTTCTTAAAATATATTGGTTTTAAAAATATATTCGTGCGCCGTCAAACTTGTAGCAAAATGCTCTGCAAACACCTGAAACCACTTTTTACGCCAAGTTTATGAGCTTTTTAAACGTTTTTTAATTTTTGAAAAGTGTTGATAATTGACCGAATTATAGGACAAAAATCGGAGAGTTTGAGAGTTTTACTCTTATTCAAAGCCCATTTCCTTCCAAACGGTTGCAAATAAACATTTTCTTATAGACAGTGAATGTGTCGAGAATTCACTTTGCAAACTCATGTTCTGTTTTGCAAAATTGTCTTTTTGCCCTTCAAATCATCGTGTCTTTTTGCCCTTCAACTTCCAAGTTTGTCAACCTATTGCAATTTTCCGCGTTGCAGTTTTTACAGAAAATCGTACGTTTTTCAACACAGTTCAAAATTTCCAAATGGGCCGCATATTAATAGAGTTATGCAGAAAATTTCGACATTCGAAAAACTGTTTATCCAAAAAAATTGGAACCTTAAATCGCAAAGAAAACCCTGATAACATTTGTCTTGAAAAATTGCCTTGTCTACCTTCAAACTCTTATTAATTTCAAGTTTTCAACCGATTTTAATTTGGCCTATGACCCCCATGAACCCCCTTCTGGATCGACCCTGGGTAGAAATGTTTCCTCTAGCGTTTTCTCTTCCATTGGCCAGTCTGCAGTTTGATTCTGTGCTTTGGCTTGATGAGTGTTCTGGTTGAGCAGGCCATTAAAATATTCTCTCCGGTACTTCAGCAACTCTGTTTCACCCACTATGAGGTCCCCACTATCTTTCACACTCGCTCTCAATCACATTTCACAATCAAGTCATTTTTGTCGTCCGAAATAATTTTATAAAACTCTCTGCTGTTTGATTTTTGTCGGCTTATTTTCATTGTTTCATACTTTTGGCGATATTAATCACGTTCCATTTTCACATGGGTTTCCTAGTCCCTCAGGGAAACGCTCAAATCTTTCCAGATTCTCATCCGTGGCATGTTTCAGCATTTCATTTCTTGTCACCTGTTTTATTTGTAGTTGCTCTCTCGACTCTTCATCGAACCATTTTATTTCTGTTTCCCTTTCCCAGGATTCTTTCAGCTGTCCCTAAAATGGCCTCTGCCAGATTGTTCCACAGAAGCTCTCCGTCACGAGTTTCTCCTCCTTTTCATTCAAAGTTTCTAATGTGTGTGTATTTTTCCTGCTCTTCTTCGTTCTGGCGTTTATCGGATTCCCATATTGATATTCACAGTGTTTGTGCTTTTTCTTCAACTTTTTTTCTCCTGTATGTATTAGTCCTTGTCGGAGGCTCAAATTATGAGGAAAGCTGGCGAGCTCCTTCTTACTGAAGTTACTCAGTCCACTCATCAACTAACCTGCGGCAGAGTTTGCGCGATTCAATGCAAGCTCTTACCACCGGGATATCCTTAAAAATTGTATAGCGACCAGAAAGAATGGCGTTGTTAAATCTATCAGCAATTTCCTGGCCATCTTCAAGCACCGTGTCAAGAGAACCGCGTTTATCACATATAAAAACCACAATTTTTATGTGACAACTGCCTGAGCATAACCGCCTTTTGTGTAGCCGATTCATTGAATTTTGAGGCAACAATTTGCTTGGAAAACCGGTTGAATTCAATTAGAACCCGATCAAGCAGTCGCAGTACCATCAATGGTACAATAGTTGTAAAACGGTAGTCCAGGCAAGAATGCGGTGCAGATCTATCTGAGAGCATTGTTAGTTGGAGTTGAAAAATATGCGAAAAATAAGTGCGCGATCTGGCGAGATCCATAAATTGCGAGTGTGACGTGGGCTTAATAATACATCTAATTGAAAATCGCTACCGCAATGTGCGAACAGCCTAAGGCCATTTAATAATGGATTGTGTTCAGGCACGAGATGGTCAAAAGCCGTACGGTAGCAGTTTCGTGAGTGCCTTTTTCGCCAATGGTCAAGGCAAAATTGGCAATTTAATCCGGGGAATTGCAAATTAATCGCCCGCCAGAAAAAGGCCAAAACCTATGTTAATTTTGCTAAACATTCCTCTTTGTTTGAGACGAAACGCTGTAATTATCTGACGCGCTTCAGTTGCAAGCTGTCTGCTCAAGCAACGAATTTTCAACACCTCCAGATGTAGGCGAAACGTTGTATAAAATGCCAATAAATCACTACTTTCAAGCGTACAAATCAGTTTTACACTTGAGGAAAGATCGGTCGTGAAAGCCTTCAGCCGTTGAGGAAATTAATTGTTTCGGTTTGGTCTTACTATATCGCTCAATGGAGCATTGTCAAAGAGGTTTTGTTGAAATGCTTAATCAAAACGAGTGTTAATTTGCCCGGTCGCATTCATGCTAACCTTTTGCGGTAATGGGCAGATGGTATCGTGACATCTTGGGGAAAATAATGATAGCCATGCAATGAAGGATTAGACTCATTAAAACTGGCAATTGGCAATAAGACAATTGAATGTTAAGTAGTCCGAAAGTACTTAAAGTATTTCCCAATTCAGCGTTCTGCTGGGGGACATTCCCCATGAGCGTTGGGGTACGATGCAAATATCGTGCAACTTTCCCGGAAAATTGGGGTTTAGTAAGTTCTGCGGGTTAATTGAATGGTTGAGCTCAGAATTCGAAAGTGTGGGTGCCGGATTTTCAGAGAACCACGGAAATTTTTTTGCAAATAAATTTCATTCGTAGAATGTCCCATTTTTCCTCTTCGCCTAACATTTCCCATTGTTTATTAGAATCATCACGATCGAGATCAAACTTTAGTTTACCTGAAATGACATTCAGTTGTAGTGTAATTATAGGCGCAGATTATCAACCTTGGTATTTATCGGCTTCGATACTGATTCTCACACTTGTTCGAATGATATACGGCCTTATGTGCACTTTAATATAATTACAGGGTGCTTACGGCGGCTCTTATAAAGCATCCTTCCGAAGGTACCAAAAAGTACTTCACGAAGATGATACATTCCGTATGGAAATACGGTGTAGTTTTACAGATTTTGCCCATCGGGAGGTCGACGATTTACATTATGATTTTACTAATGAGAATTTATATAGAATCTGCCATTTAAAGAGCGGATACTTTATGGGCCCCAATGAGAATTGTGAAACGTATATTTGTTTTACTTTTTTATTACATTAATAAACGTTTAAGGTTTCTATTTTCGAAATAAATAATCTCGATGTTCCGAATTAGCATAAGAATTTCTAACTGTTTTAGTCGGTTTTGTACGTTTATCGCTTACGAAGGCGGTTTCTGTATTGTCCAACCGTTTTAATATTATGTTAATGGCCTTTGAATTTATCCGTATGGGATACTGAAATCGGTAAAAGTGGATTAGGTGGATTGACGCAACCAATTGAACGCAAATAAAGTATCAATGGCATACTGGCATTTGTGAGTTATTTATCGGTTATGGGAACATTTTCAATTAAGGCTTTTCAGCATCTTTGTCGTGTTTAACTCTGGACTTTCTTCTTACGATGATTAATAGTAATTCAGGGCAGATAAAATGTTCAAATTCTCAGGTTTTCACAACGCTTTTCATCAGTAAAGTTTTGTAAAACACCAAGCTGCGAAGCTCCAAAGATTATTGTAAGTAATGAAAAATGATGTTCTGAAATCAGGTTATAAAGTTTTGGATAGGTACATTTTCAACTTAAGCGTTTCATAAATTTCGTATTATATGGCTTTGCACATTCTTCTTTATGATTAGTCCTATTTCGTCCTATTAAGAACGTTTTTTGCCACCAAACTTTTTCTTCAGATCAAGCTGCAAAACAGGCTCTAAATGTTGTTGTAATCAATGAAAACTGATGTTGAAGTGAGACTATAAGGTAAGGTTGAGCCGTTTTTCATGAGTGTGTGTTTCATAAGTGCTTGAAAATTTACCCTATACATATATTGACGCTCAGTTTTTTTCAATCAGTGAATAATTTTTTCCTTGTTTTGGTTGTGCATGGAACAAAGTGCATTTTTCAAGTGATAGGAAAACAGTTTTGACCGAAAAATATTACGCAAAACTTAGGTGCGAATTCATATAATATGAGAAAAACGCTAATATATTTTTAAAAATTCTATAATTTTCTTTATACTTTTAACAAAAAGCTAAACTCAAAAGATGTGTATTAATACAGCAACATCGTAAAACTGTTATTCCACTTGAATTATGTTCAAGTTGATTAAATTAATGATAATTTTGCTCCATCGTGGATTTTAATGATTGTAAGTGGTAAATGTTTTGTTTCGTTTGTCATTTATTTTCATATCGGCATGTGAGATTTTTCATTTTGCCAATTTCATATTTTGTCTTAATCTGATAGATAACTTTAGACAATTTTCAGAATATATAATTTTCAATTCAATGGCATCTTAATGCAAACTGATAGACGTTTACTTTGATTTAAATAGTAAATTCATTATTTTACAAACTCTGATTCTCTCTTGTTTATTTGCATTAAAAAAATGCTGTTGCCGTCCTTCTTTCTGTCGTCCGTTTTTATTTCCAACAAAAATTATAGAATTCTATGAAATTTCTCTGCCTTTCTTCTTCTTTAATTTTGGAGAATTTAGATGCACAATTATTTATATATGGGAAAAAAGATGGATAATAAAACATTATTTATATATCTATATACTACCTTTGCATTTCTTAACTGTAACTTATTGTTTTTAACTGTAGGTAGGTCCTTATCTTGCCAAATTTTACATTTTTATCTTTTCTTTTGGTTACAATTATATTCCCAGTCTTGATTTTTACTTAATCAATTTTATTACTGCGTTTAAATTTTTTATTTGGATCTCCAAAACTCTCTTCTTCCTTATCTTTGACATTTTCACGGTTTTCATCTATTTTTTTTGGTAATTCGGCACGTCGGTAATTTTATTTCAAACTGTATCCATTTCCAACTTTCTCGTTATCGAAATTACTGTGTTTTTTTTGTTTGATCAGTTGCACTATTTTTGGGTTGCTCACATAATTACGCGATCGACTTTCTATAAGAAGTTTGTTTGAAAATTTGAATCCTCTTCTACCCACTCACAAAAACTTGTTGAGCTTATTTTCTCATGATGCTAGTTGTGTGTTAAAACGATTTAGTGACATCAGATTGCTACATTTTGGTGCTTAAAACATCTGTAAAAGTCTTTTATTAATTGTTTTATAAAAATTACGCCGTTTCAAGGAAAACATATTTAAAAAATGAACACTGCGCTCTTTTCATTTCCTAGTTTTGCGGAACGCTCTATCAGAAGAGGCTTGATTTGTTTAAACAAAATTCTAGATGTTAGACGCTAAAGTGCCGATGGTACCAAAATCCAAATTTGTGAAAAAGTCGACTTTCCACAACGACCAAATTGATGAATATTTTATTCTCCCTATATACCCCGACAAAACCTCCACAAGAATGATTAAAAAACACCTCTATTAATATGAGGTTATATGAGAGATATTAATGAGACCACTCAAGACCTTCTCAGGCAGACAAAATAAAAACACCACAAATGCATTTTTACCAAATCTATTACATACACAGACCTTATATACATATTTACATCAAACTGGGCGGCTCACATAACAAAGCCTTCTAAACCATCCACCCACTGGCGATTACTTGGCGGCGATCAAAGGGGCGGCTGCGTACGGGGAAGCCACATAAGGAGAGGCTGCGTATGGGGAAGCCACATAAGGAGAGGCTGCGTATGGGGAAGCCACATAAGGAGAGGCTGCGTATGGAGAAGCCACATAAGGGGCCGCTGCGTATGGGGACGCCAGATAAGGTGACGCCACATATGGAGCAGCTGCCGCATAAGGAGACGCCAGGTAGGGAGCAGCTGGAGCCACTAAAGGAGCAGCTGGGGCCACAAGGGGGGCTGCCCTGGCTACAACTGGAGCTAGTGGGGCGGCTACGCGGGCGGCAACTGGGGCGGCAATGGCGTGATTCACAACGTTGGCGCTGTATGAAGAGGCGTAGGGAACCGAGTAGGCGGAAGGCAGAGCGGCTACTGGGACTGCACCATCTGGGCCTCCCAAACAGCCGGAGATGGCCAAACTGGCCAAGCAGAAGAAGAACTAGAAAAATCATTAATCGGCTGTAAAAGGGCACTTGCTGAGTGAGACGTGGGCGATTTTTTTTTTTAACTGGGTTCCCCAAGTCATTTTTTCTCAGAATTTTTGTACTTGTGCATGTGTGTGCGCAGCATCAGTAGAAAATATGTAAAAGGAATTGCACGCTTTTATATTACGTAAAGAAATATCCTAAGTATTTTGTAATGCAATTGAAAGTGCTCATTTGCAGGCTTGCAGTTTTTCATGTTAAATCGTGCCTTGGTAAAGTATAGGTTTTTTGTCTTAAAGTTATGCTTTATTGTGTTTTGCGATTTCTTTCTTTGCTCATTAAACGATATACGTTCAGAAGTTATTTTTTTTCTTGTAGATCTTTCGTTGGCAACTTCGATGTTTTTTGTTCTTAATTTGAGAGTAAGGCGTCTTAACTTGAAACTTGATGGTCAATATGCCTAATAAATGGATTATTGAAACTTTTGTAACAATGAGAAAACGAATCGTTTGCATAAGTGACCTAAAAATCCACTTTAAACAACGATGTTAAGATTCATAATACAGTTAATCCAATCAGTAAAAAAAATAGCTTCCAACTTCTAAATGATTTTTTGCCCAACTAACAACCAACAACAGAAGGAAATACTTAAATACAGGAGTTAATTGACAAAAACTTTAATATTCTGGAACTGATTTGGGTACCTGCCAGAATAAACAAAACTAATGTGAATCTGGAAAATAATGAAGAAAAGTGCATTTATATAAGTTTAAAGTTTAAAGAGAAGATCTTGATGTAACGGAAATAAGAAGCAAAATATARTGTGTGTACAGGGTGAATCCATTTATCTCAGGAACGGCCCAAAATATCGATATGAAACAAGAATACTTAATTTATGTAGAAATAATTGTCTCTTTRCATTTTGAAGTGATTGTGCTCTTACACTTACAGACTGAAAATTTATTACATAAACTTATGTATATTTTAATTCGTTTTCTCAAAAGCAGTGCACGCATGTGTTTCCAACTATCCATTATGTTTAGTTATATTTTCTGTCCTACCAGTATCTAATAATACTTCATGTCTTTCTCAAGTAGACTTARTATACAGTTTATCTTTGTTCAACTTGTTAATTTCTTGCTAGATTCTTATGAATACTTTCTGAATGAAAATACTTTAAATATGAAATTTGYTTTTTGCATTAAAAATGGTCGAATTTGTCATCCGAAACCAGCAGATTTAGCTGCAACATTAAATCTCCAGTGATTCACAAATTTCGATAGCAAATCGGAATATTCAATACGTAAGTGGAAAAATCAGTGTGCAAACTGTTGAATACTTTCAATATTGACTAGAAGTGAAAACAAAATAAGAGTAAGAAACAGAAATAAGAAAAAAAAGATACAATGAATAAATTGAATAACTCACAAACATTTAAATTAAATCAGGACGGCGACAAGAAATAAAACAACGAAACAAAGTAGCAGCAAATAAAGAAAATTTGAAAACGCTTCAAAATTTCCAGTTAAGACAAAGGTCCAGTTTAGATAACTTGTACGTCTTAAAAATGCTTCACCAGTTGATGTTCTGAACTAGAAATTAGCAAAACTTTCAAAGACGTTTGGCTGCAAGTTCCTTAAACTAACCAAAGCCCCAAACTGAATAAATGTTGACTTACCAAAGCTTGTGATGCCATTTTACTTAAGCTGGTGTGTTTGACTGTTAAACAAAGTCTGATACCATCACAGCCAAAATCACCAAATTTATACTGATTTGGCACTCGGGTGACCGTCCGATGGGGCGGCCTGTTGAATTTAAAAAATGTTTGATTTGAATTCGGTTTCATTACGTTCTCTTGCCAAATCAGGTCAATTGTACAAATTTTAATTGCACGAAGACTGCACCCGAATAGTTATGACTTTATTAGTATTCCATCGATGTTTGGACTTATTGTGTTGTTGCCTCAGGTTGGCTGACCATTCGATGTCGATTTCTTTACCAGGAATCCTTGGTCTTTGTATCCATAAAATGCATTCAATATCTATTAAAGTCACCTGCCATTATGGCTTAATAACGAATGGTTTGAGTGCCAATAAACCAGACAATGCTTGAACGCTGCAGCAACATGCACTTAACATTGTTACTTCCATCGGAGTCTTCATGTAAACCTTCTTATTAACTTTCGGGAATCTGGGCTGCTTTAAATTCGAGAATTTGCAACAGTTTACATAAAATCACCATCGCACCAGCCCATAACCGAACCACTTTATATCGGGATTGAACTGTAAATGTCGAAAATGACCGCGATTTTTCACTTCTGCCCGACAATCTTATCTCAAAATACGCGTGAAAAACCCGTCTAAGTGTCTTTATTAACCTGGTTTTCGTCTTAATGGCACATTTGAAACGCTTATGGCCCATCTGGACGTGCTTATTTATAACTGCAAACGCCCGTAAGGATTTTTTTCATTGCCCATTGGAGAGGTTTATGGTATCAGCGGTTGATCTGAAGACAGATTTGAGAAGATTCTGGAATCAAGCGCTGATGGGTTCAGCTGGTTTTAATTGTAGATTAAATTAGTTGAACCTGCCCAATGCCCGCGTATTGCGATAATGCATGTTAAGAGCTGCACCAAGAGTTTTTTTACATATTTTTTCTTTAATTAGTTTTTGCTCTTTCAAAGCGCTTGCACTGTTTCTATTGTTCATTGTAGTCGTTGAAGATTTTTACAATTTTTTTAAAAACTCCATCAATCAACATCAAACGCGCACAGACTAGAGCTGATTACATTATTTTATTTTATGTACATTCATCCAAGGCTGTTTGTGTATTACCCGATTTCTTTATCCGTGTGTGTTTCTGATGATTTAATTAGCGCTATTACAACGTTTGCAGCTTTTCTATGGTCGAGGTCAAGCGATAATATGCTTCATGGCAACTTAAAAAATGATAAATCAAAATACGCTTTTTTACTAACTGGGTAATTAATATATGCTTGCGTTTAGAGGATTGGCCGTTGCATACGTTCAGGGGAAAACATTGTTCTTGTAATTTATTATTAATTTAGTGGCATTAAGGAATTTGTTGGTGTTTGCCTTCAGGTCGCATTGCCGAGAGGAAAGCATTCGCTTTCAGAAAAATGCTATGTTTTCACATTAGTTAGCTGCTATAAAAGCGTGATTATATTTTCTGTCCTCTGGACGAACTATTAGGATCTACGGAAGAAAGAAGGAATATGTAGTAGAGTTAAGGGTTTTCTGGTTCCAAAGGACATTTTTCTGGGGATTAACATGGATATGTTAGAGGCACATCTTCTCAAACGGGCTGATGCGTCTCAAACGATTGATTTGCAAATCTTTTATAAAGTTTTGATCAAGTTTGGATCCTTTTAATTTCCTGAATATATTCAGTAATCAAGTGTCAGAACAACACGAATATTGTCTTCAATATGAGGGGACAAATTTATATCTGGCAATGTTTATTGGCTCAATTAAATCTATCAAATATTCAAATTTAAAATAAGATAGATAATTGCTTTGAATATGAGGAGAACGCGAAAGATCAAAAGACGTCCTATTTTGAAAGAAGATTAAAAAACTGTTCACATAAGATTAATTTTAATTTATTTAATAATTTATTTTGTATTTAAAAAAATGGATTTACTTATTAAATGAAAACGATCACTTCAATAGCACACAATTACTCATTATCAGCAATAAATAAAATCTATGAGAAACACTACATTTTTATTGTATTCAAGTTAAAACATCAGAATGCGCCAAAAAGTTGCGTAAAAGTTCAAATCCGCCAAACAACCGATACTTTATATAGTGCTCAATAATGCGGTTGGGGCTGGACTGAAGGCAGCGAAATTTTCCCTTAAATCAGGGTTTTCTTTTAGCTCGACACGGGAAAAGCGGAGTGTTGCGCGGGTGTTCGAAGGAGCGCATAGAGCACATTTGTGCGGACCAGATTAAATAATCATTTAGCGACATCGTGAGTCGGCAGCTTATTTAACTGGTCGGCTTTACTGGCGAGGATCGCAGTTTGCTTGCAGTTTCTTTAAATATGTTTCTACGTTTTTATTGACCTTTGCTATAGAACGGAAATGAGTTTATTTTTGTTGCTATACAAAGTTATCTGTTTTACTAAGCTTTTTTGTTATTTGTTGCTCTATAGAGCAGATTTGATGTCAAATATTTAATGAATTTTCTAAATGATGGTACCAGTTATTTCAATAATGTCTCAATTATAACATTAAGAGAAATTTCCACGATTTCCGAGATAAAATAAACGAACATTATCGAGTCGTATCTCCCATTAGCGTCGCCGTAAAAATCATTATCGAGAATTAACATTTTTGAAACAACCGCGATACAAATCTACGTCGAGCCCAAAAAAGGAATTCTAAAGATCGTCTAGCCGAGTTCTCACACTAAGATACTACATCTGGCTAAAAAATTACCGAACCGTATACATTTCCTTCACAAAGCCAAATTTTAAATAACTCCTATAAGGAGTTGGCATTTGCTTATCGATATTTTATTGATCTTTCTTCGGAGATTTATCTTTGTGTATCAATTCAATGCTCCCGGGTTGAATGATAGTCGCTGAAATGTTTATATTCGACTGTGCGTTGAATTTATAATCGATCCCGGGCTCCGATATCGATCTCGAATCGAATTTATTGCGTTTGCTTTTGTTTTGTAGCGTTTGTTCGAAATTAGGTTCGGCATTCTTGCTGAATCGATTATAATCTATGCATGCAAAACACCATTTCATTCCATATCAACTAGACTTTAGTACTTTTACTCGTTGGTTGCAAATTTTGAAAAAAAAATTGCACTGTGGGAAGTTGAAATTCAAATAAACAATTTTTTTGTGTTTTAGACATTTATAAGCATGCACAATATTTAAAAGATTTTTGGTTTTAATAGGGAATTTTTTAATATTTAAACGGTAAAAGTTGCAGATTTTTTATGAAGACAGCGCAGATTAATAAAAACAATCATTATAGGACCGATGTTTAAGAAGCAAGACTAAGGTCTGATTTCTTGCAAACTTTCGGTATATGTATTTAGAGCCAATGGTTTTCTAACGAGGACCAACATTTCAAGTAGTGAGTTGCATTAGTTTGCAAAATGCGATTTTTTAAAACGAAAGCGCAAAACAGTAAAATCACCTATTTTGATCGCGATATTTACTAAGCTAGAAAAACGGTGATTGTTTTGAAACTTTGACCAGGCCTAGAGTCAAGCATGGTCTACAAATTGTAAAAATTTTAAATTGCTAGTTGTCTCAGTTTGAAATTTTTGAATTGTTGAAAGAGAAAGCGCAGATGATCAAACATAGATTTTAAGACCCATTTTTGTGAAGCGGGCAAAAATCAGGTCTAAGCTTCAGTTTTTGGAAACATGGATTTTTAGAAAACATTTCAAAAACTTAGAATTCCGTTTGAAAAATCACTTTACTGTTACTAAAAACCATTTTTATATAACTTTAAGAAAAAAATCGTTGCAATCGTTGAATATCTAGGGATTTCTGATTGGAGTTACATATGCTCAGTTTTAAAATAATTCAATTTTTTATCAATCAAATGGATCCAGAAGGATGAAAATGTATATTGATTGAGCAACAGTAGGTAAATCATAAAAAGAAACATTTATAAAACGATTAACATATTCATGTTTTTTGGTTAAACTTATATAAATTGCCATGAAGTTAGAAACTTTTAACTTTACAAACTTACTCACTCTTCCGATACCAATCTAAAATATTATTAAATGCATCGTTAATTATTTTAAATGCTGAAACATTTGATGTTTCCCAATATCAAGTTATTCTTTGAGAGTCTTCATTCCTCTTCTAATGCAACTGTAACACTCAATTATTTTTATTGCATCTTCCAGCCAACCACAATAAACTTTAAATTTTTTTAAAGCACAAACCACATTTCAAGGTTTCCTTGTTATAACTAATGTCACAATAAAGCAAACATGGGTAGTACTTATGCAAACATAATTTAAATAATATTAATTGCACATAAAATGTATGAAACTTTATTCGAATTTCCTCAGACTGAATTCACTAATAGGGCGGTAAGAATAAATAAATGGTGGATTTATGCTTAACTTCTCTAGCTGAGTTTCATGAGCATCTGAAAAAGGAACCCCATCAAATAATAAAAAAACATGAAAGTCCGACTAGATATTGATTAATTGATTGGAGAACCGATTGTGTGCAATGTTAAAACATGATACAAATAAATAAACTCAGATAAAGTTATTCCAATAAGTCGTTTGTTTTAATTGTTATTGATTATGGCCGTCATTTAGACTCTATATTAATGACCGATAATTGCTGGACATTAATTTTATGTCGATCGCTCGTAGGTGATAAATAAGCTTTTTGTTATTGGGAAAATTGATTTCTTGAAGGAGTGTTTCAATCATAGTAAGAGCAGTTGCAACACTTAAGCTTTATTGGAGTGAAGGAAAAAAGGAACTTTTTGAATGAAATCCGCTTTTGGTTTAGCGGCAGGAATTGGGCAACAAATCCATGCAAGAAAACTTCACCAATTAAAGGCTGATATTTGCGTGTGAAGACCCAATCAAAGTCGTTACAGTTTGGCGGCGTGATTCGACCGCAGCCTTGACCGCAATCAATTAGTCGACATTCACGATTTGTGATCAGGATGCACTTGAATTCAGATCACACCACTTGAACTGGATGTTCGTTAAAAAGCAACTAAGTCCGACTCATCTAAAGACGGATCGTATTAAGAGTAATTACGGATCACCTGTTTAACACTCGCTCACTTTATGGGTTTCCCATGTTTATTTCTACCTTAACAACAATTATCTTTAAGTATAATAACAGTCTTTAATATTTCTTGCTCCCAATTGACGTTGTGCTATGTTTTATCGAATGTTGCCACGTTGAGTCTAATTTTTTTAACAGAGATGAAAAGGTTTATTGGCTAAATAATTAAACCAGTTCGGATACATTTCGATTTATTTCTTTATGATAATGGAAAGTTTTTTATTCAAATGAATAAAAAGAGTAAATTCGTTTCTAATTTAGTTTTTTAATAGCAGCATAAGAAAGATAAGTATTTCTTTTGTAAACTATTTTCCACGATGATCGAAAGAATATTTTAGAAGGCTTTCTGTATTCTTCCAACCACTATGCTTTTTCTCAAAATGCGCTGATATTAGTTATGTTCCTGCTATAGTTGTTTTGTATTTTCAGTGTTTATACACATCCTGTTTAGAGAATGTTAAATTGTTGATTGTTTGTTTGTTTAAGTCTTTATTTTTAAAAGTGTTCAGCCGCATCCTCCTCTTTGGAGGAAGCAATGGACGGATTTGCTTCTTGCCAAACATCTTTAGTAAATTTGGAAACTTTTGCTATATTAAACAGCGTTTTAAGATTCGGCTGCAAATATCTTTATATGCCAATTTCAAAAGTTTCATAAATCAAAAAAGTTTGTACAAATTTACAGATTTCTTCCTGATTCCATTTGATTCAATAATGTGACTTTCCTGGATTTACCATGCAACTTGCAATATTCTTCAAACAATGCTGAATTATTTTTTAGCACTAGTGAAAAACATTAAGTTTGAAAATTAAGTTTCTGCTTTTATTTCAACGGTTCATCTTCCAGAATTAATATTTATTTTCTTGTCATTATTCGATTCAATTTTATTTGTCTATTTATTAAAAGTAACCAAAATCGGTGAGATTGAAATTACCATAAAACGGCTTTAAACTGCAGCAGAAATTAGTAAATCGTGTATTTAAAAAAAAATTAATAAACGTTTAAAGGCAAGCTTATCAATCATCCCACTAAAATACATTTATACGGCAACTCTTCCATATGAATTGAAAGGTTTACTGAGAAAATGAAGCGAGCTACAAAAGCTCTAGAGAACGAATGCTGAAGCTTAACAAAATCCATGACGATTCTTTAATTAATTTATCTTTTTAGTGATTTGAGCATATATTCCAGCGCATTTATTAACGTCCAAACCCTTAGTTATGTGACTTCTAACACTGCTGAAGAATTCAGCAGAGTAAACTGTTTAGTTTTTATATAGTTCCATAGTAGCTCGTAGGATGATTTTTCAATATAGTTCTTACGACTAATTTTCGCCCAAACTTTGGGACCAAATTCCAATTATTTTCCTCAAATAATTGCAACCAAAATGGATTCGCAGAAGATCTTTTTTAAATGTCCAACCTTCATTAAAACCTTTATATTGTCGTCATTTTTTTTCGTCAAAAGATTGGGATGATCAATCGAGATGGTGCTTGAACTATAAACTGCTTCCGCGTTGCTTCAAGTTGCTTCAAAGTGAAGATCTGCTCCCAATTTGAATGCTTCCTCTTATTTCAAATACTTTGACTTACTTGCAATATTCGAAACATAAGCACATACTTAGTTGGCGCAATAAACATTTTATACTAAGGGTCCAAGGTTTAGAGATGCAAATAGGAAAATTACAAGAATTGCTTTTATTAAACGATATTTTTCAACAAGTTCTTGTGAAATATACATAAGAACTGGTATTCCCAAGTCGATTAATTTATAACGTATGATAGAAACGACGAGTCCTCCATTTTTCGCTATGTAAAGAAATATATTTTCATGCTTTTGACTGAATGAACGCTGAAATTTGCCATAAGAATACGTTTTAGACAAATAGTGTTTGCGGACAACGGACTAAATGTTTTTCTTGGTCGATAATATGAAAAGAAATGTTTTAGGCGTGATCTGTAGAAATGGTCCATTAGCCTAGCAAATGATCTTAACCGGTATTGGAAATATTGAGTTTTTAAGAGTCTTCAGTGTCTTGAAGCGGAAGAATTGCTGAAGTCTTACATATTATCTTTCATACATTATCGTTAAAGCTATGTTAGTAGTCATAAAACTGCTGAACTTATTAGAATATCTGATGTTCGCATTCTGTATCTCGAAGCGTTTATGTAAGATAGTCCTTTTGATTGGTCAGTTATCGTGAAATGTTGCAATTTTTCAGTTGAATTCATTTTAATTAATCCTTTGGTTACGCATAATTAAAATATTTCACAAGGCTGGTTAGCTTTGATCTGCTTGACGAAAAAAGAGATTTAAACAAATTTTGGGTTTTTTGAAAAGACAAGGCTTTTCACAAATGTTTATTAGCAAAACGAGAAATTTTCCAAGAGAAGATAACGCTTTGTTTTTAAAATCTAACTTTTCAGTTGATATTTGAAAGTTTGAAGCATCCTGAACGAGCAAAGCGTTGCTCTTAACCGGTTAACACGAATATTTCTGGCAACTTTTAGTTAAATATCTTCGGACCAATCTGTTGAAACCAACCCTTGAAAATGTTAATAAAATCACCCGAACATAAACACATATATACGAACGTTAATTCCATGATGTTGGCCTATATAAAGGCAGTAGCTCTCTTAGCTCTCACAAACACAAGAAACCAAAATTACCAAAAATATAAACGCAAATAGGTTTCTATTTGCCTTCTTTCACAAATAAAGAAGCCTGATGAAAAACAAGATTTGGATTCCTTAAAGTCTTCGACATACAAGCAACAAAGTTGGCAAAAAGCTGATTCAGTTCCTTGACGAAATCGTCTTCGACGTGCCAAACATTCGTAGGAAGACGCGAAAAACTCTGGCTAAGGAAAACCAAATACCTCATGCATATGAGGAAAAACCGAAGCCGAAACTCTTTAGGCAACCAGTTGAGTTGAGTTGAGAAACAAAGTGCGGTCAATTGTAGACCATAGTTTTGAGCAAATGATTGAGATTTTCTACCGCCAAATTTAGCATCAGGAAATATTTCAATTCACAATTTAACATGGAGAAACTTCCAAATTTGTCCCACGATTTGTAATTTTCTAGGAGCCATCTTTCTCTCGCTTGAAGTTTCTAACAATATTTCTGAATGTTTTTCCTTGGGTAAATGCGTTTTTCCACATTTTTTCCTTACTAAAATTCACTACTTTTTGAAAAATTTTGCGTATTTACCAAATATATATTTTGTTTGCATTTGCATTTTTTTGTGAAAAATATTTTGTAGGTATTTGGGTTTTTTTGAGTTTAGTTAGTTTAGTTACCTTTTCTTGGTCAGGTTGGTTAACTGCTCCTTTTTTCATCTTAACAATGTTAAACGCTTTATATCAACTAAATATGTGTACAATTCTTCCAATTTATTTTTCCAATTTACGCCCTTCAGTGTTGATTTTTACATTTCCTTTCATCTAATCTCTTATTTGTAATGGGCTTATCCAAACAAGCAAAGTTTCTTTGATTTTGCCACTTCTAATTTAAGAAAGTTTTTAAAACTTTTCATTTCTTTTCGATATTTCGCTTTTTCTTCATTGGAATTGCACGCAACTTTTCAACTTTACTCATTTGCTACTTTGCTGAGAAAGTTTACCTTTACCTGCTTTGAAAGTTGATTTCTGCTTGTGCAGCTTCGACTTAGTTTACAAAGTGAACTAAAATGGCGTGGAATATTAGTTGACTTTGTAAACTGGTCCTTTATAAAAAAATTACAAACTTCAATGAACAGAAATTGGCTGTTTATTATATCATATCCTGGCCGAGATGGAAAAAAATAATATCCTGGCCGAGCGCTTTCTTGTTAAGTTAGAAAACATCATAAGCGAAACCCAGTCTGAAAAAATCTGCAAGCTTTGGAAAACTGTAACACAAATACTCATCCTCAAGCTAAAGAAGCAGAAAACAAAAAATAAACAAGCCCAAGGCTTATGCTACCCATGCTCCTTCTTGTCCAGTGAGAAAATAAGATAAACGAAACTTTCTGTGAAAAAAGTTCTCTTTCAGCTTCAACGGTCTTCTACCCAATCAAGAATACTCATTCTCAAGCCAAACATAAAAAAAATACTTTAAGACTATCTCCCACTCTCAGAACTTAGCTTTCAAACTAAAAAACATTGAAAGGCGGACAAAATTACAAATAATTTAAGGCATATCCTACCTGAGCCCTTTCTTGTTCAATCACCATAAAATCAAAAACGAGACTATTTGTGGAAAAAATATCTATGAACTGGAGAACTGTAACAACAATCCTCATTCTCAAGCCAAACAAATAAAACACTTTTCTCCAAAACTAGATATTCGTTAGTCAGCCATATCTTGCCCAAGCTCTTTCCTGTACAGTCAGCAAACATCATAAACGAAACTCTGTGAACAAAAATCTCGATGAGCTAAAAAACCACAGCAACAATCCTCATTCTAGAGCCAAGCAACCAAAAGAGTGTTCTCAAAAAAATTCGTCAGCTTCCAAACAAACTAAAATTTAAGAGTTGGAGAAAATCCCAAAAATATGAAGCCATATTCTGGATGACCTCTTTCTTGTCCAGTTAACGAACATCATGAACAAAATTTCGTGAGGAAAAAATCCATCAACAGACCTCATGATCAAGTCAAACAACCAGAAAACATTTATTGAAACAGAGATTCATTAGTTTCTTATTACGAAAACTCAATCAATCCCACATGAACAGTTTGAACGTTTAGACAGAATAAAAACTATTTAGAAAAAATAAGGAACACACAAAAACTGAGCCAAAAATGTAAAAACTGGAGCTGTCTGGATCTCTATGATCCATCAGTTTCTTATTACGAAATCTTAATCAATCCCACATGAACAGTTTGAGCTTTTAAACAGAAAAACACTATTTCAAAGAAAATAAAGAACACGCAAAAACTGAGCCAAAAATGTAAAAAATGGAGCTTTCTGGATCTGTTAAACTATTGGACATTCTTATAGATCGAATGCTGAATTTCCACAAACACATGCCAAAAAGAAGCAATGCTTTGTGTATCTGCCACCTTTTTTTAAACCAGAGGAACAAACTATCAGGAAAACATATTTCTTGGAGCTTTCCCAAGCTTTCAATCGAAAGATCTCATAACTCTAGAACAATATAATCCATGATAATCCACATCATACGCAGAACCTCCTGGAATGTCCAAAGCTCCCAAATCTAGAAACCTACTGATGGATTCCCTGAAGAATACAGTATAAAAATTTCTGAGTCTTAAACCACTCAAACCCCCTGAAAAAAACCCCATAAAATTTTTCCACACGGCCATATAAGTATATAAAAAATATACAGCCGAGAGTTGTCCCCATTTACACTCTCTTTCCTAAAAAAGTTCAGATGTTTAGAATCAGCAAGAGGAATTAAAGATTTTTAGTAAATACATACAACTTTTATTGGGATTAGTGCCGGCAACAATGTGAATCCAAATTTCCCAAACTGGTCTCATGTTTATTCTCTCAATAGTCTATCGTGCAAAGGAAGAGAAGTATTAACAACCACAAAAAAATCTTTATTGTTTGTTACGATTTACGAAACATGCTTTATTCTAGTTCTAACGGTTAATGGGTTTTTTTGTTTTTTTGCGCAGCCATTAAGAATCTTTACCACTTTTGATGACCCATTTTGCGTTTCTCATAGAAATTCATTTAATTGGTATTGGCACGCATACTAATAAAATTGTTGTGGATTAGAATTTTCCCGAAAAATGCACGGGAAAAAACAGACTTGCAGGAGAGTTCCTTAAAATAAATAATCCTGAAAACCGGGTTTCTGTACATTTTTGCGCCAGATCTGGCCCTATAGATTTAGCCGCCGTTCGTTGTTCAATAGGAATAGTCACTTTTTCATAACGGATATTTTTGCGCAGTAACAGTGTGAAAGTGTGCATTTTGCAATACAACTCGTGCAAATTATTCCGCAGAAAAGGATATATATAACTGCAATACAACAGGTTTTGCTTGTTCATGCAAACATAGAGTTGCAAACATCCAAATCCTTCGGCACTAAAAAAAAATGTGTATTTTGATCAAGTGTTACTTGGAAAAATATCTACGGCAGATTTTTGCTTCCTGATTATGCTTCAGTTATTATGCGGGCTTTTGTGACTCACCGCAAACCTCAAACAACATTCTTCTATGTAAATATGGCGAATTTTTATCAACGAAAATAATCTGGGTTACGTTATTGAACGAAACAATCTCGGAATAAATTGGCGGTATCTTTTTCGCATCATCTTGATTAGGCTACTTGTCGAAATTGGGATGACATTTTATGAAAGGTAACGCATTCTGCATCTTAGGTACCTGATCAAGAGGCAAATCGTCTCACATGATGTAAAAACTTGCTATCGTTTTATGTATGTGGGACAGGTGTACAATTTGCTGTTTGACCTGCTGAAAATGCAATGCAATGGTAGGTAACACCTGAGGAAATTGTTTTATTCTCCCATTTCTCTTGTATTTTCCTTATCGACTGTTGTTTCGTATTTTGTTTTCCTCAGTTTTCCTACTTTGAACGTCACCCGCATTAAATCGAAGCCCGATCATTCCAAAATTAGTTGTTTTTACTTGTTTAACATTTGATGTAAATAATCTACACTGGATGTTTGACGTATTGAAATAAACTTTTCAAGGGTCCATAAGTAGATAGTTTAGAGAGAGGTTGAGTGGGGCAAGATGTAGAGAAGAAAATTTTGTATATCTTGTGGGAGTTTGCATTTTTTCTATACATAAACCGAAAAGAAAGCGAGCGATAAACCAAATGAGATTCTCATTTTTCCAAAAAGTGACAACATTTTTTCGCCAGGCAAATTTTTGAAAACTTATTACCTTAATTTAAAAAAAAAGTTTTTTCGTTTCAAAATCATCAATTTATCCGATAGTTAAATTGAAGTTTTTTAAATATTACGTTTAAGTGAAAAATCTGACTAACTAATTGTTACTTAAACCTGAAAGGCTGGACTAAATTTAAGAAAAAATTAAGCCTTTGGAAGATTTCAAAAAAGTGATTAGAGTTAATAATTGTTGCATCTTATTTAACTTTAATACTGATTATTTCTCAAAATTTAGTGTTTTTTGTGCAGGATTTGTATCAAGCAGTTTCGTAAACAGCAAATGGCTTCCTTGTACATTTTCGCTGGCGGTCATTTACCAGTCAGAAAAATTTCATTTATCTACCGCATGGTTTTCTTCAACTATTACTGACTATTATTAAGTTTATCCTTTCGTCACCTTTCTGCACTGCTTTTTTAAATAAATTTGTCTTTAATATTTGTCGTGCAGGAAGGGATGCAGCAACTACGAGGACGATTTTTCTAAGGCATTGTGAAGGTTCAGGAGGGAAAAGACATAAACACTTTTAGGTAAGATAGTTTCATTATTCGATCACGTAAACTTTTTGGAGAGGTTAATTAAGCAAAAATGTACTGCTCCTTTGGCACATTAACTTGTGATTTCAATGCTTTAAAGTTCAAGACCTTTTCTAACGTTCCACTTAACAATTAACAGGGGAAGTTTTTATATTGCGTTTGTGCTTCGAAGGTAAAATCGTACGATTATTAAGAATTGTCGACACTTTTCATTTTGAAATTAATTTTTTTTCAATTTTAGCCTGCTAATTTGTTTAATGTTAATGGAATTAATCATTATCATTAATTCCTGATACGCCAGAATTTCTGTTATCGGGTTGAAAATTGTATATTCTTATTCATCAATCAACCAAAAGCAAAATTATCACTCAAAAATCAGATTCGATTATAAGTGATTTGTTTGCCTGTTTCTGTGCGATTGTTTAGTGTGGATCATCTTGAAATCTTCGTTTTCACTTTGTTCTCACGCTCAGTTATGAGATCACAACTTAGTTTCGTAACTCCAGCTCTAAAAAGGCATTTTTGATAAAACTGAAGCCCTGGATCTATTTGGATCGAAGATTTTTTATCAGTTTGTCGCGGTCTGGAATTTTATATTATACCTAGATTTCATTTAAATTCACAATTTTTTCAATTTGTTTTCATTTTCCTTCTGATGTTGCAAGAAACTACAGAAAATTTTGAAATTATTAGATTTAATTTTTGAAATTTGATTCTTAGCTGACTGAATTAGTCAAAAAGGTAAATACGTTTCGATATTTAGAGCAAATAGTTCACTGCTTCTGGTTTCCTTTGAAAATATTCCACATCTCATTGATGAAGATTATTCTTCCTTCATTATGCTCTATTGTACTTTAAATAAATAGAAGCCAGTATTAATAAAGCATTTTGATCAATGCCTCCAACGAATAATTCCTTTGGTATGAGAATTAGGAGACAATAGGAGATCATTATGTTTAATTTCTCACTCGAAAACACTATTTATAAATTGCATGTCAATAGCTTTTGCCTGCAGTTCCTCATTCCACACAGGAAAAACTGAAAAGTTACATTACTTTCTGTCGAGTTTAACTCGCACTTGTCAACCATTCCTTCGAGAAACAATTCTGTTTCCTCTGCTTCTTTTTCTTGATATATTCCCATCGCTCCAACCAGCTTTAACGGCATATTAACTATGGAACAAGATATTGCCACATCGCACTTCGGATGAGATATTTTATTACACGTAATGGGTTTGCGGTAGAATCGATATATTTTCAATTGTGCGTAATTTGAAGAAAACAATTTCCTCGTTCGAGCAATCGAAAGGCTTGGGCCGTTAATAGAAGGAGTGTGCTCCCACTTACCAGAAGAACAGGATTGCTTGGTTTTGACTTTTCGATCCCTATTTTAACATTCTTTCTGCGAGTTTTAACCGGTTTTTAGATGAAAAATAGTAAATTTGACAATGAATTTTCCCTTGGAATTATTCTCTCGTGAGTGAAATCTCCTAAGATTCCTTCGCCTTTAGAAATCATGAATGGTTTCTCATCTTCAATTTCGGAAAACTTGGTTGAAAGAACCAAGTGATCGCTACAAACTTTTTACGTTTCATTTCCGATGTTTTCAGCAAATTTTATTTGGTCTGCTGTACCACATTTTTCCTCTGCATGATATGTTTACATAAAAGTGGCAACCTTACCTGATGGTTGAAATCTTTCTTATTTTACTGTTCTCATACAAAATTTGGAACGAACATCCTTTAGGTCAAAGTTTTCAAGCTGACTAAATGAAAAATCAAAAGCAATGAAAATCTTTTTATAATAAACCGACAATGAACATAGTGAATTGTTTGCAAAACCGTTGATTGAAGTGATAATTTTTACCTCATCAAGACATTTTTAATGTAGAAAGTTGGGAAAGTTATATTTCGCGGATTCATTGTGACTAGTTTTGGTACATCATTACGTAAAATATAAATGTTTTTTTGGGGTTAGCAAACTTTGCTAAAAAACAATATGACTAGAAAGCTACGTTTAATATTAGCTGTATAATAAACAATAAGTCTGTTATTTCCACGTTTTGCTTCTCTTGAAACCTTACTCGCGTTCCATGTTAGCCACTTCAGTTGCTCTTGGTTAAAACATGAAATTTGCCTTTTGTAAGCTAAGCTTCTTCTTCTTAACGCTTTTCTCATTAACGCGACGTAAATAGTGGCTTCCTTTAGAAACGTATAAAAGCAACAGATTAAAAAGCAAATATACAAAAAAAGATCATCTTTCCGATGGAACTATAGATTTATAATTCAGTCATTTGAGAAGAATTTATGGTCTCAAAATATTTGGCTTCTAATTTACCTGCTTATTACAACCTCTTGTGTCACAAAACTGCATAATTGATCAATAAACTGCTCAACTTGATAACCCCATTTCACAACATTAGTTTTCATTGCCTACCGGAATCTTTTAAATTTATTTCTCAGTTTCTCAGTCAAAAGTTAATGAAACCGTTGATGGTTCTTGGTTGAAAATTTTTTTTGATGCAGATTTCCTTCAAAACTTCTGGATCAAGGGAAAACTGCGTGAAATGTTTCAATAGTGTTCCAATTCAGAATCAGGGATGATTGTAGGGCTTTTTCTGGTCAAACTGAACATGGTCTTAATTGTTGCTGTTGAGGAGCGTCTTTGGTACGACCTAAGAAACTAGTTGTTCACTTGTCTATTTTACCGTGTCCTAGTTTCACTTTAACTTTCGCTAAAAATTCAAGAATTTCCAGAAGAAAATTGTCCACAAGCCTTGAAATCGCTTAGTGCGTTTTAAGATTGATGCGGGCGGCCACTCATACTAATGAGGCAGAACCTCTGGATTTTAACACTAATAAACTCTACTTCTTAGACAGAAAAGGGCGCAAAATGGCTGCATGTTGGCTCTAAAAGACTTAGAAAATATTTTTCATCCACGACAGCATTTTCACGTTTTCTCGTTCGAGTACTGATAGGAGTGTGCCCCCACTTAGGATCAGAGGAACCGATGGGCAAGAAAAATGGAAAATTAAATTGATCGAAGCTTTCGTAACAAATTCGAAGGCTCCATTACTTCGGACACACGGATTATCTTCAGCTGTAAATAACAGTCATATATTAGGCTCTAATAGAAAACATGATACGTGCATTAAAAGCCAGAAGGTCAAAAATCTGGACCTTAGTCACGGCATAGTACGGTACCATGGTGTTAAAATTATACTATAAAACCATAGTACGGCCGGGTATAAGTATAGTAATTACGCCTAACTACCAGGTTCCCATAAAAGTTGATATAAAATTAATTCTAATGGTGCCCAGGGGACAGCTTATGACATTTAGAATTCACCATTTAGTGCTGTGGCGTATTTACATACAGAACCACCATAATGAAGGATTAAACTATCGCCTTTACTTCATGTGCCGTTGCCCAATCGAATAATCGCGATGAATTTCTATTATTTATTTTACTTATCACGGTGTTGCATAAGGAAAATTTGCGAAAAATCCGGCTCAGGCAATGTACGAGGGAACAGTGAAATTGCCGAAACCAATTCGACGTGCTACTTCTGTTTGTTAATGGTATTTTAAATGGCATACTTAAAATCATTGCATTTCAGCCTGCAAATTGCCTAGTCGGTTATTAGAGGCATTATTTTCATTTGCACTTAACAGCCTTTTTAGGTTTTCTACGAAAATCCAGCTGTAAAGTTTGCTTATACAGGTTGTTGACTATGGTATAAATTTTTTCGGTTGCAACACTGTTTTTACGTAAAACCGTTGTTTTTGCCCAACATAAAACTGCTGCATCGCAAAAGAAAGAGTTTCTGTACAGCTTCAGCTCGGAAGGAACGACCGCCAATAATAACATTTACAATATTCTTGAAAAGAGAAATAAGCTTTTTCACAACAGTGGGTCTTGAAGTCTTAATCTTATTCGACTGTTCATTATGTTGATATCTTTATAGTACTAATTCTCCTGTTTTTTGTAATAAAAAAAATTATTGAAAATTTTATACTACGCTCGATCTTTATAATAATTCCTGACTTGCAGTTAGCGACAATTGTTCGTTTGTGAGTCGCAAAATCTCAATCTTATTTGACCGTTGGTGCGCTTAAGATGCGAAAAGAAAATTCTCCTTTTTTCGTAATGAATAATTTGAAAAAAGCGCTCGATTTTGCGTCATAAATTATTCACCGTGCTCTCATTTTTTTAAATATCTCCTGATGGATCAAGTTAGTGGCAATCGTTCGTTTAAGGTCTTAAAGTCTGAATCTTGAGTGTTTTGTATTGAATTGTTTTACTTTTCGTAATTAATACATTTAATAAAGTGACTGATTTTTCTTCGCCAGCAATTGTCGCGGTCACACTTTTTTTTAATAATTCAAAGGTTGGATACAATCGTTCCTTTGTATGTCTCAGAGTTTCAATCTTTTTCGACTGTTCATCCCTTTAAGCTGTTAAAAATAAATTATTCTTCTTTTTGTAATGAATAAATTTAATAACGCGCTGGATTTTTCTGGACATGGACTCACTTTTTAAATCATGCTTGATTCAAGTTGGTGGCAATCGTTCGTTTCCGGGTCTTAAAGTCTCGATATAATTCGCTGTTAATTTTTTTTCAGATGTTAATAGTAAATTTTCCTCTTTTCTGTGATGAATCAATCTAATAAAGTTATAATTCTAGACTCTAAGTTACCAATATTGGTGTTATTAGTGTTTATCATAGGTTTTAGCGTGCACTATGATGAAAAATCGTTAGCTCTAACTAACTTTTTCCCGCAAATAATTGTATAAAAGCAAGCCTCGCCTTAGAGATCGATTTCAGCATTAGCTAACGGAATTTTCAATACGCACATAAAGAAAATTTGAATAAATGACTAGGCGAATATGATTTATGGTAAGAATTCTGGAGATTTGGATGAACTTTTCACACTTGAACCATCCTTTTTTCGTTTATTAAAGAACATGGAGAGATAATTGCAACGGTCAATAAATGACGGTTTAGTGCAGATAAATTTTATATTTTATTTAATTTGGACAAACAGGTTCTGTAAAATCAACTCTAAAGACTTGCACTGTTCTTGCACAATATGTCAAGCTCATACCATTCAAAATTCCTATAATATTTCAACAAACAAATTTTCAAAACTATCTTGTACAGAAAAATGTGAAATATACCTAATTATGAAACCTTTAAAAGTTTTTTAAATCGCCCAATATAGCGCCATTATTATGAACATGGTTTAGTTTTCATGACTATTAGATGAACTGAAGAACCATGGAAAGTAACTGAAAATAAGTGCTTACTATAACAAAATAATCGAAGCAAAACAAATAGCATTAATTTATCTCAAAATGTTCAAAATATGTGGAAAACTGTGCCGATGCTACTCTACTGCACGATTTTCATTTTCTCCCGAATAATCCCATAGCAGAAATTTTCGCCGATAAGAGTAACAGACTGTCTCGATTTTTAACAATATATTTGTTCATAATATCTTGGACAGCTCAAGCTTTGTTTGACTCAAATGAAACAAGCTTTCAGCTTATCAGACTGAAAATTACCAGCCTTTTTGTGATCAAATTGCGAAGAGAGTTGTGCAAAAAATAATGAAACATACTAAACTGATTTTGCGAATTAATTATAGACTTCTTTCATGTTTTCTTTTGGATTACTGTATTAAATTTCTCGGTTTTATTTAATGTTTTCGAATGGAAGGGTGACTACGGAACACTCTACGGTTCTAAATAAGAAAGTGTTTTTGAATTTAATGAATAGTGTTGAAATAATTAGATCTTCAAGAAATCCCTTCAAAATTTAAACGTGTATTTTATGCATTTGTAAAATAGAATGGAAATTAGATAGTCAGAGATAAGAAACGAATAAAAACATTTTGTTTCTCATTTAGTGCTCAAGTCAAGTATTTTTTTTAGGTAATTTGAAGAATATTTAAAATTTGTCGTGTATTGGCGCTACTGGCTTAATCGACTGTTTAAAAGATTTCAACTTTTTAGTTAACACCGTTCTCCTCCAATTTTTGCCAAATTTCATTGGTAAAATTTGTTAATATACTTTTAGCTAGCGTCGTTTTTTGATAAAATCGCCGAAACAGCAGATTGGAACATTTAAAGCTTAATTCATTCGGGGTTTATTGCACATTAATCATCCTTTTTTGGTCATCAAGAACAGATTTCTTATTGCTTTTCATGAATTTTATCTTGATCGTCTAATATCACATTATTTGCTGTGTAATATAGAAATATATTAGCAAGCAATTTTTGGAGATTTCGTGAAATTTTTCATTGCTCTTCCATCCAATCCTCGCCGTTGGTTTAAACTCGCTTAGCATATTTCATATGTCTGCTGATGTAAACGTGGTCATCCGCAAGGAAAATTAGATCCTGTACTTAGCACCTGTCTAATAGTTGAAGTTTACGGGTATTTTCGAAGAAAAATATTTGTACAAATTAGGTCCGCCAACGTTTCATCTCCATTGTGATTGTAATTTTGAATAAACAATGCTTCGAGCCGTTCGTTTGCTCTGACAACAAATCCCCATAAATGTCAAAACCAGATCTTCTTCGATCCATCCTGCAAAGGTCTTCGAGTCGCTCTCGAGCCATCACAAATATGGATGTTTCATTTAGACGAACAAGTGCCCATAAACTTGACCGCAACCATTCCGTTGAAAAAAGAATGCCGAAAACTGCAAAAAGTATGACAAAAGTTTATTCAGTTTCTCCTCAATAATTCGGGCGGTTAATAATTGAAATATGAATCAAAATTAAGGAAGATTAGAAAGCATCAAAATAATATTACGTAAGTGACCAACACGCGCTGGTTTTTTGAATTGTTGGATTTTGTCATGCAAATTATAAATGGTTTCACCTTCATCTGTTTATTAATTTGTTCTAAGTAATATTCAATGTATTCAGGAAACACGGCGCCATAAATCTGCAATGTTTATTTGGCTCTAACGGTGGTCCGACATGCTGCAAATAGAGAAGTGAAGTTGGGACCATAAACAACGATAGGTTTACGACATTGATAGCTAAATTAAGATAATGAAAAATGTGTTAAATCCACTAATGTATGGAAATACAGCCACAGGAAAGGCATAAGTTAGCCAATGGTTTAATTTGACTATCTTAATGCGGTGATTAATAACCAAAAAGGGAATTTAAATTCGAAAAATCTGTGGTATTTGACTTTTAGCTGAATTTTTACAAGATTTATTAATGGAGTTAATGAGAAGCGCGCTGAATATGCGATGGTTGCCTTTTACATATCATGACTTTCAGTTTTGCGAACACTACCAAATAAACTCAAGTTTCAATTTCAAAATTGAAAGGCTTGTTTGATTAGTGTTCGGCAAACACATTTTCTCTGATTAAGCTACAATTCCTCCACGATAAAGAAGTATTGCATATTACTTTTTTTGCTTTGGAAAATAGAGAATAAAATTGACGTATAGGCTTCTTTACTTGTTACTAACCATTTCTATTATTCAGGCCTCAACGCTTATAAGCCAATTTTAGTGGCAAATATGCAGGAGTTTTCTCCTTTACTAGCGCATTGAATTCGTTCACTTTTTTATTACATATTTATTTTTCTTTAAATTTTATGAAATTATTCCAAAACATATATTTTTCACATGCAATTCAAGGTACTATATTTTGGTACTAATTTGCAGTAGATTCAGCCACAAGATTTTGCAAAACTTTTTTAGCAAGAAAATGTATTACTTTTGCTCTTGATCAGTAATTTGTTTCATCGAAAATCATCAAATCACACTGTGATCTATCAGAAAATCATGTATTAAATTGATTAAAGTCACAAATCTCACTGGTAAAATAAAGTAAAAAATTTCCACGTTTTCAACACTGTTTCATTATTTAATTGTTTATTGCAATAAAATCATCAATCATCAAATTGCATCGTTTGCAGCAAAAAAAGAAAATTTATTATTGAAACAATCCTTGGGCGAGAGAAAAATAAGAGACTTAGAATGACAAAAATAAACACTTTTTTCAAAGTAATAACGACATTTTCATTGGATTGATTAACGGAATTAGTTCGGTCAATCTTCAAAGACTTTTTGAGTGTTTTTAGTGAGTTTCTAAGTGAAGATGATTAATTTAGCAAACTTCAAAAATGTACGCATGATGGTGTAAGGTAAATTATGTACAAGCTATTTATCTAGCTGGGAAAGTAATTTGTTTAGTGAAAAAATAGATGAATGAATTCAGGAAACATTTTATATTTCATAAAGGACTACAGTTTTGTAAAACACTTGGAGTGAATCGTTTGTGGCTGTAAAGCACCGGTGATAGTTTTAAATTTTTGGTTATTTAGAATAAAATCTTTAAAAAGTTTCTTAGAATATCATACTAGAATAAACAAACAGATATAACACACTAATGATACAAAAACAATATTTTTCGGTTTCGCTTGATTTTTACTTGTTATAAAAACCCAATGCTCTTCAATGTTATTACAAGTTTGATTTATTTTGTTAAATTCATTTGTGTTTCTTCGGTTTTTTCTGTCATGCTGATGACTTAAGGTTATCACACAGACATTAGTAATAATATGAAATAATTGAATTAATTCATAAATACATGTGGTTCAAATACAAAGAACATCAAACTAACGTTCAGCTAAGAGATAACTTGATAAAACCGAAATGTTCATAGCCAAAACTTTAAATATGAGTAAATTCTATTGACATTAAGTTTATTTTTGGAGTCTGTTATTTTTGGGAGATATCAATGATATTTTCATCCGAAAAACCTGTCTGGATCAAGAGCCAAATGTTGTAAATGAGACAACATTAAGACTAACATGAAAAATTTGTTATTGACTGGTAAACACTGATTCTTTACGAGTTTTCACTGTATTTAATTGAAAATTTCACATACGTTGCCGATACTTTCCGTTTAAAACCCAGTCAAAATAGCATTCGAAAGTGTTTGCTATTTTAGATATTATTAGTTTAATAATTAATTACCAAAATTATTAATTTTGATTGGAAACTGGAAAAGGATTGGATTTTGAACTGGAAAAAAGTGTTGGTTGAACCATCCAGTTGAAATATACAAAGGATAATAGCCAAAAAATAAATTGTTTGTTACAACATTTGCAAACAGCAGATAAATTTTCATTGGAAAAACCACATTCAGTTTTTATCGGAAAATCGCACTAATAATCTTCCAGTTATAAATCTCTTTAATTTAGAGTACATTCAAAGTTTTCGACTAAGTCAGTCCTGAAAACATATTTAAGCTGCACGCTCCATACTCTTGAAGCTTTGTCATATCTTGGCTTTATATTTTTAGATATCAAAACACTATATGAGTTTGCTAAATCAGTTTCATTAGTTTTCTTTGTAAAATTTGCATCTAAGTGGTCGTTTGGAAACTTGCACCTTAAAACACCATCCTTTTGTCCACCACCAAACATTTGTCTGTATAAAACGACTCGATGAAGAGTAGTTTTGAACAGAGAAATTTATACTCGAGAAAAAGTCTTCAAAGTAGAGGAAGCTTGTAATCCAGATAAATCACCAAAAATTTTCGAAATCAGCACTTGAAGCGTTCTTTCTGGTACGTAATGATATCTCGAAAGCGACGGTGCGAAATTACAAAAATACCTATTTTTTTGGCAAAGCTGCACAATTTTATTAAAAGAAACAACCCAGAATTCGATTTTCCATATTGAAGATGACTCGATCTTCAAAAAGATTAACATTTTCCTTTTAAATGCTTCGCTATTTAGAGTCTACTTATTCTTGCATTTTATGGTGCCTTTCACATGCAAGCGATCGTTTATGGTCAAATGGTCCAAACTCCTTTTCCAACAATTAAGCAATTAATTAGCATATTTTTTAAATCAATGTTATTCTTTTCATGAATGCTCTCATTTGTTTATACCATTTTTAGTTCAAGCTTTAAAAAATCGTTCTATTACATTTTCTGGTACGTTGCCTGTTATGCATTTTGCTTAAATCTAAGTAATCTTCGACTTGTAGATTTGAGTTTTCAGATTTGGAACGATTGTTTTCGTCCTCACTGCGAGAATGATTTTGTGATATTCGGAGATTTTGGATTTTTTTTACAGTTCGGTTTTAACAGATACTTAAGACTTAGAATCACTTCAAAGATGTTGCTTGGAAAATTATGTTAATTAAATTTATTCTGAACATCAACAAACATATTCTGAACACACATTTAGGTTCTTTTCCATTTTGTATCTTGTAGCTCAGAACTACCCCTTTTGTTTTTTCTGGTATGATTTTCTAATTGATGCATTAACTCGTTGTTAATGAGAATTTTGCGGCTTCATTTGCCTGAATACGTATATAGGAATTTCCACGTTTTTTGGATAAACTGGATTGATTTATTTTTAAATTTAAAAACCAATTTTGATTGACCAGTTTCTGAGGTTTTTTGAGTCCTGCTAGATTTGGTCGACCTTGCAATTCAAAAATACAGCACATTTGGAACACTTTCTCATTAAAGGAGACTTGAAGTCGGAGCAGAAGGTTTTTTTAATTCGTTCGCATCCTATTTCACCACCTTCTACGTACATTTGATTTTTACTTTATATGTTGTCATTGCTGCCCGATTTGGTTCAGTTCAAACCTTCATAATTCGTCTACTAAACTCCTTTAGCAAGCACAATTCTTTTAAGGGAAATTAGTGAAATGAATGGCTGTTACTCAGACACGTTTTGCCCGAATGCAACTCAATCAATTTGGATGCATCTCATTAGAACGATTGGTCGACTGTTCTAGGAAAAGAAATCAATATCAATCTGTTTCTTTCGTCGGGCTCGTTGTCGGCAGAAGTGCAAATCACTCGAGCCGAGCTGTTTATTGGTGAATTGACAATTACGTTGTCGTGACAAGCTGCTTTGCATGGTCGGTACAGGTGTAGAGATCTCTATCTCGAATCGTTTTCCAAATATCGACTTATCTTGATGTCTGTTTACGCAAAAATCGAAATTCGTGATCACGAGCACGAGTTTTTCTTTTCGCCCCGCCATCTTCGGACGCAAAAAGGCCTTTGAACGAGTCTTGAAATGGTGCGATAACTGTGTCGAGGTTGGACGATCCGATAGGCAGAGGAAAGACAACTTTTATGTGGAATAACAGTTTTCACTTGGTTAGATTCATATCATGCTCAGGATAGATTTTATGTGATAAACATCTGTTTTGCAGCTCTGCCTGCATTAAGCAAAAACTACTAAATCTTAGCAGTGCATCTGAGCACTTCACCGCAAGCACCTACTTACACTACTACAAAAACCACAATTTTCCTTCTGCATATTGCGATACTTAACATTTTAGAGTTCAGCAAAACCACTGTGAAAAATTCATCCAGTATATATTTTTAAGTGATCAAATAAGTTCACTTGATGTTGTAAAGTAGAACGTTTTTATTGATTAGCTGGAAGTCGGAATTCACGTAAAAACAGCCATTACTGCTGAGGATGCACCGAAGTCGGAAATTGATGCCATAAATCATCTTAAGTGGACCGTTATGGACTTTTAATAGTGACCATTTCTATTCGATCCACAGGTGATCAGTTTCGACATTTCAAACCGGTAGAAATGGTTTAAGTCGCACAGCCCTAACCGCTGATGCCCTTCCGGGTAAACTACTGGAAAACATTTTTTCGAGGCCGCCCACATTTCCATCGACAAGTTGCTTCTTCATCAGACGGGTCACGACGCTTCATCTCTGTTTGCTTATGAACTAATAATTTTGTACACCGTTCACCATCTTCAGATAACCCCAACTAAACAAATATTTATTGTTTGTGACATACAAGCACATAACTGTGCACTTAGCACTGCCTGGTTGATTGACGTTTTCGATATCCATCGACTTGGCTTCGTTTACTTCGTAGAAACTGTTCACTTTACTGCTGTTTCAGAACTCTGGCTCATAGTTTTCCTTAAAGCCTTTGGCTTTATTCAGTTTCTATGAACATAAAAGACCATCAGTGATTGAATTTCGCAACTGCAAGGAGGATTTTTGTCCTGAACTAAATTGAGTTGAAGAAGGAAATGAAAGAAGCATTTGAAGGCACTTTACATCCATCTTGTTAGAGAGCTAAGAATTAATATTGGTACATTTTGCAACTCGAAGAAGTTCAGCCGCTGGTGTCCTTTGAACGCTATTTTTGCTTCAAAAACCTGATTTTTCCAAGTGCAACTTCACTATTTCTTTTCCACAATTCAAATTCTTTTGCATGTGTTCTTCATAGTGCTATTGCGAAGAAATTTGAGTGCTGCTCAGTCTTTTTGGAGATGGTATTTTAAAACCCTTTTTCTTCCGTTTATTGTGGGTGTTAGGCCTGCATTTCCCAACTTAATTCTCTTGAAATGTTGAGGTACATGACTCCACCGATCTCTTTGGAGGTCTTCCGGGGGACGACTTGTCCATGGTCTTCCAGCTCCAGCGATTCTTTCCAGCTTTTTTCTGTCATCCTGTCCACGTGGCTCTTCCAGTCTCTTCCACTTTTGCGTGGGAGTAGTTGTTGCCAGGAGTAGTTGTTGGGAACGTCTCTTCTTCTTCTTCTTCGGTCCGTGTTCATCCATTGTCGGATATAGACCTCTTCCAGGTTTTTCCATGTCGGGCGATCTTTCCCTAAGCTCATCCATTGTCCTCCTGCCACCGTTATGACATCGTCTATCCAACTCTTTTCCGGTCTTCCTACACTTCTTGTTGGTCCTCATGATCTCCAAGGTGCCGTTTTCTGGGTCCATCTATCTGGGTCCTGTCTCGCCCCATGTCCGATCCATTACTGGCTTGCTGCTCTTCTCACAACTTCCATCGCCCATCTGTTCAATTCGTATTTTGTCCCTACAGGTGATTCCCAGCATTATTCTCTCTATGGCTCTTTGTGCGACTCTTGCTCAGATATTCTTCGGGTTTTTTCCATAGTTTCCAAGCGGTAGGTGAGAGCCGGTAAAACAAAGCTATCGTATGCTTTTTTCTTTAGTTAGTTGGGAATCTCTTTATCCTTAAATATAAAGTTTACGTTTCCGAATGCCACCCATGCCAAATGGATTCTGCGTTTGATTTACGCAGTCTGGGTTTCGCTACACAGCTTGATTTTATGTCCTAACTAGATGTAGTGTTCTACATTCCCTATGGGAACGTGGTCTATGGTGATGTTACATTCATTTTTGATCATTATTTTGTACTTGTTTAGGAAAATTTTTAAAGCTGTTTTCTTGGATTGCTCGTTTAGCTCATCTACCATGTTGTTCAGTGCCTGAATGTTGCTGTTCATTAAGACTATTTCGTCTGCAAATCTGAGGTGATTGCGGTATACTCCATCCATCTTTAGGCCTTTATTTTTCCATTCGAGCTTCTTAAAAACATATATTTTCTGGTGCTGGGGAAACAGCTTGGGAGAGATGGTATCCCCCTGTCGTACTCCTTTGCCAAGTGATATTCTGTCTGTAAGATCGTCGTCTATTTGTACGTGAAAGGTTGCCTTATCATAGATATTCTGAATTAATTAATTAATTCTCCGTTGTTTTCTCGATGATGTTGCTTTAATTGTTTGAAGATGGTCGCTAGTGCTAAAGCCCTTTCGAAAGTCTGCTTGATCTACCGGTTGGTAGGAGTCCAGTTTCGTAGTCGGTCGATTCTTGATAATTCTAGTGATATTTGAACGATCTCCTTTTTTGTGATATATATATAAATAATCGTTATTTCCTTAAGAAATTTTTTTGTGAACTTGCACTAGTTCGACATTTTTCCATGGTTCCGGGAGTTTTTCCACTCTCAGACATTTGTTACCATTTAACAGCATTCCTATTGTCTCTATTAGTGTTTTTCCACCCAGCTTTAGCATTTCCTGTGTTATTCGATCTTCTTCCGGGCTCTTGCCGTTTTTCATCTGTTGTAGTGTGTATTTAATTTCTGATGGTGATATTTCCAGCATGTCTTCTGACCCTACGTTTATAATTTCTTTAGTTGGTTCATTTGGGCTTGGTATAGCTATAAGCAGAATATTTGAATTTCCCTTCTAATTTTTCATTTATTTTCCTGTTTGCCGCTCTTTTGGTTGGGGAAATCTTAGAACTCTCATGCTTTTATTTTTTTCTATAGTTTCCAGTATTTTGCTTGTTTTGTGTTCTCCTAGGGCTTTCCTTATTTCTTTTTTTGTTGTCTTATTTAGGGTAGTATATTCTGGGGAATCTCTGTCAGTCTTTCTTACGAGCATTTACAAAGCTACAGAGGCAAATTTAATTATCCCTGGCAAAGCTCCAGTTCATCGTTCTTTTGCCCATAATTTCCTTCGGCCTTCATAATTTCGTTCGAAAGTGTTTTTTTCTCAATAATATTAAATATTATTTTGACTTCTACTTTTTTTATAATGCACTATGCATTAGTTACTTGAAAGATACGCTTTTCACTCAATGCACTCTGAGCTAGTTTCATATTCAGAACTTTTCCTCTCGATTTCCTATTTTAACTTTGAAAATGAACTGTTTTTGGACCAATTTTTGTAGGAAAAAGCTAAATTTCCGAAGACAGCGACAAGACGAATATGCACAAAACCGTTCAAATTCCAATAAAACCGACGATTGTGAGCCCAAAAGTTACTTAGCTCGTTTCGTTGGCGAAAAAAACACATTTTTGTTTTTTGCACCAATTTGGTACGACAAAGTCAAACTTCCGAAGAGAAGCATGTGACAAGATGAATATGCATTTTTGTGGATCATCTTGTTTCATTTACTGTCGATTCGAACCTCTCTTTAAAAGCATAATTACTTACAATTAAGTTGCAAATTGCCAAAACATTTTTAGTGTTTTAAACACACTTTATGTAATAATTTTTTTTTGCAGTTTCGATTTTTTAAAGCTTAGATGTAAATGGAATTTGTCACTTGCACGCAATAGCACCATCTAGCTTCAACGGCATGTAACTGGAGATAAATTTGAAAAATTAAAAATGTGATTTACATGCCCCTAAAGTTTGCTTATTTTACTTTTAAACACTATTTAAATAGTATAATTGGTTCTACTTCATCGAGCTTCTTTTGCTTATACTGTTTCTTAGCTTTCGGCCATTCAGTATCTTCCAAAATTTGTGTAAAATTGTTTCAAAGGGCATCAGTTCTCCAAAAATTGAGCCTCTCTAGCGCATTTTCTCTCTAAAACTTTGCCATTTGAGGACCAATTTAAAAAAAAACCAAAAACCCCTTCTACTGCTTTAATTGTCCTTAATTGGCTTACCAGCGACATTCGACATCGCTGCTAATTATATATAGATGTTAAACGCAAAAAAATGAAAGTTTTTATACAAAAAAAAGCAGTTTTTAGTTGCAACTTTGCAACGAATGAAAATCTTCAGTTGGCAAATTTAAGTTTCATTTGCACTTAATTCACCTCTCTTCCACAACTCAAGCTGAGAACAGTGCAATTTGTTGACAGAATGTAATATTTGCGAAAAATCAGCAAATTAAATGGAATTAAAACGTTAAACAGTGTCTGAGAATAACAAAAAATTACAAGAAAACCTGAACTGCTTCCAGGTGTTTTTCACATCGCTTTACGATTAGCAAACAAATCAAACATGCAAAAAGCTGCCCTTTAACAATGAATAATTAATAAAATGATGAAAAGAATGGCGTTCCTGCCACTTACCTAATGATCAAGTTTGCAAGTCATCGTTGCAACATTGTGTACATTGTGTGATTTCCTCATCATCTAAACCATCCACCTGCATGGAAAAATAATTAATCAAAATACGAAAGACGGTGGTACGAAAGAATCGGCCGAAGCCTGACTGGAAAAGCGCAATACCTTAATTAATTAAACGCATGGGAAAAAATTAAAATATTTAAAGAACATCGAAACTGAGCGAAAAAAATTGTCGTGGTCCTGTTAAAATGCCATGGCAAAGTCCGCACTCAAAAATCAATTAAAATAAAAGTCACATGCCTAAATGGCCGCGGCCGGTTGCTTACTTGTGCTAAATAGCTTTTTAGGCGCACGTGGAGGAGTTTTGGTACTGCCTGCTTCCCCAACAGCACCGTCTTCCAAGCAATCAATCAAACAATGTGTGTTAAATTTTTGGAAAATATCTCTCAATCTCTTCTAATAACTGCTCAAAAATTCCACACCATATCAGCAAAAGGACTCGAATCGAACCAAACCGAGCAAACCTATATGCAGCTGAGTAAAATATTTTCTAAATCAATATTAGCGATTTATTATGCTCGTTGTTAAAACTCTCCAATCGGAACAGTTGACTTTATGGTTCCAGGTTCCTCTTAAAGTCGTTCATGTCCGCCGCACCATTTACAGGTTCCTATCTCTTCTATGGTTTGCTTAGAACCCGTGTGTGGTCCGTCTGAGAAAAAAATACGACCGATCCTTAAAAACCTAAACAGCGTTTCAGTTGTGTCCAAATGTCGAAATGGCGATTATGCCCTGTAGGTTGCCACATAAGCTCGAACCAATAAAAACTTAAGCGGTACCAGGTTTTTACATACTGTCGGATTTGTTAAGGTTTATCAATGTATATGGCTTTAACTTGGCACTGCTTTCGTATGTAGTAGTGTTTGCTTCCAATTGAAACGCGGGAAACACCGAAGAAGAAAGTACGTTATTCGTTGATTTAGTTAATCATTTTCAAGCTATTTTGAGTAGCTTTTTCATTGCAAGTTTGACCGCAAATTATGAGTTTATTTTAACCAAAGCTTCTTCAAAAATACTCCTTTTCAAGCCAATATTTTGTTTCTATTCAATTTTTTCAACTATAACATGCACGCTTTAAATGCCTAAGAGCGTCTACAATGAGCTTTAAAAACCCATCAGGAGTCGGTTGACTTCAACCTCATCCCAATAATGATTCTTTTGCAGAAAGCAAAAATGTGTTCAAACAGTGGTGATGGAACGACCTTTTATTGACCAAGACCAAATCGCTGCAAAAATGGGTGAGAAACGGCCTGTAGATGTCGGAAGTACAGAGCTGGTGCCAAAGGAAGTATTCAAGTAGCGATGAAAGCGCCATAATTTTAAAATATTATCTAAATATGGGAAAGCGAGCAATACTCGTGCCAGCAGGAATTTGCTACCCACAAAGTGGTTTATAGAAGTATTTCATTGAAAGACTGTCTCTGTACTTCAGGAATCTTAATGGTGAATTATGATTTTTAATTGTTGTTATCGACATTAAACCTCTTCAAGCAATTTTTAACTTATTAAGCGTTCGTCATTTGAAAAAGATTGTKTCTGAAATCGCAGCTTCAAAGGATGTTGTCGAAATTGCAAAAATRAAATGCATGTTCAGTTGTGTTGTTTAACGGAAGCGGATTTACGCGTAAAAACCATAAATGARATTAAGAATACATAGTTATTGTAAAAATATATAACCTACTTATTGCAGAGATTAGKAGTTGCGAGAATACGAAAAATTTTAAACCGGCATTTMGAARAAACGCRCAACTCGRTATTTGCCGCGATTCAAACGTAATTTTCAGSRGTTTTAGATTKAAGTGTTGGCTATAGAGTGTGTAAAATCCAAGTTTCTAGTTGCTCTACATCCAGCTTTAGAAATTTTTCTYTTTGAGCCCGCGCTTGCGTAAAAACGAAATCGTTTAGACTAACATCTAGAAAGGTCTTAAAAATCAGCATCTGCGGAGAAATTATTGAAATTTTAGCTGTTTTTAGATCCAAGTCTTTTCTATGAAGTTTGTGGGTTTCACAATGCCACTGGCTCCATATCTCGAATTAGAAAATTTTATCGTTAGGCAAAAGTTGAATGGAAACGCAAAATTTTGGGGCAATATTTGCTATAAATACAAATATATCTGATGCTATTTAAATGAAATTTTAGGCGTTTTTAGATGCAAATATTTTCTGTAGAGCGTGCCAACTTCAAGTTACTACTCGTTCTCGATAGGGAATAAGAATTTTGAAACTCAGAAGCCGCAGTTGCACGAAAACGAAACATTTTAGTCACGTTTACAAAGGTGTCAAAAATCAGTAAAAAAAGTAAATATTGAACCAAATTTTTTGAGTTTTTAGGCGAAAATATGTTCTATGGAGTGTATAAATTTCACATTGCTACTTCCTCTATATCGAGAATTACAAATGTTTATTTGTGAGGCCGAAATTGCCTGAGTACGTCACATTTTAAACCAACATTTAGAAAAATCTCAAAAATCAGCGTTTGACGCTATCTAAAAGACATTTTCAGAATTTTTATACAGCTATGTTTTGTCATGTATAATAATTGTAAACATGTTACTACTCCATTCTCGTTCTCGTTCTCCATCGTCAGTTAGAAATTAGCTAGTTAGCAAACTCAAAATTTTAGACAAACATTTACAACGATCCCAAAAATGTTCTGGGATTTCAACGAAATTCTCGGAATTTATATATGCAAATGTTTTCTATATACTGTGTGAGTTTCACATTGCTCCTTCCTCTAGATCGAGAGTTATAAATTTTTATGTTTGGGCCCGCAATTGCGTAAAAACGAAATCGTTTAAGCCAACATTTAGAAAGGTCCTAAAAATCAGCATCTGCGGGTATGTTATTGATATGTTTTGTATCCAAGTGTTTTTAGGTCCAAGTGTTTTCTATGGATTTCGTAAGTGTCAGAATGCCACTCGCTCCAGATCGCCAATTAGAAAATGTTGTCTGTTAGGCAAAAATTTTAGACCAACATTTGGAAAAATCACAAAAATCAGCGTCTAATGCTATTTAAATAAAATTTGCAGATGTTTTAGATGAAAATGTGTTCTATGGAGCGTGTAAGAAAAGCGCGTTAGAAAATGCTTAACTGAGAAGCCGCAGCTGCGAGAAAAATGTTAGGCAAACTTTTACAACGATCCCAAATATCAGCATCTTCTGGGATTTCAGCAATCCTCAGCAGTTTTAGACTCAAATGTTTTCTATCGAGTGTGTAAGTTTCACAATTATACTTCCTCTAGACCGGGAGTTAGAAATTTGCATCTGCGAGGCTCCAATTGCGTGAATACGAAAATTTTTAAACCGACATTTACAAAGAGTGCACAACTCAGTACTAACTCTGCTTATAGCTTCCACACATGCATCGGAAATATTTTTTGCTCAATAGAGTCCCTATTAAAAAATCAACATTTTCCTCTACATTTTTATTTCACAAATTAATATAATTTTTGTCTTTTCTCTTCAAGGCTCTTGAACTCAAGGGAACTGAGACTGCTTTGGTCACACGAACTAAATACATTTCTAAAGCATTTAACTTTAATCTCAATTTTCCTTTTTCACATTTTATAAGGCAATTACACACAAAACTTATAACACTTATTTCATCAAATTTGTAAATCGTTTAAAAATGGAAGGCTTTCAATACTAGCTAACGTTATGGTCTATAAAGATTCTGCGATTCTTGATGAGAGAGATTCTGATCTATAAAGATTCTGAGAAATCAAGAAGAGAAAATGGTTTGACTTGAAAATTGTGCTTAGATGGAGATATTTGAGTTCAAGTATAGGAAACATTCTGATCTATAAAGATTTTGAGGGCCAATGGAGTTTAGCAAAATGTAAGAAGGGAAATGGTTTACAAAAACAACTGCTTCCAAGCTGAAGATTACTTCAGAGTGCTTGCTTCGCTCTAATCTTAAACAATTTACACTGTTATTATTTGCAAAACATTATGAAACGAATATGCGACTTTTTCAGCCGCTGAATATATTAAGATGTTCTCTCCTTTCTAAAGAAGCCGTTCGGTTTATATCGGTAATGAAATGTTGTAATGCGGCAATAAAACCGTTTTTGCCCAATTGTTTAATTGGGAAAAAACCGACTAATTAGATGTTATTTAAATTGGACGATAGAGCCGAATGTAATTAGAGGGCAGCTAATTGGCTGTCGATCTTTCTCAACTGAAATTTTCTCATGTCTTGGTGTTGAATCAAGTGTATGTACTGTCGGCGATGGTCAATAAGAACCGACCAGAAAAAAAATATCCGCCTAGCATGGCTATTATTGGCAACATTGGTGCGCTAATTAATTTAAATTAATTTACTTTGTAACCGATCTACAGGGCACTTGAGCTTCTGAGTTTGAAGAATAAATTCCTCAGAATATCTGCGTTTTTCGGTCATAGAATGAACACGTTTTCATACACGTACTTACACAACTTTAGTTTTCGTTCTGTTGCATTCTCAGCCAAGTTTATCAAATAGTGCTTTGAGAAAAAGATTAGGCCAACTTTCAATCATCTTGTAAATACTTCAAATGAATATTTGCTGGTAATTAAATTGGATTCTTCACGTGTAGCAAGCAGTTTAAAAGGCGTTGTTTCGATTTTTCCAGGTTTCGTTTAGAGAATGTTAACTGATATTAAATACCGGAAAAGTTCAGCTCATCTTTAATTAATGTCCGGCAAGTGAAACCATAATATAATTTATATAGAGCTCGGTCGAATCGCCTTGACATTTAAAAATGGCAATTAATACAGAAAGCACGTCAAGAAACGTATTGAAACCGCGATCAAAATTGATAAATCAAAGCGGATTGTGGGAGGACAATGAATTTTAATGTTCCATTAATTGACGCAGCCTAATAGACTGTGAGACAATCTTCTATGCAGTAATTTAACGTTCTTTTATCGCAGCTTGTTCAATCTGATGCGCAACCAGGAAAAGCAACCGACGTTCAAGCATGCTGATGTTAGACATATTTATATTTTTCTTTATCAATAATGTTCGACTATTTCAATCAACTTATACATTTCCGTCTCGATCTCCTGACCTATAGCCGTGTGAGACAGGTTGCCTGTGACGATCACATCTTGGAACTTGATTTCAGGCGATTTTAGATGGTTTTCCTAGAATAGTGTTGAGTCATTTGCGGATGAATATTTATCAAGCTGCTTAGTTTCCTGAAGCTTAAATTTGTGTATAAAAGTGTCGGCATTTGACCAAAGAATATCGCGAACATTTATTAGCGCAATTTATGGAAGAACCACCATATGGAAGGTGGACCCGAGCGTCAAGTTTGGAATGTTAAATCAAGAAACTTTTATTCAATTTGATATTTGAATCTGCTGGGGCATTTTGAAAGTGATCAAATTAAGCTTAGATCGTTAAATATGACACGAAAATAAGGTTTTTTGTTCGACTTCTGAAACCTGGATAAATCTTGAACGGTTGATTTCACTGGAAAATCAGTTTAACACTATTTTTTTATTAATTAATAGACTCCGAACAAACTCCGATTTTAGAGTATTTTAAAGAAAATATAATTAATTAGTTCTGATTATAAAAAATCGTGCTCT
>NW_026018622.1:0-22180 GCF_020466585.1 Dendroctonus ponderosae | reverse complement strand
CAGTTTCTTTGCTAATGAATTTATTTCACTAGCTGATATCGCACTCTCCTGATGCTGTGGTTTTGGTGCTGAGTTTCTTTATGATCGGTAGAAGTTTTTTCGTTAAAACACGTTGAAGGCCAACAGTGCTTCTTTCGTACCTCTTTTAGTTTTGAAATCCATATTGATCGAGTTTTCTACATATTTTATGGGATGATCTGCAACAAGACTTTATTATTATGAAAATCAGATATTCAGTATTGCATGTAAGTATAAATGAACTCTCTAAGGCTATAGGAGAAATAACATAAATTTTTGCATTCGGTTAGAAGGATCTCCTCTGGGAACTTCTGAATGAATCCGAGTAAAATATGTGCAATGAGGAGATTTTTGGGTAAGAGTTTTTAAAACATCCCCAGAAATGAAAGACATCGGTCAATTTTTTTCATAAAACCCCATTTCTCTAAAGAAGTTCATTGCCTTTGAGCCTCATTGCTTAAATATATTTAATATCGACAAACCTTGAACTACTGGCAGAGGTAATCAACCCATGGACTAACTCCAGATATTTTGAAAAATGTTGCTCAACTATCAAACTTCGAGACAACAAAACTTTGCTTCTCTAGACTAATTTAGATGGATCTTCTGAAAAATTCTCCTCTGCAGATTAGGAGCCTTGCATTTGACTACAATCACTAATTCAGAGACTGTAATCTGCTAAATTGATACTGAGATCTTCAGTGGTAACCGTTGCCTTCGTTTCTTTGTCCAAACTTTTTCCACTTAGCTTTAATCATTTCTACCCCACAATAATGAAGTTCAAGAAATACTCATATTACAGAAGCAGTTGGGGTAATCTGATGGGCAGCTTCTAAAGAACGGGAGTAAATCTTTCCTAGCAATTTTTCTCCGGAACGAAAAAAGATCTAATGAATAGCTTGTATGCGTATTTCTCGGGATCTAAATGCCTTCATGGTGAGCGACCATGTTTAGTCGGAAAAGTGACATCGTCTAAAATTTCATTGCAATTTCACATAGGAAACGGACTTGACACCGGCTATCCATTGATGTCGACCACAGGGCCGCTTTATACACCCTGTAACTATCAAATACGGAAAGATTAAAAGCCTAAGCCATGTTAACACCGCAAGGATGGTGTTAAAGATAGTGTTACTTTAGGTCTCTCTGACATGTATAAATTAGTTTTCTAAGAGATACATTGATTTGATTCATTAATACGTGTTATCTGATGGTCGGCATCTCATTAATCATCCGTCCTATTGGGTTTAGACATGATTTAAATACGTCGCCAGGTTTTACGGATTACGTCCGACCAGTTGCCTCAAAGGATCATCAGCGATTTGCAATTGTTGCACGTTTCATCAGAGTTCGTCGAAATGGTGTAGCCAGGCAATGAGACGAAAATAAAAATCTAAAACAGTAAAGTCCAAGGTGCGACAAGTGGTTGCAGAAAAAACCTTCGACATGGAACCGAAAACGATAAAAATTCCGATGTGCGCGTCGATGAGTTCCTATACCATTAAAACTATGGTAAACTAGATCATCGTAAACCAATTTGTAGTCGAATAAAAATACTACAAGGGACTTATAGGGATCGATTGGACTAATACGGCGACCATGTCGCCGTTCACAGGAAGCTCGAGATGATCGATGTGGAGAGCTGATCGTTATGAGGTTTTGCTTAAAAGGCAGTGCTGTTTATGTGTGGGAGCTAAAAAACACTTTGGTTTACTGGAAACTCAATCAAAGGAAAATCTAGAGGTTGATCAAAAGTTTAAAAACAGCAAAACAAATTTAATTTTATCTTCTTGATTAGGTCGATAGTCGGAAATGTTCATCTGCACATCAGGATTTCTATTGCAGTTTTAATTGCAGCATAATTTGTACAGCTACTTGCCTTCAACTTAACACAATCTGCGATGAAATTTAAAGTTGAACTATAAAAAACCCTGCAAATTTGCCTTCATATTCTAATATTTATTTATATTTGATTGCAGGTAAGTGGACTGTTTTTGGCGGTGCTGGAACAATGCTGGGTGAGTCCAATATTCCGAATTTTGAAATATTTTTACACTAAAGAAGGCGACTTGAGCCTTCAAGTCATTACAATTTCAAGGAATTAATTTATGTTTTCTCGTTCTGTATGGACGTTTGCCGCAAAAAGTTGTTGAATCAAGAAAGTGAAGAATGAAAAGTTGAATCTTTTTTCTCTTTGAATCTTTTTGAAAATATATTTGAATTGGGACTTAGGCTTCTGAAAATTTCGTTTTTCGGTTTAGCATCAATACGAAAAATAATTGAATTTTGTGGACTTTTTTAAATGTGAGGATTGAGAAAAAACATTTCATATCTTGAACCTCAAATTTAAGGCAACACGCGGCTATTTTCCTTCCAGCTCTTTAATTTCTCGGTTATTTTCCACTCTTTTTTAGTCTCAAATTAAACATAGCTAATCTTTCGTGTAGGATCCAGTGCAAATGGTATCTAACATACGTATAAGTTGTTTAAAAATTAGAAGAAAGTCTTTCAAATTTAAGATTTGACTCTTTATATGTTAATTAAAGTCGGTAGAAAATATACCGTTTACAACAAAATAAATATTCTTTACAGCGGAATAATCCAATGCGCCATTGCTTTCGTGCTTTAAAAATAATTTATTAATCACAATTTCTTATCTGTTTTCGATTTAAAAACCACTATTAGATTGAATTTTTATGCAAAATCCGATATTTGCAACAATAATTAATAACGTGCGATAAGAAATTCGAGGTAAGCAAATCCTGATGAATTAAGTTGATTAATCAATCAAAATTTGTTTAGTTGATTATGGATGTGCATTTTTTGTTAATCGGGTACTTTATTTTCTTGCTTCACAAATATCGCGTTTAAAAATGATTTAAGATTCTTGTACTTCATTTAGCTTTAAATAGTTTTACAATATGCGGTTATGAAGTTGGTAATCTTGCGTTTTAAAGCTTCTTGAATCTTTCTCCTCAAAACTTCTTCTCTTGTAACTTTCATTCACTTACTACTTATATACGTTTATTTACTGTCTTTACCATTGATGCTTTTTTAGTTTTCATTTTCATTTCGTGTTCTGCTTTTATAAAGTTTTATTGGACTGCAAAGTTCTATTTCATTTAACGTTTTGTTGCTTACCAAAAGCAAGGAAACCTTAAAAAATTAACTTTTTTTAAGTACTACTAATACTAAGTAAAAACTTAATAGATGAAAAACTGGAATATTGTCAGTGTGCATGTTAACTTCAATTATAGCAATAGCCAATAGTTACTTTGCGTGAAAAATTTCGCACAAAACGAAGGAAAAACATCTAAAATAATGGGCAACTTTATAAGCAGCTACAAGCAAAGGTTTTTATAGGCATGTAAAAATAACGTCAACGAAAAGATATGGCAAACTTTTGGTTTGTTTCTTGTTTTCCGTTTATTCATTGAAAGTACCATAAAAAATTATTTATAAGACGAACCTTTAAAAGTGCTCAAAGTCACATTAAATTAAATATTCTAGCTTAATATATGCTGCCCGCATCAATGAGATCGTTTATTTCGGCTTTAAATACAAATTATACCAGATTTTCACTTATTCCTCGATTAACGCAGTAATTAAATTTTTGGCTTAAACTGAGTGGTCAAAGGCAAACATGTAAAAAAGGCGAACAACAGCAGGAACCTTCCTAATGTACCTTCCTATCACAGCTTTTGTCCAATTTTCTAGCCTTTATTAACAATAAAACTTATTTTCATTGCGACCAAATTAATAGTTGTTTAATAGTTCCTGAAATTAGAACTTGCTTATCAATGAAGAAGAACTGCAGGAATATTAAAGAGTGTGACAGAGTTTGTCGGTGAAAGTAAAATTTTTAGACCTTTAGAGAATCAGCTGGACTTCATTCAAAAGTTTATAAATTTCGCAAACTAAAGCCCTGAAAGTAAAAGATTCCAATAAAGTTCTGTGATGACGCAATAAAATGTTGTTTAATTAATTCTACTTTAGTGTTTGTTTTGTTACGCAATTTTCAACTTCTTCGTTTCAAATTATATCACTTTTCCATTTAATACGTTTTGAAACCTGTAATTTTTAGAAAATAGAAGAGAAAATAGAGAATGCTGTCGGTTTGCACGTTCAGTTCAATAAAATGAAAATTACTTGGTTATTGTGCTTGCAAAATTTCGTATAAAAAGAAAAATTATATTAGAAATAAGATCAAGAACAACATTTTCAACAGCTTCAAACAAATGTCTGTGTAGAGGCCAACCAAATAACATTTCTGCCAAACTTTTGGAAAGTTTGTCCATCAAATTATATACAGAGCGCATCTGGAGACTGGAGAAATTATTCTAATTTGATACTGACTGTCCGCATCAATGTGTTCGATTATTGCGGCCTCAGGCACATAGATTATCTGCGCCAATCTTGCAAAAATAATCGGTTGTTTCAACGACAGGAATTTAAAACATAATTTGGTTTATTATTCGATTCGATTCGACGCAGTTACTTGATTTTTTCTTTGATTTCTTGAGTTTTCAAACATTTAAATCCTACATTCCTAAAGTTTCCATATTATTCATTTAAATTAGGAAGACTGAGTGGTAAATGACAATGATGTAATAAAGGTGAAGAAGATTATTTATTAGGCAAAGTAGAACCCGAGCAGAATGCGAATAATGGCGATGAAAGTCACTAATTATTCCTATCTATTGCGAGCTTTTATCCAATTTCCCAGCTTTTATTAATACTGAAATTAGAACAATTTATTTCTATTGAAACTAAATTAATTTAGTTTCAATTTTAAGATTGGCTTCATATTTGAAAAAATTAGGACGTGTTATTGCAATTTTTCTTCGATCACTTGCATTTAATAAAAAATATTGCCGGATGACCGAGAATGTGCTCCCTGTTGTAACAGCGTTTTGGTAGCTTGAATTTTCAGGGCTATCATTAAATCCTCAAAAAGATCAGCTAAACTTTCATGATCTGACTGACCTCTAGTTGGGCAAAGGCTGCGTTTCTCCTACACTCACAAGCACTTAGTGTGTTTAATGAAAATCACTATCGTTAATATGAAAAAACGAATCTATCAACTCTAATTGAGTACAACAAGCAGGTATCACACGGTGCCAAAATGGATGTCTTTCCCGATCGAAAATGAGGCTGACCTGCGAGATGACCCGCATGACACAATGATTGATACACAAAACCAATCTTGACACGTCTTTAAAAATGTATTCCGTGTTAGGCCGAGCTGTCTAATTCATCTAAATGATAATGTTATATGTTCTTTCGGGGCCGCTAATGTGTCTTAACAATGTGGAAAGGCGTTTGACACGAGACAACGACGATACGAAACCGAGCGTCCAATTGTGTCAAGATAGTCGACCAAATTGTCTACCAGAAAGTATATTCGGCTCGATTAATTTTACGAAAAAGGGTTGGTCTGGGTTATTTATCATTTGAGCATCCAATAACTCAGCTCTTGCATTGTTTTCCACCCAAACAAACTGTTCGCTATTCTAATTGAGATAATTCGAAGCTATTCTGTAAATTAAAGCATCTATCTCTACCACAACAAACTGAAGCTGATAGTGTCTCATCTCATGTAACAACCTAGACCTTTTTTCCTAAATATGTGTCTATATTGTAATCAGTGCTGTGAGGGAAATGTTCTTGAATGAAGCGTCCAGAGCTGATGTCCTGAGCTGAGGTTGTGTAGGTTTCTGCTCGACTGTTCTGTTACCCATAAAAACACTTTCTTCATTGAGGTTCCATTTGGGTCCTACTGTTCTACTCTTTCAATAGTTCTATATGTTCAATCAGCTCCAGAAGTTTTTTGAACGGGCTAAGCATGAATTGATTTGGTAGGACTTCATTATTTATAGAGTTGTTCTATCTTCGTTGTTCTATCATCTGCTCGTGGGCTTATTGATACTAAGACCCCAATTCTCCTTGTTTGTTGCCTACTAATTTCTCGCAATTCTTTCTTACGTACTGGATGTCTAGGATCTGCATGCGGCTTTGCTTTAGGAAGCTGCTGTGCCTCCTCCCAGCACGTCGTAAGTTTTTCCGAAATCCATCTGTTGGTTGTAGGTTCATCCCCGGTCATGTTGATAGTATGTCTACTTCTGTAGGCTGTTGTCCCCATTTTCTGGTCACAGTTGTTATTGCCGCTGGGCTCGCTTGGAAAGTGTTGGTGAGAGTATCTAGGATGAAAATTAATCTTTTCCCAGCTCTTTTCTCCTTTTTGCTCTACCACCAGCACCTCCCCTTGTTGGGGCCATTTTACAACGCCGAAAGTGTCTAGAACATATGTTGTAAATTGGCGCCATACCAACAGGTATATGATCCATATTGGCCAGGAATGTACCATTCGGTGTCGAACTTAACAGCGACTACTGTAATTAAGCCATTGCGGTCGGCGATCAGGTTACAAAGGCTTAAATCGCCATTCTTTAGCGCTCATCACATCTGTCAAACATCTATTGATTTTCAAGTTGGAATTTCACGTATCTAATTGTACCAAATCAGCGGTCATTGTTTAATTATAGACCGGGACATACCGAACTTATGGAGCGTTAATTATTCGAGACGTTGATGTGTCGATCAGAAACAATGGGGCCTCGCTTGTGGCAGTGCCCCAAAATACCCGGCTAGTTTGAGAATGATGTGCATAAAACTCTAATGAAAAACTGCCTTCTTTTCATAAAGTGATTGGGGATTTTTTCTATTAAAATCCATCCCGAGGTGATCTCTCTAACCGAGGCAGTTTTTGCTGATTGGGAATGTATTTATCTAGCGGTGCTTATGCAGATTATGCTGAAAGTTCAACACTTTGCACTTTGCTAGACTGATTTGAAATAATTAATATACATATAAATGCATTTGCGTGATTTTATTGACCGGCAAACAAGTTACGGACTGTTGAAATATTCTATATATGGTTATTTCATCACCTTTCAAATGGTTTTCTTATTTGTGAGGTCTGGGAGAGTTTTCTTGTTTATCCACCTTAGTTTGGTCGATATTTATCGGTTTTATTTGCATTTCAACAAAAACTCGTTTTGTCAACGTTTTTTCCTCCTAAACTGGCCTAGCAGCTTTAAGTTCATTTCTGTTTTCATTTCATCGATTAATCTGTCTGATATAACTGTGCTGCTTCTCTTCGACATTCGGCAATGTTATCGTTTCAGTTTCTAAGTTTTTTAAGTTCAGTACAAATGATTTAATATTCTTGTTTCATATTAACCTTTAAATAGCTTAGGAACTGTGTCTATGCAATGTTTAATCCAACTTTTGTGAAGCTTCTTAAATCTTTCTGTCTTGGACCTTTTATTTACTTAGTTCTAGTTGCAAACCTCGATTTGCTGAATTTACCAATTATGCTTCTTCAGTTTCATTGAGCAATTTTGTGTATTTGCATTTGTAAAGTTTGGTTGACCTTAGATTTTCTCAACTTGACTAAAAAGTTCCACTTCACTAGAGTTTTTCTGTTCAGTGCCAATTATTTTCGGTTTCTGTTTTTGCCAAATACATTTGTCTGTTTTCTTTGGACTGTTCATCCAAATCAGAATTTTTTGGTGTGTTTGGTAAGTTTTGAGCATTTGTAGAGTGAACCGTCTTCTGAAAACTGTGAAATTCTTGACCTGTTCAGTTGGCGAGAAACGCACAATTTGCGCCCAATACTTAATCTGCTGGTAAAAATCGGAATTTAGCGGTATGTTCATTGAAATATAGGAGTTTGTAGAGTTAACTGCTTGCCAGTTATTGCGAAAGTTTCCAGTTCGTACTTGTTCTAGTTGTGGACTTATGGGGTTTTAAAGCAGAAGGCGCAGTTGGCTGGAAATACGTATTTCGAGCCCAAACTTTACTTGGCTAACAAAAATTAGATTTTTTTGTGATTTTTGCGTTAATTTCAGAGTTTTTAGAGCAAATGAGGATCTAAGGATTATGAAAGATCCAAGTTGCTGCTTGCGCTATTGGGAAAGTTCTAAATTTTTAAATCAGAGAGCGCATCTGTAAGGAAGTTGGACATTTTTTGAACCGCGGCTTAGTTTGGTCGATATGTTTTTTCATTCACATGTTTAAAAAAAGTAGTTTTTTTCGTTTAGTTTGCTTATAAATATGTTTTTGCAGTTGGATAATCTGACTGAAGTGTGAAGTTGGTACTGCCCCAGTTGGGATCATGAGGCTTTAAAGCAGAGACCGCTATTGGCTTGGAGAAACATCCATTTCCAGCCAAAACTTTACTCGGCTACAAAAATTCGGGATTTGGTGGGATTGTAATACAAATTCCAGGTTTTGTAGCGCGAATTCTCATGTAAATATCGGGAAAGTTTCAAGTTGATTTCAGCCCTAGTTGGCAACTTATGAAATTTTAAACCCGATGGCACAGCTGGCAGGCATCACCCATTTCGATCCCAATTTTTACTCGTCTGACAAAAATCGAGGATTTTAGGCGATTTTCGTGCCAAATTCAGAGTTTATAGGGCGAACTGTCTTAAGTACTGAGAAAGTTTCAAGTTGCGACTTGCTCCCGTTATGGAGTTATTAACTTTTAACGCAGAGGGCGCAGTTGGCTGGAAACCCATTCCGACTCCAACAATTACTCGGCTGGCAAAAATCAGGATACTGAGGGATTTTGAAGCAAAATTTTAGAGGTTCCATAGTGAATTGTCTTCTAAAGACTGCGAAAGTTTCATGGTTTCACATATTCTGCGAGCAGTTTCACTAATTCTCTTTTCTAGGGAAGACGTATTTCAGGGGTTGGATTTTCTTAGTTATTAATTCTCTTTGCAAATATTCAAATCTATGTCTTAATACTTTCGTCGATTACGGCAATTTGAAATGTTCTCTGTTTCTCTTCTAAATGAAAAAAAATTACCCAAAACTCTCTTTTGGATGTGAACCAGGAATAGTTTTCGATGGAAATAAGTCATAACTTCCTTTCATTCGTGTAGAGAAAAATAGTATAAAAAATATAAAAAAATACAGGATATATGAGTCGCGTACTTGTAAAGAGAAAATACGGGCGATGAAATTGAATAGAATCAATTTGCCGTAAAGTAGTACAGACAAAGAACAACGAAGAAAGGAAAAGTTGTTTAAAAATATTCAAGGTGCCGCCAGTTGCAGAAAATATGAAGTTTTGATTAAAATTGACGTACTGTAAAAACAAAACGCGAATGACAAAAATTCAAATGCTCAAAATTGATAAAAGCAGTTAAATTTTGAGAAGCAGCAGCTATTTAAACGAAGAATAAAAATACAAAAAAAGAATAATTAAACACGAAAAATCGAACTCTTCGGTCGCTGCAAGAAAGAAGTAGGAAAACTTTGGTTAACGAATGACAGAGAGATAACCGAAATCTGGATATAGATAAATTAACAGCAATGTAAATTAATAACAAGGAAAGTTGAATATTAGAGCGAAACAATCATACAAATTTTTGCTCTAACAATACTTATTTTATTTAAAGTTTTAAAGAAAGATTTCTCCTTGATGCGTATATTTAGCGATATTACCCAAAAAAAATAATAGCAAGAATTTCTGATAAACAGTCCGAGAAATGAAGCAAGGGAGACAAGAACGATAAAGACAAAGTTAAGCTAATGATCAGATGAGTGAGTAATATCTACAACAAGTTTTACAACTTTTTTTAACGTGAATTATTCGTTGAAAAAATGCAGTGTATACACTCGTAAACGACAAACATATCAATGCATCAGATAATAGGGACAGAAAATGCCTAGCAAAGCTGTAAAAAACCGTCTCCTAAAATATATATTACCCACCACAATTAAAATAAAAAGAAAAAAACATTAAAATTACAATGAATTCAGAGGGGTTGAAAAAGCGCAGGGAAAGAGAGAGACGAAGAAATGAAATAAAGCTTCAAACTATTGAGTAACAACAACCCCAAGTGAAATTAAAGGATATTTAATAAATAATAATTATTTTGGAATAGAGACTAATCGGCATATACCTAACAGCTAAAACAAGGTTAACAAAGGAAATTAAATTAAATTAGCGCAAGTATTAACGTTGCTTAATAACCTGAACTGAAAAATAATCTACTTAAATATGATAAACAACACTAAACTCAAAGAAACCCAAATATTTGTACGGAAAACTGTCAAGCTTGACCAAATAATGCGAATGAACACATTTTTGCCTGATTAAATACTATTACGCAAGTATTATTATGTCGCTTTAAACCGTTTTTAACAATGTTAAGAATTAGGCTTCCTCAAAAAATCACTCTGTATAGAGCGTACAGTCTTTTGTTTAAACGCTTTTCCACGTTTGCAGAGAATGTATATAAAATAGTGAAGACCACCGTATAAATCGTAACATAACGGGTGAGTGAAGGTTATTAATTTTATTGAAGAATAAACCATAGATTCCAACTTGTTATTTCAATACGAAACACAGTCCCTTGGCGGATCTTCATTATATAATCAACAATCCACATGTATCCGTCTAATTGTATTCGTTTCACGAAAGTAATGGAAAAAAAAGAAGACACGCAGATGAGTTTAGTAATTCACACAAGTTACGGTTTACGTTCACTTTTAGATTCAATTACCTGCCATCTCCATTCACTTAATTTTAATTGCGATTTAAGTTGCGCTAGGGATTCGTAAAAATGCGTCATTGTTGATGGTCGAATGATTAATTAATCCGAGGTTAGTTAAACAGCGATTAAAGTTCCTTCTTTACGTTTAATTACTGCACTGATATTTAGAATTATTGCGTGTGTTGCCCTGAAGATGTTGTGCTCGTGATTGTACGAATTGCACTCAGTTTCAAAATGATTTTTTAATAGAAAATGTTTGCCGAAACAAGTGTCCAATAGTCGAAGTTATTGGCTTTCTATAGGCAATAGGAAAACAACCGGCAGTTCCTTTCACATTGAGGATCGTGATGGCTTATTATCGAAATGCGAAACTGAAGAGATCTTTAGAACCAGATTTACTTTAAAATTGAAATAACACGACTTGCCTTGAAACAGTAAGAAAATTGACATTCCCGATCCGGATTTTTATGCGACTGAATGTCAACAGGAGGCCACTCTCGTAACGGCGATCCGGAGGTGGTTTGCTTCTATTTTTCTCTGCTGGTTCAGCTGGTTGCATTTGTGTTGCAAAAATCTCCGTTCGTTCTGCATATTAATAAAAATTGCGATTAATACTGCCCATCAGATCAGTAGTAAACAGTAGCGAAGCGATTTAGAGATGGAGCGTAAGTCAATCAAAAAAGATGTCCAGGCCTGTTATTATGGCGATGCCGCCGGTAACGATTTGGAGCAAAACCAGTGGCAAATTGTAATTGAAACAACGGAAAATTCAGCGATTCTCGGGTATGCGGAGGAATGTCCATTTTCAGACCGTGAGCGGCTCGAATTAGATTGCATGTCCGAAAAATCTCCTATTCAGCCATCAACCTATCTACTACAGTTTGTGCCACTAAACCGATGCTGGTCGTAATATTATCCTTAATTAGCTGCAAGATGTTGTATATACCCTACGTGTCACATAGTAGCCAATAAAATTTTATATCGCATAATGAGAATAGAATCTGCCGCCTATAGAGAACGGCGGCTTGTACACATCAAAGCAGTAGCACCGCAATGAAATTGATAATTTTCCAGATTACCAGTTATAAATTCTCGACCCTTTTTGTTAGATGGAAGTCTATTGGTTTTATTGCTCGCTATATATATATGGATATAAAGTGTCTCTAAATTGAGCTCATTCCTTATGTTGGTGGCCCTTACATACTTAGGACGTTTATATGTAAGTTTTAGGAAAATGTTGAATTTCCAAACATGAGTCAATTCAGTTCATTATAAAGATAGGAAAAGCTAAGCTGTAGACCCAGATTTACGTCAACGAGTTTTTTAGACCCAGTGAGTTTGTACACCTAGAAGGGTAGTTAACTACGGAGCATGTTAAAAAATATATTGTATTTACATTTCAATAACTTTTCTGTGAATATAACGTGTTTTTGAAAAAGAAGACGGCAATAAACCAAAACCCTGTCTTCTAAGAGCTTTTGTTTTTTTTTTCAAACATTCAGTTCATGCAAACAACATGTTAGAAGATCATATAGAAAATTAAGCACTTCTTTCAAGAATTTGTTGTACAGACGAAATTAGATGTTTTGCTTATATGGGTTCATTGTGTAGTATTTCTGTAAAGTATTCACACTTTTATTTTTATTCTTATCAATTATTGTCGATTTTTTCGCTTGAGAGCGGTCATGTAAAATTCTGTGTTGAAGACGGTGGAGGTATGAAGGGAGATACTGAAGATTACGGAAACTCGTAGCGACGAGATGAGACATTTTTTGTGAACCCACTTCTTACATTTGCTACACTACAGACACTAAATCCCAAGTAACTCTGGAACTGTTGGTGCTAGTTTGAAGACAAAAAAGTTTTTTCTGCTACATGGTTTGATCACTGTTCTTGTCACTTATTTGCTCTTTTTTTCTTTTTGTATCCACTTCATTTTGAGCAATACGTATTTTGTTTCGTTCAGTTTGACTTTAGATTCGGTAAAATTTGCTCTTCATTTACCAATTGTTTTTCTGGTGTGTCTTTGGGAATAGCGCTTGGCTTTTTTTACTTTTTATTATCATTTTATGCACCACCATGAGAGGAGGGGCAATTATTTTGCAGCAAATTAAAATATTGTTTATGCACGTTCTTAGCATCTAAACTAATTCTTTGCCAGTGCATAGACGCTGAAGAATATCATTAAACATTGTATTCTACTAGGGTACAATTGAAGCACGTTACAACTCTGTCGGTCCCTAATGTTATATTTAAACTAGCAGGTAACTTTAAATATTTTGCAAGTTAATAAACTATGGTGGAATTTAATATTAAACTAGTAATGAGATTAATTATATTTGTACGTTCAGTAGCTCAAAAGCATCTTAAATGGTTCAGGAAAACATACTCATGTAGTGATTTCACAATGACTTGGAAACAAATGTCGGCTTTTGCATTTTACTATTTATCTATCTATCTATAATCTTGGCAAAACTGTTGAAAAGAACGGAAACTTAAATTTGAAAACATTTCATTAAAAACCGAAAAAAAAAATTTCTAAACGGCCACTCACTTTGCTTTTTTAATTAGCAGCATTTATTTGAAGTTTAAACGTATAAATTCCGTATTTTTGCAAAAATTTTACATCTCAAGATTAAATTTGAAAGCTTTCACTAGTAAGATCACCGGACTTTGCTTTTCCTTCAGAGTCCCTCATTGAATTGTCTGTCTGATATTTACAAGCCACTGTATTGCCTTAACAATGTCTAAAGAGCTGATGAAAGTATCCAGAACAAGGCAAAATTACTGACAAAAACTTATTGAATGAATAACTTAAAATTCATCAAATTTCCTTGCAACTACATAGTTTGCTTCTCTATGAAGCGGGAAACTTTAAATTGGTTTAAGGGCATCAGAGATTCTGAGACAATTAAGAAACATGTAGATAATGGATATAAAAATTTTAAAAATCATAATAATTTGATAGAAATTGAAGAAACTTGAATTGAAGCTGCCGTGAAAATCTTGCTAAGTGCTAAGATATCGTGTTGTTCAATGTTTCAAACCATAAGTAGAGTTATTAGCAAACTGTTGATACAGAACAGAACAACCAAACAATTTCCAAATGGTTATCACTTAAAGTTTAATTTTCGCAAAAATGCCCTTAAAAGTCGTACAATTGTAAAAACTTTCAAGTGCAACAATGAAACAAACTGCGTTCTTTGCGCGCAGTTTTTTGAAAGTTCTGGATATACCAAAGTAGCTTCAGAAGCAAATTTTCTCATAAATCACTTTGCGCAAAGTTTGCAAATGTATCAACTCCGATATAAGTTGTATAAAAAATAGTAAAAAAGTTTGAAAAAACCCATTAAAAATGGAAACATAGAACTTTTCATTTACCAGATGGTTCGTCACATTGGCTGGAAAAGCTTCCTTTGATGCACAAAATTTGGTTGCAACAAGTATTGCAAATAACTTTTCTTGAGACATCCATATTTAATTGAAACTCTTAAAAATCAATCTCAATCTCAATATTTTCGATTAGATCAATATCTTGATACACTATTCTTCTCCCCTTTAAAAACAAAAAAAAAATCAATTAAAACTATCTCAGCTTCAGCAACAGAACAAAGAAACACATTAATTTCAACTTGCATAAAGAAGATACCAGAATTGTAGAGGAAGGAAGCAACTCTATTATATACAAAAAAGACCATTTGAAACACGGGGACTTATATGAAACTGTGGTCACTTACTATCGTCAGGTAAAAATTATTCTGGAGTTGGTAGAGCCAAAGATATTGAAAAGTGAGATAATAGAAGATGTAGAACTAATTGGGAAGAAAATGCAGACTAATCTGATGAAGTATCTGTCCAGCGTTTGAAAGTTATCAGTCAGAACAATTTTTATTCAATAATGCATTTTCTAAAAATTTATGAATGTAAGATCAGATGAATTTCGCGTCCACTCAAAGGCACCAGATTAGAGTGCAATGCAGACATTGACTGTGTTGATTTGACGATTGGAAAACATATATTCCTATTACTAGAATTTATTACTTTTGATTGCAAAATTCAATAACAGCTCTTATATTTACACTACAAATTGAAAGCAATGATCCAGGCCGAAGATAACGTTATTTCTGGAATTGAAAGTTATTTGCTGTTTGATATAGAATTTTGAATGTGAATGTTTATATGGTATGTGCAGAAAACAGCCAGTAAATCTTGCATTAGAATGCTGCAAGTACCTCGGAAGCAAAATTGGTCACATGTGGCGATATTAACCATCTTCAGTCTAGCATAGATGTGTGAAGACCGCTCATCATACGAATCCATATCAGAAGCTGAAACTAACAAGATTGTTTAACTTTCTCAAAACAACCCAGATAAGGTGCATAAGCGAACAGTTACAATAAAATTATAGTGGCAGCAAAGATCAGAGCTAGAATTAGAAGCATGTATTATGCCTATACAGGCGCTCCAATCTAAGAGGGTGAACAAAGTTTCCTTGAATTCCTAGTGGAAAACTTGCTGATGCCACTAAATTAATAGCAAATTGTTAGGCATGAACCGGTAGACTTGGAAAAATCTGTGGCGAAATTGCAAAATAATGGGAAAATCAACCCGATGAAGGTAATTTTGGTAATGGCCATTGAGGAACAAGTAGCGCAAGTGGTAGTTGAATCGTCCAGCCTCTCTATTTTTGCCGGAGGCTGACGATGTGTGCTAAATTCATCCAACTAAGGGCAATTTTTCGTTCAACAATGTCTCTGTGAAGAACGTGGTCTTAATTCCATTGAACGGGAGAGGAGAGGTGGACGTAGAGGAGACGTGGATTCTCTACTCTAGTGCATGCCAACTTAGAACATCGAACGTGATATATATTGACCCGAAATAATGAAACCTTGATCCCCCTGATATGGAAGTGATATAGAAGTCATATAAAAATTGCATCAGATGCTTGGTTTTCAAAACTTTCATATATGGAATCGCGACTCACATCCATTTCTGGCACACAATGTTTTCTCGAAATATAACGATCCGTGCCGTTGCCTAAATAATTCCGAATTTGATAAATATTGCATATCTTGTGGTTATAAATTTGCAGTCAGCCTGATTTAAATAGTTTAATAATGCAATGTCTTCCTTGAACAATTGCACTGATAACAGACCGAGGAAAGAAGTGTCTGCTGAGATCAACCAACAAAAAAATTACCCAAATAAAACAGGTTGCTGATAAAAGATAAGATACTATAAGTTCTTATCAGTGGCTAAATTTATAAACTTAATTCTCTGCTTTGAACAATAATAATAATTACTATTAAACGTCGCGCTAGTATGCGTGTACAAATAAAACCGTGAGTTTATTTTATATGAGAAAGTGATGTGGCACACTGTGAAGGTTCCAGCAATATTTTCCCGGTGAAATGCAAATAAAGGTAAGACTCCAGCAGCAGCAAAAAACAAGCGTGCTGATTATTGACTAGCGTTTTTGAACAATTTGATTTTTAGAATTCGGTTTTCCTGGTTGTAGGAGGCGCCTCCGACCTCTATGGACGAGCTACAGTAGAAAAGCTGCTCAAAGAGGGAGGTCGAGTGATTATATGCGACCTTCCCACCAAAGACTTGCATATTTATGGGGACGACAAAGCCATATTTTTGCCCATTAATGTATCCGCAATTAATTCAATGGTGGTCAAATTTTTCCAAGTCCTGCTTGTAGGTCAGCAGTGATGTGGATATAAAAACCTTAGTCTCCGTAGTGGATGAAAAATATGGTCGACTGGATGGCGTGGTGAACTGTACCGACCAATCCAGCTCAACGCCTGTATATGATTTTAAGGAAAAAGAACCGCAAAAGCTTCAGGAGTTTGCTGACATTCTATACGTAAAAAACTTCAAGTGCTAGAAAACAGCTTCCTCAAATAATTCCTTGCAGGAAAATATTTTAGGTCCATTCAACATCATTCGATTCACCATCCCTCTGCTGGCCAGGAATGTTCCGAAAAAAGGCAGCGGCCGCGGCATTATTATCAACATGTCCAATGCTGCAGCATTCGAGTCCAGTGATAAATCCTGCGCTTATGCAGCAAGTAAAGCTGCAGTCGTAAGAATGACCGAAGCTTTGAACTTTGAATTGCAAGGAATCCAGGTGCGATGCGTATCGATTGTAACAGGTAACGGTATTTTCGAGTATTGGGAACTTTGCAAAGTGAAGCTTCCAGATGCGCTGAACGGTTCCGAAGCGAATTCAGTCAGCAGTTTTTTCGATAATATCAATGGAAGCTTGGAGGAAACGGAAGGACCGCGCAAATTTGCCGAGTTAGTGAAGACTGTTGTTGAAACCTCGACAATGAATGCGTCAATGATCAGGCTGGACAGTGTGCCAGGAACGTGACTATTTAGTCTTCTGGTTCTGGAGAAAAATCTGCATGTAATTGACTGTTTAATTGGATTTGAATAAAATGGAAATTGCCAAAATAATCAACTGCTTGGTGTGTCTGCGTTAGCTGAAGTTTTGTTAGCAGTCCTTTATTATTATTGTTTGGGTTTAATGGACGTTTGTTAAAAAATAGAAGAGTAGTAAGACCAGCAGTGGAAAAAACAGCAAAGCATTTAAATAACGTTTTTGTGAAAGAAAAATTTAGGAAAGTTTTTAATAAATCCATGAGAATTTGACATAAAGTATTTATGCGAACCTTTCATTGCTCACCGAACGTTCTGAGCCTACAGGTCTTCGATTCAAAATGCCTGCGATACTTTTCATTTATAAATATTAGCACGTATAGAACTTGCTAATCGTGCAACCAAAATATCTAATTATAATATAAAACAAAAAAATCAGTTGAGTTGAGTCCAGTATCACCTATTTGTTTGTCAGACCATTGTATCCCTGAGACCATTTCTCCTTCGCATTATTTTGCCTCCTAATCTTGCATTGAATAGAAAATTAGCAGATCTTTTCTAGTTGAAAAAGATCCAATTAATCTGCTTCTTTTTTTCTAGGTTTCTTTTCTGTTAGTAGTAGGGACTGTCGATACTGATCTTCCTGAAAAACTTTCCTTTCCCTCATCTTCTTGGCATATTTTATTAACACGGTTTGCAGTGAGTGTTCATATATTACACAGAGTCCGTTGCAAAACATTGCCATAATCCCGTTATTAAAAATAAAATCGAAATCATCCGTTTCATAACAAAGAACTGATTAGTACCCAAATAGCATATTAATATGGCCAAATCTCGGACTGATTTTTTTCCCAAATAATAATCCGCAGTCACGACATGACCCACAATTGCAGATGGTTATTTGAATATGTGATTGTTTTTGGCATCAGCAACAACTCGCCGAGTGTTTGCGTGTTGAATATAAGCATTATACCACTGTGCTCGTCCGCATTATTTGAATATAAATGGTAAACGATTGATATAAAGTGCCCTGGCGTTGATGGGCATTTTATGCAAATCTAACATTTAAAATATAACAATGTAGATTTTTTCAATTTCATCATCTTCGAACGTTCGTAGTGAAACGTAATAATGAATAAATTAATAAATACATCTTCGTCCCGGGGATTCTGTTTAGTCTGAAGGGCAACTAAACGGCTAATTCCTAGACTCCAAAGATTCGCAAATTAAGGAAAGTTATGATGGACAAAGTCGCATAAACAGTCCGCATATATGGACATTTTGCTATGCACGTCTCCGTCGAAATAACACTATATTAAAGGTTTTATCTAACACGACCAAGTGCTAAAAGCTAGCCATTGCACATACTTTAAAATTTTCCGTTATCAAGATTTTCATTTCGGAGTCATTCTCTGAAAATATTCGCCATAGAACTTCTGGGCTACTTTACATTTTGCTCATACTTACAACTCTCGATTAACCATCCTCAAATTTCAGTTAAATAAGTTTTTGTGCCCAACTAAAATTGACTTGATCGCCCATCTTGCCATTGGTAAAAATGTTGATTTTAGTTTCTCCTCTCGATCTTATTGCCGATTTTTTTTGTGGTAATCCTTGCTGATGGCTTGTTAACGATGAAAGCGTTTAGACGATTAAATGTGCTCACACTTTACCACTTTCATCAAATTAAGTTGTTAAAACAAGGCGGAAGACGTTCAGAAACAGATCATATTTACGAAAAATTTAACATCAATTTATTCGATTTTGATGATTTAATAAAATATGCTTTAATTGCCTGATTTATCAATTTTGGCCCGTTTTTAATTAATTATATCAGCAGTTAAAACTAATTAAGAAAGTTTACGATGACGAAGGCCATAAAAACTAAATAGTTTGATAACTGGATACTAGAAATTTCATACTAAGGTCAAATAATTTTTAAATATGAAATAAAAACAGCTGGGTTTTTGTGGTCATTGCTTGAAATGGAAATTGGTGAGTTTTTCGAATTTTTAGACTGGCATGGAAAAGACTTTCAACTTTCCCACCACTGTCCCAGTCAAAAGCATAATATTATAAAAAGCTGCTTCTGAAGCCAAATGAATCTGGGAACGCAAGAAAAAGCTTGTCTTGCGGTCCGATTCTGCCAAAAAGAATATTTCCATTAAGGAAAACTTTTCAGAAGGATTTAGCCAAAGCGAAATAACACTAAACGTTAACTTAAGAGTGAAGGACACAGCCGGAAAAAAATTCAGAAAAACTAGAATAATTTTGCAAACTATTAAATTTTCTAAGTAAACGAGTGAGTCTAATTGCGTCAGATTGAGGATTTTTGAGGACAACGACTTACACAAGGTGTTTCTAAAATAAGTAAATGTCCAGTGGACAAACAAGGCAAATAGTGAAGATCTGAGTGAAATAAACAAACAAAAAATAAACGTTACGCAGGCAAATTTGTCTGAACTTTGGAACTGGATAAATTCTTAGAGTGCTTAGAGCGATTTCGCTTCGGTTCGAAGCGTTTTTGATTCCCATTTTTTTTTGTGGGCCAACGTTTTGGTAAAAATTGGGCATCTTAGAGCAATTTTCTATGGGCAAATGAAAAATGTAAAATTGCGGAAAATTTGGCATTCTTGTAGTTGGACGTTTTTTGGGTTTCAACACCGAAAATGTAAAGATAAACCAAATGGTGCAAACTGGTTTTACAATTTTTATGCCATTATTTCTATTTATAGAGTGGTCTAAAATATCAACTTTCTGGTTTTGCAGCGATAACTTTTCTGCTGTTGCTGCGATTTTCATGATCTAGAGCTGATGTTGAAGCTTAAAATTCATAGGCAATTCAACAAAAATTTGGCATACATAGTTAAATGAAAAATTACCCGAATAAGAAATGTTCCTGAAATTTGTGATTCTGACATATGAACTTTCAACTCAAGTGAACACTCACTTCGTTTTCAAATATTTCATTGATTCATGCCACTCAAAATATCGATTCCTTTTTATGAGATATGAAGTTTATAACGGTGCTAAAACGGAAACTAATAGAACAAAAATTGCATTAAATAACGCTCCAAACAGAAATCTCGACCGCAGCAGTCAGAATTTATCTGCTTCCAAAGCAAGTCCAATTTTGTCAGTCTAACGTTGACTTTGTTGAGCAGTTTATAGGCCTCCAGAATGAGGTAGAACTCATCAAAAATGTGGCTCAAAAGTTGACTACAAGCTTTTCAACATCTTTTATAACGTGCATGTCTGAAAATCAAATAATCTTAAGTAATCATTATATATTTCCATTTGTAAAGTCGCTTGACCCTTGCTACTGGAATTCAGTTTAACCAGCCAAATCGTTTTAGAATGAAGAGGAAATTGCTACTTTTGTTGGAAATCGCCTGTACCTTTTTTTTGGACTAATTCTGATACTCTAATATATAGACTAATACTGATACGAAATTTAGCAAAAGATCCATGACATGGGAAGGCAATCTTTGAGAGCTGAGGCCGATTTTGTAGTAAGATTTTTTCATAAGTTGCTTCGTCCTTCGTGAAATTGGCAAAATATTTCAGGCACTGCTTATGAAATCTTGAATATTCTATAGGTATATAAAACAAATAAAATAACAGTTTGTTCGTGTTGTCTTAATGAAAAAAGCTTTGTTTTTGTCGGAAATTGTTGTGAAATTGTATAGAAATTTGAGATAAGTATATGCTTTTCTCTGAAACAAGTCTAACTTCATTTAGAGAAATCGTAGAGAATCAAATTTTACCCACTCAAGTAACAAATCATGGCAACATTGAACCATATTCTAAAACGAAAATGTCCGATATCTGGACAATCCGACTTTCATTGAAGAAAATAGCCGTAAAATCGACTTGGACATACTGGCCATTTCCCATATAGAAAGGCTTTCAGAGACTCCAATTACAGGCATACAGTTAATATTCTTCGCAGCGAAATTTACTCTTTCAACATGAAAAACTTTCTGATGAAGTCTTTTCTTCTGAAGTTCACATCTACTGAGTACCCTGCATATGCTTTTGATCTCTTCGCTGAGATAAAACTGTCATCAATGTGGTTATAAGAAAGACATTTTGAAAGAGTTTGGTACAACCAAATTGCATTGAGTTGGCTACAATCAAGCATATTTTGAAAACATTTTTGGCCGTTCTCGAGTGCGTTAAACCGATTTTCCGAGAACGTCCTACGCCTCTATTTATGTCCGTGGCGGTCGGTGTTAATTGGGCCTATTCTGCAATTTTCAGCGCCTTCGATAGCATAAAATAGTCCGTAATCATATGTAAATTGATACCCGCCGGTCGCTGTTTAACAAAGGGTGCACAACTGCACCGATCGTGCTCTCGCTCGATCTACAAATTATAACATGTTCGTACATGATCTTATGGCTTTGAGAACCGGCACACCGCAAAGTAAGATCTTAACCTGGTTGAGGCGGGGCTCCAGAATGCACTTGGGAAGAACAGAAGAGTATTTTTGTTTGAATTTTAAAATCAGGTTCACATAGAACGAAGATTGTTTATAAATAGTGCCACACCTATTCGAGCCAAAGGTTTTAGTGTGGTTTTCACCACACACCGGCTTTCCGAGAAATAATTACAAGCCCAAACCAGCCACTGAAACTCGGTTAAATCTTCTTTGAGCCAAATAAGGCCTTCGACTCGGTCTCGTTGCCAATGTATGTTTTTGTCACATAATCTCAGTAGGCTGACAAATGCTGAAATCCCTATTGGATTTGCCTTAGACATGTTTTATTTAATTAATGAAGTACCTGGTCGCGGCGGTACCCAGTCGTCACGTGTAATCTTTGATATTTAAATGGGTGCCGCGGGCACAAAGCGCGCCTGCTTCGACTGGAATTTTTATGTACGTCCTGGGGACTGCAAATCTCCCTAATTACTGCACTTTTGTTACGAACACACACACTGGTAAGCCACATGATTTATATCGTTTGCATTTCAACACTCGTTTCCTACAAATTACTCTCTTCCTTGCTTCTGTTGCACTAACATTATATCGGCGAACATTTCAGCTCTCTTCTATCACTTCGGGTGCCTAAGTAAAGGATTGATTAATCCCGATATACCAAAGAGTGTCTTCATTGTTATAGCTATCGATTTTCGTGGTTATGGTTGATGGAATCACGTTTTCTGGTTCAGCAAAACATTAGGCCAAGATCTCC
>NW_026018621.1:0-19068 GCF_020466585.1 Dendroctonus ponderosae | reverse complement strand
ATACAATAAATGTATGTATTCATTGTATCATGCGTTTATATTAGGGCTCGAAATTATGTTATGACTAGACATAATTATTCGCTTTTTGAATATTCGAATACTCGAATTATTCGAGTTTCATTCCGAGCCCTAGTTTATACGATGTGTTTCGGATAACGGATAATAGTAAATATGAAATTTACTATTTTCCCAGTTTACTGTTTACATTCCGCAAATTTAAAGTAACGTTTGCATTTAAAAATAATTAACATGCCATGTTCTCGTCAAAAAAGTGAATGGGTGTTTTAGAGAACATAATAACACTTCTGCACTTATATAAAACAATACTAATTAACGAATGTCTGATTTAAAAAAAATTAGTTTCCCGATTCGTTCAGAGGGCGACAAAATTCGACATTCTGTGATCTGTGGTGAGCTGTCTATCGATCAGACGCATGGCGTAATTGTTCGGTAATCTGTGGATGTAATGACGTGGAGTTTAAGATGTGGAGGTTTTAAGTTTTATTCTTCATAGTTTTTTAAATAATTCGTTCTGTTGATTGATGAAATTCACCAGTCTTGTTTAAAGGTAAATACACTTCATTCCCATATTTTCACCGCTAATTTGAACTTCTACCATGCAGTATTTCTGTTTTAAAGTGCAATACATATTTGTGTTATTGACTAATTATCACTTGCTTACAATGTGTTTCGGGGCTTACTTTTAAAGCCCTGATAGTGTTTCATATGTTATGAACATTTGTCCAATACCAACCCTTAAAATCCACATTTATTTACGAAAATTTCGTTGTTCTTCCACTTTGTACAGATGGCTACGTATGAAGAATATATCCATCAAAACGAAGAACGTGATGGCATTCGTTTAACGTGGAATGTTTGGCCCTCCAGTAGAATTGAGGCCACCCGTCTTGTGGTACCTCTAGCTTGCCTCTATCAGCCCATCAAAGAACGTCCAGACTTACCCCCAATTCAATACGATCCAGTGCTGTGCACTAGAAGTAATTGCAGAGCCATTCTAAATCCATTGTGCCAGGTGGATTACAGAGCGAAATTATGGGTCTGTAACTTCTGCTTTCAGAGAAACCCCGTAAGTAGCATCCTTGGAACGAATTAAATACGCCCTGTAAGGACAACCGTATACAAAGTGGTTCGAGCCAAGATGCGGTGGAAGATTATAGTAACTGGTGTGTAGTTGTATATTGGCATCCATAGTGCCCATCCGTTAAAACAATTTTCGCCACACAGGGTTTTCAAAAATCCTTGGCATATGAAGCTTATGTTTTTTTAACGGAACCATCAATGTGTCGCAATTGGTTCTCTTTCAAATAAGGATAATTTTGTTGTAATATTTATTGGGTCTGCTGCGGCGCTACGGAGGATGGAGTGTGGCTCCACAAATTCTCCAACCACCGTCAAGGACATAGAAGCCGCTATGAACCGGGACAAGGCGTTCCATTTAAAAAAAGTTTGCTTTGGCACAAATTTTTGGGAACACCCTGTGTAACAAAACTAATTTTATTAGATGGTCAATATTGCATAAAAAATAATTTCAAAATTACACACCATTTAGTTATTTTCTTCCACCCTGTCTTGGTTACACCACCTTGTATATTTTAATCTCATTAAAGCTTATATTTGGATGAAATTCTATGTTTAGTTTCCACCTCAATATGCTGCAATCTCTGAGCAACATCAGCCTGCTGAGCTGATGCCAATGTTCTCCACCATAGAGTACACGATTTCAAGGGCTGCAACTATGCCCCCAATTTACCTCTATGTGGTGGATACTTGCATGGATGAGGAAGAGTTGAATGCATTGAAAGACTCTTTGCAAATGTCCCTCAGTTTGTTGCCTCCTAATGCTTTGATCGGTTTAATTACTTTCGGAAAAATGGTGCAAGTCCATGAATTAGGTTTGCATAACAATCAATTAGAGTTAAAGTTCGTAAAAACTACGAGCTGTATTCATTCTAGGAACTGAAGGAATGAGCAAATCGTACGTTTTCCGCGGTACAAAAGATTTGAATGCAAAACAGATCCAAGACATGCTAGGCATTGGAAAAATTGCCCCGAATCCCCAAGGGATGCCAAACCCTAATCTAAGACCTGGTCAACCAGGGGCACCAGTTCAGGCACCAGTGCCTCCAGCCAGCAGGTTTATTCAGCCAGTATGTAACCAAATGTTGCAAAAGCATTATTTTTAAATTTGCCGACTCCATAGGTTGCAAATTGCGAGATGAATCTAACCGATCTTATAGGAGAACTGCAAAGAGATCCGTGGCCGGTTCCACAAGGAAAAAGGTTTTTAAGATCAACTGGAGTGGCTTTATCAATAGCCATAGGCCTTCTAGAATGCACATATGCCAATACAGGCGGTAGAGTTATGCTCTTTGTGGGCGGACCGTGTTCTCAAGGTCCCGGTCAAGTCTTGAATGATGACCTTAAGCAGCCCATCAGGTGAAAAATTGGATTTATGAATTTACTATGGGCTTAATGAAAAACGTCGAATTTAAAGGTCTCATCACGACATCCATAAAGATAATGCCAAGTACATGAAAAAAGCAATTAAACACTATGATAACTTAGCGACAAGAGTAGCTACTAATGGGCATTGTGTTGATATTTACTCATGTGCTTTAGACCAGACTGGACTAATGGAAATGAAACAATGTTGCAATTCCACAGGGTGAGTTGCGTTATAAATCATATGCAATCTTGACTTTGATTGCTTTCTATGTTTCTCCAGAGGTCATATGGTAATGGGAGACTCTTTCAATTCATCATTGTTTAAACAAACTTTCCAGAGAGTTTTTGCTAAAGATCAAAATGGGCAATTGAAAATGGCCTTTAATGGTACTTTGGAAGTAAAATGCTCTAAAGAACTGAAAGGTGACTTAATAAGATTTTGTACGAATCTTTGTTTTTAATGATGAGTGTTTAGTTCAAGGAGGCATAGGGTCTTGTGTTTCCTTAAATGTGAAGAGTCCTTTGGTAGCCGATACTGAAATCGGCATGGGAAATACAGTGCAATGGAAACTGTGTACTTTCAATCCTAGCACAACAGTCGCTTTATTCTTTGAGGTGGTCAATCAACATACTGCACCCATTCCGCAAGGTGGAAGAGGTTGCATCCAGTTTATCACACAATATCAGGTACGTGCACATGGTGATTACAAGTAATTCGGTTCTGTGATTAATGATTGATATTTTAAAAGGTGCAGCATCGACAGGAAAAGTTTCGCTATGTTTTCATGCATGCAGTAGCGTAAAAAAGACTCCTTGCGGCCTAAGTACAATGGCAATACAAAGAAATGTTTTGCACCATATTGCCCATTGAATTAGAGCTAAGATGGTTTAATTATGCGCTCTTGATTACTTTTTGATCAATTCGTTCTTTATTGTGAAATAAAAGCTATCAAACTGTAGTAGAAGAACGTGAAGAAATTCTTGACAAATATTTGAGACAAATTCCCAACAAAAAGATTTTGAAATAATCTTGAATGTTACCAATTTAATGTTTAAAGCATATTCAACAAACGATGAGCACTTATCAATTAAACATAATTTATCTTGTACCTTTTGAATAAACTACTGCAAGATTTGCATTCATTATTTCAAATTTCTTAAACTGTTCGTTTTCAATCTTTATCTTTTTGCAGTTAACATTAAATTATCTTATAGCGTGTCGGACTGATTTGTTCATTTTGAAATTCCTACTAACCCCTCCGAAAGGATTACTTTATGGGAAGGTTTATTGCAAACGGACTCATTAATCTTATGGAAAAAATCACGTAATTTCAATTGGCGTTTATAAACGGAAATTCACTATAACCGTTTAATCTCCATCTCCACTGTATTTCCGTTTGAACACTAGTGAATATCTTTCAGCATGCTAGTGGTCAGCGACGTATTCGAGTAACAACAATAGCAAGAAATTGGGCAGATGCAGCTGTTAATATTAATCACATCAGTGCCGGATTTGACCAAGAATGCGCAGCTGTTATTATGGGAAGAATGGCAGTTTTTAGGGCTGAAACCGACGAAAGTCCTGATGTGCTCAGATGGGTGGATAGAATGTTGATACGTTTGGTAAGTGGTTAGACGCTGCATTTGGTACCATTAAAAATTTGCTGTTTAGTGTCAGAAATATGGAGAATACAACAAAGACGATCCAGCGTCATTCAGATTAGCTGAGAACTTCAGTCTTTATCCACAATTTATGTATCATTTGCGACGGTCGCAGTTCTTGCAGGTGTTCAATAATTCACCAGATGAAACTTCATTTTACAGGTAAAAAGTTCCATAAAGTACAACGTATCGATTTTAATTTGCATGGGTTTGTTTGTTATTCTTTTTAGGCACATGCTGATGAGGGAGGATTTGACCCAATCTCTCATTATGATTCAGCCTCTTTTGTATAGCTACAGCTTCAATGGGCCTCCAGAACCAGTTCTTTTGGACACCAGCTCAATTCAGCCCGACAAAATTTTGCTCATGGATACCTTCTTCCAAATTTTGATTTTCCATGGAGAGGTGCTGAGTTTGAAAAAGCTTTATTTTTGATAGATTACTTATTTTTCTTAAATTTTGCAGACTATAGCACAGTGGCGCAACTTGAAATACCAAGATATGGCCGAATACGAGTACTTCCGTCATTTGCTTCAAGCTCCGATAGACGATGCTCAGGATATTTTGCACACTCGATTCCCCATGCCACGGTACATTGATACCGAACAAGGTGGATCGCAAGCACGTTTCCTACTATCTAAAGTCAATCCCAGCCAAACCCACAACAACATGTATGCGTATGGAGGCGTAAGTTTTTTCCGTAATAATAATAATGGTCATTGTCTTGTTTTCATTCATTCAAAGTTTCTCATTGAGTGTTCAAATGTGTGCGTTTTTTATTCTAAATGTTTATTTTTGTTTCATGTGTTTTTGTGTTCCTGCACTATAGGCGATCATGACCGGTCAAAATGGGGTAAATGTTCACATACTTTATGGTTTCGGTATTTCTTTGGGACTTAGCTTTGTATATATTTGATGAAACTAAACACTGGTTCGGTATACACAATGTATCTACAAACACACTTGTTACATAACTTAACTACCTAAGTTGAAATGTAGAATACGTTTTAGATAGTTTTGAGTGGGTACTTCACTAACTTTTTTAGATGGGGGAAGTAAGGTAGGTAATGCATTCCATGGGGTTTCCTTGCAGCAAAGTTCGCGCAAAGCGTAGATTCGCTTCAGTGACTCGAAGTCGAAAAAATATTATATTGTAACTTTTATAACATAACATTTATTGGCCAGTAGTATACAATGCAGTCAACAAWTTTTTTTTATAACTTAATAAAAAAACAAGGTTTCTAAAGGGCATAAGTGCTTAGATATKTAAAAAAATATTCCAATGTTGGGCTCCCTTAAGAGAATAATTTTATTAACAAGAATCCTATTCACAAGAATAACTGCTATTGTATGTATGTATATAAATGTAACTGATCTTTACAGGACTCTGGTGCACCTGTGTTAACTGATGATGTATCTCTGCAAGTTTTCATGGACCACCTTAAAAAACTGGCCGTATCGTCTACAGCGTAAGATTTGTATGAAGTTATCATCTAGTAAACGTTTCTTTTAAGACATAGTAGAGTTGCGGAGAAAAAGGTGTGTAAATTTTAGAAGTTCAACTTATCCCCATGTTAAAATGTAAGACCAAATTCGCTAGATGAAATTGCAATGTAAAACATTCGTGTTTTATTGTAAATGAATTATTATTGAACTACTGTTACTTTTAGAAGTCGTTTGTAATAATTCAGCTCTATGTAATTGTAAACTAGTCTATGTTCGCCGATTTTTTATTTTGTTGCTATATTATTTTCACAAATATAAGATTTATATGTATAAACCAAAAAGATTTTTAATGGCGTATACTAAGTATTATAATTATCTACAATTTATCTACCTATTGAATATGAGTAACTTGAAAGAGTGTTAGTCACTGCTTAATTAATTCTAGGAGAAGCTGCCGCGCCCTTGGCAATTGCACAAAAATTAATTGTATATAAAAATATAAAATTTGGTAACTTATTTTAATCATGGTGCTCACATCTTAATTGAGAAATCGAATGCTCATTTTCTGTTCCACATCAGTCCTATTAAGCGCTTTGCAAAATTCTTCAAAAGATATCATTTGATCACCATCTTCATCCGCTTCCAATATCGTGCGCTCTGCAATACTTGTCAGCTGTTCTTCACTTATATTGGTACCGACCATCATGTGAAGAATAGCCAATAGTTCATCTTTTGATATCAAATCATCATTATCCAAATCATAGAGTTTGAAGGCGACTGAAAATATCAAAGATAGATCGGGCATGTATTTAATACTAAGTTTGTACAGTAAAACTGGTAAGTAATATCTCCCACCACAGCAGAAAGTATTATCCTTCTCGTGAAAGATACCCAAACAAACGCTGCTAGAATTGCTAAGCCTGCTAAGCCTTGCTGCCCTGCTATTGCTGCATACAGGCTAAGTTTTTTATAAAGTGACATACTAATAGACGGTTATACTTTGTTTGGAAAAGAAAAACTACTGGGTATTCTGAAATATTTATACATTAATCGAATACAAAGTTAAAAGAATGACGCTGATTTTGAATCCTCCGATATACAAGGTGTTTGGTAAGTAGATACATTTTTAAATTAGTATTACGCAAATGGTTTAGAAGTTTTTAATGAATTTGTTTCCGGTTTTTACAGCTGTAAGATAATAAATTTGCAGTGGCAACTCTTTTTTCATGTATCTATTAACGTTTATTTGTTAATAAAAAGCTGTATCAGATAAAAGCTTAATTGCAGCGTGTGGAACGACAAACAGTACAATTAATCGAATAATTTTAATTCGGAAATTGGCTTTACTATTTTTCTCTCAGGGCAAAAATGTTATTTTAAAGTAATTGTTGAAACGTTCTTTTACAGGAAAGAAGTGAAAACTAGGACTTATCAAAAGTGTTTTGTTTTCAAAGATAATAATCCAAACTGCTATCTGCATTGAATGCAAAATTTTCAACAGAATGCACCCAAATCTTGTCCTGTCTTGATAATGCATTTATTCGAACGTATTTTAAGCAATTTAATTACTACACTATACTTACATTTCAATTTCTCATCTCTGGAATTCAATTTATTCTCTTTGTTCTTCTTCACAGGCCTGAAGTGGGCCAACACTTGCATGAACTGTCGAAAATTCACCCTGTCTGTAAATTCGTCCCCTTGGAAAAAGGCATTTACTATCCTTTCGCCTAGGGGATTGATGGCCAGCTCTGGAATCCTTAGAAAATCGTCTCTGGATAGCGTTCCACAATCATTTCTATCCAATGCAGTGAATCTTGAATAGAGTCTTTCTATTTGATTAGGAGTGACTAGAATTCAATCACCGCTGTAAGTTAGGTTTAACTGCGTATTTTACTTATAGAAATGAGGTGTAATCTTATACCGGGGCTTTTTTTAAAGAGTTTTCAGTCTGCATTGTTGATTACAGTTTGTTACATCCATACTCACATCCAGTTTCTTGTTGAATTTGCGCAATTTCTTCTTCACGCAACAATAAAGACGCTCTATTTCCCATTTTCACAAAAATGTACTTGATTCTCACCTGTAATTATAGCAAAATATTAATTAACAACCTTTATGAACCTTGTATTGCTGTATTATGAACTTCGAGTTTCGATCAGCTGTGCTGATGTCATGTGGCATGTGGGTCACTCAGCGTTGCCCGTGTTGCTAGTTCACTCCAAATGTAGTAGTTCCACTTAGAAACGTACCGAAAAAAAAGTAATAAAATGCTGCTCCTTCAATATTTTACACTAAAACAGTAATCGAGATGGTCATATTTTAAGAAAACAAACAAAACATTTTTTTATCAGAAATCGAGTTATTTCAAATTTTGTTATATGTGAATTCAAAATCGACCCACTTTTTCATGAGTTTTATTACTTTACTCTGCGAGTTTTTGAAGAAATTTTCAATTTAACATGGTTCAAAAGTGGGTCTAACGAAGCTACCGGCCATGTGAGCTGTTAGCTAATCTTGCTCAGAAAAATCAATTAATTCAATTCAGTTCAATTGGAACATGCAATCAAAATTAACATTTACTTCTGATTGAAACTAGCAGGATCCAACCGTCGTTTCCTCAAAATTTGTTAATAATAGAGCTTTTTGAAATTCAAATTGATTTGGCGATACACATGTATTGGAAATTCGAATTTACTCGAAAATTGTTCAGTTTCATTCACTGGAAACATCTTCAATACTGCCCCACAGTTACCTGCTAAAAAGATTCGATCTTTCAAAGATTTTGAATCCTCCGAAACCCCATTACAATTTTTTTCTAGATAATTATCTCCAGGTTTAATACGAGCGAGAGACTTTTAACATGCATACCAAGATTCATCCACTTACCTTCTGTTGTTAGTAGATTGAAAAATACTCTTTAAGAAATTGCTCCTCTAAGAGCCGTTATCTCCACTAGGCGACACTTTTCGTCTTTTGTGACTCTACATTTTCGTAGAGTTTTTTGCAATTGATCTACTCTGTATACATATTTCCTAAATTGCTTGATTAATGAGATCCCCTGGGTGTTAATTTTTTGAAATATTACGTCGAGTTTAGGTTTATTGCAAATGAACTCCATCTACGGGAAATGTAGAAATGTAAGAGCATAAAAAATCTTTACTTTCTTTCGAAGCTCCCAAACGGTGTATTAACTAAAATAGAAAATTAATCAAACTTATTTTAACAAGTTCATATTCCTGTTCGCATAAACTTTGTCTTTTAAAAACCGCACAAAATAATCTAACAGCATCCATGTTGATTAGCGAAAACGACAAAAAAATATTAATCTTCAACAGTCTGTATCTGGAAACCATGCAATTCAGGAAATATTTAAATACGCAATTTTTTCAGGAGATCAGAAAACATGACTCATTGAAGGATGTTTCCGCAAAACCTGGTCCGCCCTGTATATTGCCTCCAATAATTATTACAAACACCATCTTTTCACGGGGTTTCAATGGAAATAATTTAAGATTCTTTAAATACCATAGATTTCAAAAAAGCTAACATTTTCTCCCTTTGAATGATTGCGTTAAAAAAATATTTTTCAATTATTGGCAGATAAATTTAGCAAATTAGTCAATGTCATTAAAATGCTACAAGGAACAAATTAGGGGGCAATTTAAATTCAATACAATGCACCAAGCCAAACAAGTAAAATAACCGTGGGCAATGGGTTGTAAGGGCAAAGACAAAACATCTACAGACGCTTACCGCAGCTCGTGTCATTCAAAAGTAAGTACGAGGAACAACATTTAAAAAAACATTTCACTGATTACTTTTTCTTCAGGCGAGAAACCAAGAAAAGCAGTCACTCACTGAGTGTCAATGTGCTCAGGTCTTCGACAATTCCTTCCCATTCAAAGACTTACCACCACCTGCACCCCCAGATGGGCGGAGCGATCTATGGGACTTGCAGTTTTGTCGCTGGTGGGGTTGGAATTGGGTGAGAAAACGAGAGGCAATAGTAGGAGCTGAAGCTAAATCTGGCCCTCCTAAGCGACCGTGTTTATCAGCTAAATACAGGTGGACCAAACGAGATTTGATCGTTCAAAAATCAAAGAAATTTAATGAACAAATCTTTTTCTTATCAGGGAAACTATCAAAGAGGACGGCAGAACATCTGTATGCCCCACTTCCAAGAAAACTTGCTTCCTAAGCAAAGATCCGGAAACAAGATTTTGCAACCCATCACCACTCACCCCAAAGGAGCAGTTTAAGGCAATGTGCAAGTGTTTGTTGGGCAAAAAGAAAACACCCAGCGAAATTGGAAAGTTATATAATACGCCTTCTGCAAGCATGATGGCCTTCCAGAAGCAGGAAAGGTAAGCTGGCATTTGCCGCCCTTTCCAGCATCTCCTACTCTGGAAAAAATTGGTTTCTCATTCCTCACGATATATTGAAGGCTCAGCTATGGAGTTGGGGACCGATCGATTCAACAGCCTTGCAAAAATCCAGAAAAGTGCGATAGGAGGTCGAAAAAAGAAAAAACCAAGGAATTTCCCAGAGTAAGTTGGTATATCCAGAACAAGCGGGGATTTTTACCGGGTTTTACTTTGGACAAATTCGCATTTTAGTATCGGTTTTATTGCATGTATTAGATATAAAAAATAATAAACTATTTAATAAACCTCAAGGTAACATCTTTGAACAAGCCACTCGAAGAATCAACAACACCTTGTTCCGAGCAATCATCAACCGATAGCGTCGTGTGCGAATCGCTTTATAGTCATAAGAAAGAATCCAGCACCGAAGAAAGCGTTGAGTATTTAACCGTGAGACTTCAGCATATCACCAGCAATACGTGCCCATGCCAAAAGCAAAATAATTTTAATGTACAGGTAAGCCATTACAACCCGTTGCTTCATCAGTCTATTTTCAGGCAAATGATTTTCCGTAGGAGCAACCAGTGAAAGATGAGCCGCAAATAACTCCAGCTACATGCACGGACACCAAAGAAACCCAAACTCACTTAGTGCAACAGTCTGAGCAACAAACATCCGCGTCTATTGAACCAAGTACATGCCCTGAAAAGCTCATTAAACTGAAAGGAAAAAAGCACAAAACTATATGCATAATGGTATGTTGCTGTGGAACTTGCAAGCAAAACGGAGGCGAACATATTCAAAAATCTGCGGATGACACTATGAGCAAACCTGCGGAGTGTGTTTGCCCTCAATGTCCGAAACTTTGCTGGAAGGATCGGTCAGATGCTATCCAAAAACCCCCAGTAGAAAAAAATATATTGGAAGAATTTGCAACTTTTCCAATTTCAGTGCCATTAAACACGAAAAAGCTATCGAAGTTTGGAACCCCATCGAAAAATTATGCTTGGATGCAAACTACTAATTCCAATATCACCACTACATCCCTCGATAACATAGGAAAATACACCAGCTCTTATAAGAACGTGTATGATTGGTTGGATCTGGACCTGGATCAGCACAGTTATTCTCAGCCATTAAATGTGCCTAATTTCATGGATATTGCTGAAGATTTAGCGTATGTAAAGAAAACAGACCCATCCCGCAAGTCTGCTGCAGAAGATCGAATACTCCTGGATGCAGTATGTGATGCAATTCTTCAAGAGCACGAAGACACAGCCAATCACTTACTGGACGAATTGCAATTTAATGCAAACAGCCAGCTGAGTACGGATTATAACAGTGCCAATCATTCAAAAGCGGATGCATATACGGAGCTTAGCCAAGCTTTGATAAATACAGAAGACATTGGAATACAATTGTCCAAAGCATCGGGAGTACATAATATAATTGATCGACCTTTACCGAACATCGACACTGAAGATGTAGGCGTGCAGTGGTTTAGAAAGCCCGATTTACAGAGCATTTTAGAGCAGCCTGATACTAAAGCACTTGATCGTATGATGAGCAGCATTATGGACAATATATTTTCTGACTCCACTCACAGTCTCAAAAAGCCATGCATGTATAAAACTACTGAAGACCTGGAAAATCGCGAAAAACCAACGAGTTACCCAGATAAGCCGAAAAACCATTTTCAATTCATTGGAAAAGAATGCAGTTTTACCAAAACAGGTCTAATGCCCTTCCGAAGACCTTCAGTAGTACGAAAAAGCATGAAACGAACAGCTGCTCCAGAAAACACCAGCAAGTGCAAGAAGAAGTTCAAACAGGAGAATGAAAAGTGTTCGAATAGTGTCCCAACTGAAGAACCTGGCAATAAAATTGGCCATATTTTTTCAAAAATAGATGACATCGTTTGTAAGAGTAAAGCGAAAACTGCTGAAATTCAAAAAGTCCTGCACAGCGCTAGCTGTAACGGCTTAACCGAAAATATTGAGCCAAACAGTGTGGAGCCACTGATGAACAACTGCAAGCGGAATTATCGGATGTCTTCTGATAACTTTAAAGGAACACTTTATGAGCCGAATGAACTAGCATTTGATTTTAACTCGATCAAACAAAACTACTTGCTTACTACTAATTATCGTGTGAAGAACTGTCAGGGGCAAGCTTTGAGAGTTACAGAGGAGCCGCAGGAATATAGTGGGTCGACTGAGGAACTTCAACAAGGTGCCACTAACAGCTTGAGTTCAAAAACATCAAAATTATCGGTAGCCAGTTTTGTAGTGTGCGATGAAAAATCTAAAGTTGATTTAACCAGTAATGGTACCAGGAAAGTGGGAAAAAAAGCAATCAAGAAGAAGATAGGGAGTAAAGCATCGCTGATACCTGTAAGAAAGTGAACGTTCAGCGATCGTTGATGGTTTCGAAATTTATCGTAGAATGGCAACAAATAAATATGCGTTGGAAAAATAAGCAGTTTTAATATTGTGCAATCTGTATGAAAACATTACGTAGCTTAAAGAGCTTTAGTAAAAATAGATATTATTATATGTGGTTATAGGGAAGTAACGACATTCGTAAACACCACTGGCGGTTCTTCAGTTCAGTTCTTCAGCGGAACAGTGCACATGTTCGGTGAACTTCTTGAACTTGAAATAAAAATATCGGCGGAGAATAACTCCAAATCGAGTCTTTCACTGCACCTTTGTATAGAAAATTTAATTGATGGAATGTTTTGCCAGTACTTTTCGTTTACCCGCAAAAGTCCTGATATTTTCGATGTTTTCAGCTGGTCATTGGTCACACAGTACGCACACGGCCCTTATTTTATCGGGTTTTATGTTTGTTTAGTCAGCAGGTAAAAAAATGAAGCAAATTTCGAACGTTGATAGCAATAGTACGCAATATTCATATTAAAACTAATTGTTAAATTTCCTATTAAATGGCTTTAATTTGTAAGATTTTTGGGCGTCGCGCTCAAACGTTAACTTTTATAATGTAAAATATGTTCAATAGACACATAATACATATCACCTGTTCTCAACACTGTAAAAATAGCGTTAGGAATTTAAATTAATTTAAAAATTTATCCATTCGCTTTCTAGCTCAACACCGATAAAATTTGATACATAAAATATATCTTGTATAGAAGAAAAAACAACTCATTTATTAAATACGTATAATAGGTACCTACTATGTTTACCGTACTATCACAAAAACTAACGTAATGGGAAACAACCGAACGTTTAAATTTTATTGAGCCTCTTGGAGATGAACATGATAAAAACTTATAAAGTAACAAGTAAAAACAGGTAAATTCAAGTCATTAATTAATATGCACTTGCAACCTATCTATAGAGAATTAAAGCAATATAAATGAAAAATTCAACATTTTGCATCACATTCAGCAAAAGCTGCGATGTAATATTTTTCAACTGTACAAGTGACAATAAAATCAGTCAAAAAGAATCGCTGAGATGAGCAGAATCTATATAAATTAAGCGCTATGTACAAACTGCAGCAGATGTAAAGCACTCAGTTTCAATAAGCTGAGCAATAAAGTAATTTGTACTCTGATTTTCCATCCACTACAATGTAGTAATTAGTAACCCATTTAAAATATTGCCTGAATATGAATTAAATTTACTGTATTTTTGTATATTTCAATCAACTCTTGATTGAAATAATTTTTACTTTCCTGTTTACGATTGTAGTGTTACCCAGTAAAAAAATACTAACACGATATATGGTAATTTTTGGTGGTGTGAGCAAAATCTTCAAGTGAGTACTGAGATCTATATTCTAAATTCCTCTTATCTAAAGTAATCCTAAGTGGTCCTGGAGGGCGAATTTAATTAGCTATAAACCCGTTTGTTTTAAAAGAATCATATGCTCAGACATGCAAGCTATTGGTAGCCAATTTAATGTTGAAATTAGAGAAAAACAGTCAACTAGGAGTATAGGAGACTTAAGGCCAAATAAGCTCCTAATTTAATCGTCACTCTCTTTGTATCTCTCCCTCTCATAAAACTCCTATCCGAACATGTAATATGCAAATATAAATCCTCTACATAATCATGTATAACAATTAAGATGGAAAAGTCTTCGTTTACATCACATAGGCTGGAAAAATTCAATCAAACACCATTAATAACACAGCCACACAAATCAATTTTTTTTGATCTGGTGTTGAGACATGTCCTATAGTATTTTTTACAAAACTATGAAAGCTAGAAAGTTGAAAATACCGTTAGATAGTGCTGGATGAGCCTGAGATTTAATAAACAATAACTTTTCTCGATAGGAAGCTTGTTTTCGAGACCAAAAATAGAATGTACAGTTTCGTAAAAATCGCAAGGGTTTCTTTCACCCACCAAAATTTTTAACGAAAAAATGTTTAATTTTTTTTGAACTATTTATTGACAGGTTAGCTATGGAAAAGTTATATAAAAAACCGGCTTTGGACGGTTCGAACAAAATTCCTAGGTGAACTACAGGAAGAAGACGAAAAAGTTTGTACAGGCAGTATATTGGCAGCGAATTTGGATTCAGCAGGCCAAAATACTACAGAATATAGGTGTCTCAAAAAATTGGTTTGTGTCGCTGTGTAATCAAGAAAATCTAGAAAGTACTATTACAATGCCCTAATAAAATACCTTATTGTTTATTTGGCCAATACAAAAACAATTACCTATATTCATCGCTAGAGTCGCAATTTGTGCCTTCTATGTTTGGCACGACATGCTTCTATCTGTTAATTTGCTAGATGTAGCCTCTTTTTCAGAATAGGAACGGTTAAATCTGAAAGTGGAACAAAAATTTGTATAAAGAATACATAATGAGTTTTCTTTCTCAGTATTTTGAGACCAATTCATGGTACAGATTTGAAAATGTATACCTACACCTAGATTACTCAAAATTATCGATGAAATTAAATGATAAGTTTCTAACGGTTTGGGTTAAACTGGAAGTAGACAACAACTTGAAAATTTTCAACGGAACAACGTTTAAACGGAACAACAATATGGTTTGTTCGCTCTGTTGGTCGAATTTTAGAACCTTTAATAACAATGTAGAAACTTTGGACAGTTCTTGATGTTATCAATATTTTTCTTTTAATTTCATGTTATCAACCATTTAGAAATTTTTTAGTAAATCAGCACTTATTTAAGTTAGAAGACAGCAATTGAACCACCATGATATCCAGCTAACTGATGCGAATTTTTACTTTCAATACTAAACCGTAGAATAGAATAGTGTTTAGTCGAATGCTTTGTATTTTATTGTACATGTTTTCTAACTATAAAGCTACATACATATTGATTAATGAACACTCTTAATTTCATTTATAAAATTTGAACATTGCTCCAGTTAGCTGATGATTTCAGTAAATTCTGAATCGAATTTCATACTTACAATACTTCAACTTTTTCATACTAATTTAAACGTAATTTGTATCATATCTGAAGAACTACTCAGGTATATTATAAAGGTTGTCCCACAATTTGTTCAAGCGTTCGTAAATACAAACATATGCAGCAGGTTCTATTTAAAATAACCAAGTTTTTTAACCAGAAGTGCTAGGAACTCAAACATATTTTCCTTAAATCGAGCATCTCGACTAACCTAGACGTACAAATCGTCAAATCTGTACCTTTTCTAGTTCCCCAAATATCGATAGAGCAAGTTTATTATGGAATTACTTATGAGGCTCAGCCATATTTAATTATGGTGCTTGAATGAATGAAATACGACTGTAATGTTCGCTTTAAGAGTTTTCTCTACCAGATTCTGTAAGATAAAACGCTATTTTCTTGTAAAAAATTATTATCGGATGAGAAAAATTGCCTTAACGCGTCCGTAATATTTTACTTTTTGTTTAAATTTAATTATAAGCTGCCTGAAAAACACTATGTCGTGTCTGCTTTAAATCCTAAAAGAAGCGAAAAATTTTAATACACGAATCAATATCCGCTCTCGATGGTTTTGTTACGAATATATGTACAGACTCGTTACACTGCGTAATAATTATTAGATGTATCAACGGATTATAATACAGCTAAATATTCGGTCGTTTTCTTACCTTAAATGGCTCTTGACTAATTGCCCACTAGCCAAAGCTGCCATAAGCGAAAGCTCGCCTGCTAATACAGCCCCGCAAACGATTCTTGCTAACTGTTTAGCATTATCTCCCGGATTAGCCATGTGTGGGCCTTTTACGCCCAATAGTTCCAGGCACGAAGATTGAGCAGGCAAAATAGTACCTTTGAAATTATAATTATTTATTTACACATAAAAAAAACTTCTGAACTTACCTCCACCCACAGTGCCAATTTCCAGACTTGGCATTGTACAGGAGATTAATAAATCCTCGCCTTTATCACCAGAAGGCTCCATTATAGTTATGCAATTGCTGCTGGCTACGTTTTGAGCTGCATCCTGTCCAGTTGCAATATATACAGCCGTAACGATATTTGCAGCGTGCGCGTTAAATCCACCTTTAAAGACAAACCATAACAAATAAGTAAGAATATCAGCCTGGTAAGAACTTAACTTACCAATGGAACCTGCCATCGCAGATCCTACCATGTTTTTTGATATATTCAGATCGATCAAAGCATGTGTAGTAGTTTTTAACACCGATTGAACAATATTGGCTGGGACTAAAGCTTCGCAAACTACCGATTTGCCTCTGCCTTCTATCCAGTTGATAGCTGCCGCTTTCTTATCAGTACACACATTACCACTTAAGCTAAGAATTTCCATTTCGTTGAAAATGGTTTGCAGGTACAAAAGGGCTTTTTCGGCTCCTAGATTGTAAGAATTTGTCCAATTAACTTAATGGAAAAACTAACAGATTTCACTCAACAGTTACCTTTTGAAATCATATTCATTCCCATGGCATCGCCAGTTTCTGCCATAAAGCGGATAAATAAATATCGCCCCGCTATGTGTGGTGAGATTTTCGATAATTTAGCAAATCGACTGGTTGAATCAAATTGCTCCTTCACTTTCGCGAAATTTTCAGACTTTTTAATCCAAATAACCACTTCGCTGGCTTTAGTGATACATGGAAAACGAACAACTGGGCCTCGAGTCATCCCATCTGCCACTATGGTTGATTTAACGCCCGTTTTTTCCAAAGCACGACACCCTGAAACAGCAATTGTGAAACTATAAGATCATCTGCCGGTTGTTTTACATACATCTGTAAAAAAGAAAGCAATAAGATTATTTACTGCGAGTTCATTTAAATAAGTTATTTATTTTGTTCTTTCATGCCTATTTTTAATTGCTGTTATTCAATCAAATTATAATAATATTAATAATACATGCGATGAAAAGACGATTAATTTATTTCAAAGGGGCATAGAAAAAGTAAAATGAATTGGACCATTAGTTGACATTTGGACAACGAAAGCTTCTAAACATACTGAAATATAGTTCTTTCATCATAGATGTACACTTATTTTCTGAATTGAATGGCATTGGAAATTAAGTGCGCTTTGCTCACTTTTGCTTTGCTGAAACATTCAATATTAAAGAAACCCATCAGCGCATATGCAGTGTTTCTACTTAAATTCGGTTTATTAATCATGATAATGGCAATTAATAAGAGTTTATGAGATCACAAAAGGAATTTTCAAATTATCGCCATTAAGTACGGAATTCCTGCTTTCTGCTGGGAATTTCATGCTTAATTTTAGCTTAATAATTAAAATTACACTTCTATTGATCATTCATATGATAAATTTTATATAACTTTAAGACATTTTTTAAAAGTAGCAGTCAGATTAAAAACGAAAAAAGGAAAGAAAATTTTGAAAGAAAGTTACTTTATTCGAAGTGTAGTATATGCATTTCTACTTAATAATATGTATAACTTTTTGCAACAACTTAATATAATTTATTAATATTTAGGCAGTCCCACATTTTTTGAAGAACATGGCATACATTTTTTTAATTTAGTAAGTACACACTTATTTTTACATACACATTTTTATAGCTTTCATATAAATAGTGTTTTCTATATGAAAAACTAAAAATTAAAAAAAAAAAATTACTATAGTAGGTAATATATTTTGGTCCTTCGAGGGGGCTTTTTAATTAAACATTTCACTTGTTATAAAATCTTAAATAACTTTTATACATTTTTGCTCGTTCTTACACTCATTTTTAAAAATTATTAACAGAAACACAATGAAAAATCGATATTATAGCTTTGAAGGTTCATACCTCTGAGTACCGTTGTTGCTTTCGGAAAACTCTGGCAGCGCCGGCTCCAGTTAAATAGTTCTTGTGCAGAAGAAGAAAATAACACATGTCACCGAGTTGAAGTTTAAAGAATAACAGGCTGTGATTATTTGCTTCATTTTGTAAAATTTGTTATTTAGAAATAAGCAAGTGAATATAAAGCAATGACGACATCTGAACATATCGGTCTAAACAAGACATGGGAGCTTTCCCTGTATGAGCTTCATAGGACCCCCCAAGAAGTGATTACGGATAATACCGAAATTGCAGTGTCTCCAAGGAGCTTGCACAGTGAACTTATGTGCCCCATTTGCCTTGATATGCTTAAAAAGACAATGACTACTAAGGAATGCCTACACAGGTTTTGTTCCGAATGCATTATAACTGCATTGAGATCAGGAAACAAGGAATGTCCAACATGCAGAAAGAAACTGGTTTCGAAAAGATCTTTAAGAGCAGATCCTAATTTTGATTTGCTTATCGCAAAGATATATCCAAGTAGAGATGAATACGAAGCACATCAAGAAAAAGTGATGGCCAAATTAAATGAGTTTCACTCAAGAGAAGCTTTTGTACAATCAATTAACGAAGGAATTAAGCTTCAATCGCAAAATAGGGCTCCACGCGGACGGAAGCCTAACGAAACCGTTACCAGTGAGCCACAAGTAGAGACTGGAACTGCAGCTGGAACTACTGAAAATGTGAACAACAATCAAACGCCTAGCGTCCCAGTGGCAAATGCAAACCCACCCAATACAACAGCTAGCACAGGCCAAAATGCCACACCAAACAGCCCAGCCCCATCTGGCCGAAGTACTCCTTGCGACCCTCCTAGTCCAGTTTCATCAAGTGTGAGTTCGCTCAAAAG
>NW_026018620.1:18844-18967 GCF_020466585.1 Dendroctonus ponderosae | reverse complement strand
TAATTCCATATCTCTCTAATATTCTCCCGGGGCCGTTTCTATTTATCACAATCAAATATGTTCCTGGTTGATCTGATTATCTCAAATAAGTGTGTCTGCATATCAGATCAACATATGTATTTC
>NW_026018620.1:17347-17845 GCF_020466585.1 Dendroctonus ponderosae | reverse complement strand
GATGGACATTCGACTTGTTCAAAATCAACTGTGGGATTGTCAGCATCTTCATACCAGCCAAATCTAAAGTGGCACCCAGATTGTAATTCAGTGGGAAGTTCGTCACAATCATCGTCGGATGATATTCCACCATATTGAGCGCCCCAGCCAGTTGTTGAAGAATTCCACTGAGTTGAGCACCCTAAGGTGAAAATTCCAACACCACCTAATATAAAAAATAATTTATTAGTTGTGGTTTGAAAAAGCTGTCGACTATTAATGTGCATTCGCAAATCCTCTATATGAAATATGGGCGATTACATATATGCAGACCAAAGCCATACCTCCGGGAATTTGCACATCGAACTGATTTTCGCCTAGGTCGGAACCAGTATTTACATTTTGGACAATCATTGTTTTGCCTTCGAGGGGCGATTCAGTAAAAGTGAGCTTCAAACAAACGCTACAGTATGAAGTGTCACTTCCACCAGTGAATGATGCAGCTACGAATCCATAAGC
>NW_026018620.1:0-16997 GCF_020466585.1 Dendroctonus ponderosae | reverse complement strand
ATACTGCAAGAAGCCACGGCATCATGGGTTCCGGTATTTTCTTTCCATGAGCAAGATGGCTTGCAACAGTCCCAGTAGCGGGTAGTAGTGCCAGATCCACTCAGTTTGGCAGCAGCTAGGCCTATGGCTAATTTAAATCTTGTTATTATATAGAACACGAATTTCTTCGGCAATGAAAGGAAGTCTGACAGTGTATTTGCAAAAGCTGTGTAGGTATTAATGTTGCTCAATAAAGTTGCTCTGTTTATGTAGGTATATTAATAATGTGTTACTTACCAATAGCGCAGAATAATGCAACAGCAGAAGTATTCATGTCTAACAGCTGAATAACTATGCCAACTACAAGTTGAATTGAGCCTTATATACTGTTCGTCAAGTGTCATCTTTCTGCGTTAATGTCATCTAATTGCTTTTTTGTTTTATCGATCATGCGATCGAAAGTTTTAGAAATCGACTCAAGTACGTCAATCCAAAAATACAATTTCTATTGTTTATACGAGTTTAAGTAAGTATCGCACGTGTTCTGAAAATGATTTAAAAAACGATATATTTGGATAGCAGGTAGTTAATGTTGGTATTAATTTGAGCCAAACAGTGAATTTTCAGGATGATTTTTCATAAATTATTTATTCTTCTTTTTAACAGTTGGATTGCAGTTAGTAACAGAATTTGTGGTGATATGTCACTGTAAACAATACGTTGAATAAATTTCGTGTTACTTAAAAATTAAAACTTTTGATAATATTCATTTTGAGTGGTTATTGTTGACACTTGCCTAAAGGCTTTCCTATAAACTCACATATTGTGAAGTAATCCAAATGCTTGGAAGCATCAGATTACTATGTTAGAACCGGTTATGAATTTATAAATTCAACCATTTCCGAAGCACGTTGTTATGAGTACACTAAAGGGCACAAATTCTATATTACTGAAAATAATGCAATTATGTTTAATAACATAATGTATTTATATAAATGCACCGAAAAAGTACGAAACTTAACAGAAACTGTGGGTAACGTGAAAGATGAGTAATTTCTGAATCTATGAAATAATTAAGATTAATGCGCATTGGTTATCCATGCTCATCCATATCCAGTTTTTTGGATATGGATGGAGTATGCCAAAAAGTTTTAAAATATTTGTGGTAGAATCATCGAAATCAAGAAGCACTGTCTATTAAATAGGTGTATGTATCGAAATAATTCTATTCAGCAGACAAAAATGTTTGGTTTGACGTTGTTGAGACGAAAACAAAATGGTGGAATTGAAGCCGAAAGCAGTATGTGGAGATTATTTAGTATTCTGAAAATTTTATGTCATTTTAGGCCAGCATCATATGCATATTAAATAATTTTCCAGTTTCTTAAAATCAGATGTGAAAATAGAAGCTTTGTAAAAAATCGAATGATGATTAGATACCTCAGTGACATTTAAAGGTGTCAAATATTGCTTATCAACCAATTGTATACTAAGGCCATTAAACTTAATTTTAGAGAGAAGCTACAATAAATTATTAACCATTAAATATAGGAATGACAATGGAGACGATGAATGAAGGAGATATTGAGATTTGAAATTAAGTTGAGACGCTTGATGAGCACGATGTCTTAACGGAATTTTCGGAAAACGAACAACAATAACATTAAAAAATCAAGAGCGTAAATTTATTCCTCGGCGGCCAATAAGTCTGATTGACCTAAATTTTCCCAAATTGTCCAAAATTGAAACTCGAAATACTAAATTATTATATTAACACAAATGTGGGGCGTAACGTTGTTTCATCAATTTACCGTATTTCTTGAATAGGGTCTGTTACATTGTATCCAGAAAATACATCCGGGATCAATTATTGGTTGATTTCAGTCTAAAGTGTTTTTAAAGTTCCAACTCGAAACGTATGAAGTCGCATAATCTTTGAGTATCTGCCCATTGTTGTAATAAAAATAAACCTTCCGTATACACTCATTTTTGCCACTAAGCTTATCATTATCGGAAATATTTGAGCTTTCTTGATGAACATTATATCTGCCTGAATTAATAACAAACTGAGCGTAGTACTATAATGTGCACATGATTATCAAATCTCTGAAACAGCTTGTTGTTACAATTTATATTTTGTAGTATTTTGATAGGTTTTCAAACGGTAAGTGAGACTACTGACTTAAATTGATTAACTATTAATAGAAATAATCAGTTGTTATGTTGGATCAAGAGAACATTTACTCTTTTTCATGTTTTGGTATCATTCTTACCGTAAAACGAATATAGGCAATTATAGCTGAATGCCGGTGAGTGAGCGGGGCTTGTAAGATGTTTGGTCAGTGAATATTTACTTGAACTTTTGTCGTAAGTTGATGTAATTTCGATCGTTCTTCGATTCGACATTCTACTATTTTCAGCGTAATATTTTCAGGTGTTTCAACGACGTTGAATGCAGAGTGATTCTTTGTTAATGCGTCATACTCTAACTAGATATTCTGTGTCAAAGTCATGAAATTTAATTTAGTCCACCAGGCCCTTGTAAAATATTGCATACGAGTTCCTATTTCAGATTCATTTTTTTTATTTCAACAATTATTAGATAGTGCTACGCACGGTTTGCTGTATGGTTATTTACTATCAACATTTTGTAATTTGTAATGAAGAGGTCTGACGGAATTTTGAATAACAGAATTGTTAGACTAATTTAAAGGTAAAAATGTTTACATACAGGGTGATGTGAAAATGGCGTCATTCATCTGGTAGTCTTATCTTGCTGTCTAGGGAGTACACGAAAAGTAATAAAAAAAAAATTCTTAACCCTCCAGCGGGCGCGCCCGCGGCATAATGCCGCATTTTTCAGATTTTTTGTTATAAATACTATGCATTAAAACTGACGCCGTCGTTCTTCCAGGTATTCGTTCCCAATACATTTGTCCCTTCATTCCTATATCGAACAGACCCTATTTCGGTCAGCATTAGTTGCAGAGTGGCATTTAGTAAGAGTGTGCAATTTTTGCCACTAATTTGCCGCGGTGCGCCTGGTCATGTAAGTATAATAGTAATATAATTATGGAGTTTTTTGTTACGAATTGAGCATATTTTGATACACATTTATTGTGTTTGGTTCTTTATGGTGACGTATTGTAGATGTATGTCGTTTAAGCTAAAAAAATGTATATAAATTTTAAATTTTTGTTCGAGGTCGAAAAAAATTGAGTCCGGACGAATTAAAAAAACCGTTGCCATAGGTGGTGAGATAATTAGCAGATAAGCAGAATAAGATGAATACAATAGAACATTAACGTGAACAGAAGTCACGTAATAGATGACGATTTTGACAGCGATTCAGACTAGGAGCCAGAAGTTACTGAAAGTAACGTTTATAGTAGTGATTCCAAACAAGAAGCAGATAAAGGAAAAGCAGAATCTGAACCAAGGGACCAGACAAAGATTATCAATTTTTTATTGAAAAAAACAATTATATGTACTTCAGATTTTTATTTTTAGACTTTTTACATATATATTTAATTTTGTTGGCATTTTTTCAAGTATTATATGTAGAATTGCATCTATTGTTGGTTCCTTGTTTTAATTTCACTTATTAAATACATCTTAAAGTAGTAAATGACGTTTTATTTTTAAGAAAAGCATTTGCGGTGCAGTAGCCGCGGCGCGCCCGCTCGTGAGATTTTTAAACCGCTGGAGGGTTATTAAAAACTGAGCAGATATTTGCAGAAATCTAGATCACAAGAGCGGTAATTACGTCTTTTAATGTAATCAGTCTCTGGAGTATACCTGTTACTTTTTAGTTGTCAAAAACTCCCGTAACCATGGGAGAACACAAGACGTGATAACACGGTGGGTTGGACTGTAAACGGTAAATTCAACAGCATTTGTTAAATTTAGGAATCTGCTTTTTGGAAATGTTAGTATTGTCAAAAAGAAATTGTTCTTTTATTGGCATCATAAGTTCAAATTGATGTGTTTCCGAAAATACATACATATAGACCTTTCTTTGTTTAACTTCAAAAAACTTTGTGCCCGTGTATGCACGAGGAGATGATCGAGAAAAGTGCACTTTATTGTACTTTCGGTTAATTAGGTGGTACTGAATTTGTACGGGTCTTCGGTAAACCAGATATTTTGTGTCTCCTGTGTAGGTATATTGCATACATGGCAGGATTGCAGCCCTTTCTCGGTCATTACCCTGTGCCCAGTTGCCTGGGAAAGTTTCAGTCGTTGTGCAATGCCCCAAGTACTCCTGGTGTTGTTATCTCCAATCATGTTCTACTATCTCTGAAACCCGAGCATACCTTGGTCGTCCACTGTCTGTCTCACTGCCTGGATCCAATGATCCAATGTAATGATTCTTATGTCAATGACAAATTCTCATTACCTGTACTCTGTATTCAATTTTATTATTAATTATTTTTGCTCAAATAATCATTAAAATAATAATCGTTATTGTTGTTACGTCTTCACATGCATGCGTTAATAATATTCATATCCTACTGTTTACGCAAATAACTATTACCTGAGACCACTACTGAAAGTAGTGTATAACACACTACCTATCATCTAAGTAAGTTCCATTATATGCATTGTAAACCGAACGCAGGGTAAACCAAACGTACATTTCTGTCATCATTCATCACAATATAAACATTATGACTTGTATTAAAAATTCTTACCCTACTGAAAAGTGAGTCTGATGGTTTTAGAAGCAAGAAGTCCAAGATTTCGTCCACAAACAACATTAAAACTTTTCGGGAAAATGTACCCCTTATTGAATATTTGTTTATGAACGTATGATGTTTTAATTTGTAATTCTTTACTGCTGTCAACTTTTTGAGCGTTGTCAAAACTGACCTATTTGAAGACATACAAATTTGTCTTTCAGTTTAATTTATTACGGTCTTAGGTAAACTATGGTACATAATTCGAGTCGTAACGCAATTACGTACTCATAACGTACGTTACAACTCGAATTATGTACAGTACTTTCCCTACGACCGTAATAACTTACTAACTCTAAGAGACATTTGTATATTTTTAAATATGTCAGTTTTGACAACGATTAAAAAGTTGACCGCAGCCCAGAATTACAAATTAAAACGTCATACGTTCATGAACTATCGTCAAAATTCAAGAAAGTACATCTTCCCGAGAAGTTTTAATGTTGTTTGCGGACAACATGTCGGACTTCTTGCTTTTGAAACCATCAGACTCACTTTTCAGGAGGGTAAGTATTTTTTAATACAAGTTACAACTTTTATATTGTGATGAATTATGACATAACTGTGCGTTTGGTTTACAATGACTAAAATGGAACTTACTTTGATGGTAGGTTGTGCGTTCTGTACTCCTTTCAGTAGTGGTCGTAGGTAAATACAAAAGATATTAATAAATAGACCATGCTAGTCATTCATAAATCCCGATTTGTTTGTGACCAACATTGACTTCTATCGATCCGCGATTCCTCAATGAAAAATAGGTAGTAGGCATAAAAGTAGGTACTAGTCCGTATTCCCCTCATTAACGGTGTTGTCATGATGAATGTTTCATTATGTTTCCTTATTACCATCTTAAATTCTTATGAATTTTTTATTTAAAATTTCAACGCTGTTTTTGAATCTAGTGTCACTAAAATACACTTGCTTGTCGCTTATGACAAACTAAACAAGTATAACACTAAATACCCTGATGGCTACCCTTTTCTTGATATTTTCTTGTTGATGCCAATCACATTTATCAAATTGAATACCGAGCCGGCCAAGCAGCTCTCGTAAGTACCTACTTTCATATAGACTGAACCATTGTTGCTCCCATCGAAAAACGTAATCAAATCAAATGCATCTGTCCAATCTGAAGTAAATACGTTTTTAGCTCACGAGTGCACCAACATATGTCAATTTATATGTCATTACAATTCATTATTTCATTTATATAAAAATCAAGGTGTATGTTTTAAACAAAACATGCATTTTCAGCAATTTTCTTGCACAGAAGCTTAACAAATTGAATTAATTGAACACTCTAAAATGTATTTACAGATTTATTTTTTTTTAAATGTCAATTAATTTAGGGTCATGGTCAAATCGTTATTTTCGGATCCAGTTTTGATGGTAAGTTCTTCAGGGCATTCGACTTGTTCGAAATTGACTTGTGGGTTGTCGGCATTTTCATACCAGCCGAATCTGAAGTGGCAACCAGGTTGAAGAACTTCAGGAAGTTCGCTGCATTCTGCATCGGAAGATACTCCACCATATTGCTGACCCCAACCGGATTCGGCGGCACCCCACTGAGTTGAACAACCTCTGGTGAAAATACCGACACCACCTAGAAGTAAAATCGATTAGAGCTAACGATCAGCAAACTATAAGCTATCTATAAGCTTGGTTCCTCAAATAGATGGTTACTAGGGGCCTCAATGGTTACTAGGGGCCAAACTTTACCTCCGGGGATTTGAATGTCAAATTGGTTAGCTCCCAAGTCACCACCAGTGTTAACGTTTTGAACTACAAAAGTTTTGCCCGATAGAGCGTTGGTGAAGGTAAGCTTAAGACAAACGCTGCAGTATTGAACGTCAACACCACCAGCGAATGAAGCAGCTACGAAACCATAAGCAAAACTGTCATTGACGGCCCAGGGTTGTAGGTCGTTACACATGTAAGAAGTACCATCTGAAAGGTTAAACACAGTTAGTATTTTTTCAAAAAGTATGAGAAACAACAATCGTAGCCTGGAGAAGCTTATTTTGTTCCGGATCCTATTAAAAAACGTACCGGAGTCACATCCAGAATGCACGGAAGCATTCAGTTTAGTTTCACCATCAACTGCACAAGAGTAAACAGCATCATGAGTTCCACTGTTCTCTTTCCATGAGCAGGATGGTTTGCAGCAGTCCCAGTAACGGGTGGTTGTACCAGATCCACTAAGTTTAGCGGATGCAAAGCCTACAGCTAAAACAGATCTTTATTAATTATATACTTAAGCTGATAATTTTTTTAAGATTATAAAACTCTGAATCAATTTTCTCAAATTTATTATTTTTTTCAATATGTACATTAACACACATTAATTAATTTGACAAGTAAATAAGTTCACTTGATAAAAACAGCAACATTTTTACTTTGGAAATTTGATGCAACATATAGTGTAATTTTGCTCATTAAACACAATTAACTCCTTTGCAATAAGCGAAAATGTTGGTAAAATGTTCTATGAGAGTTGAAGAGTAGCAGCCAATTATGTTTGCTTTATTGTGCGTTTCTGGATGGCAGTTAATGTAGGGAGAAAATCAACCCACGAAGTAAAACTTTGTTAGAAAATGTAGTGATGTGACTCATTACTTAGTGATAGTCATCTATTAAAGTCGGTCAAAATAAAGGAGAAAAAATCAGTTTTAAAGCGACAGCATATCATAAATTATATTTATTTTAGCTTAACCACTGGTATAGTTAAATATGAATACATTGCTTTTTCTTCACATTGCTTGAATTTATTCAAATATTATTTGGAAGATTCAACTATCGCATTACCGTTCCCGTTAGTAATGTTGGTAGTGTATACGCTTCATAATGGTGGGTTAATCCGTGCAGTGCGCTTCTGGCATTACTAACATGGTCAGCTAGCGACATTTATAATTTGGAAATTTTAATTCTAATTGAAAGAACACTTTACTTGTCTATGGCCTTACTTATCACGTGGATATTACATATCACAGATGTTTGAAGAAATTGAATACTTTTAGTAACATGTAGTAACTACAAAATACTCACCCAAAGCGCATATAACTGCAACAGCGACACTCTTCATGTTTTTGGATACCTCAGTATGCAACACAAAATGACAATGAAACCCAACGTCGGCAATTGATTTATATAGGGAAGTTGTTCCATATCACTTCGACTTACGTATTTGCTACGTCACAGTACTCAAGAAGTTATATCTGCCGATAAATATTGCCAAGATGAGTGTTTTGATCACATTTCTTACACAAATAAGCCGTCCGTAAGTCCGCCTTTTCACGCGGACCAGTCTGCAGCGCTTCTTAGTGGCGCTACTGATCAGCGCACGTAAACATTGTACCAGCCATTCGGCAGCGCCACGACCAGGACCAAGCTTAACGATTATTTCTGCGTAGATTTTTAAGTTTTGTTTTAATGATACAAACTTTATTAATACGTGCTTATTTATCAAATATATTTTTTAAACATATGTGTTTTATGTTATAACTGAAAATGTGTTACTTATAATAAAATTAATTAAACATAAATTATGTGAATACCTTAGCTCAATGTTATTCCCAGCTTTTCTTCAACTGAAATGCAATTTCGCATTCAGAAGCGGATCCAGCTTTCGAGTCAGGGGGGGTCAAGTAGTAGAAATTTAGTCTTTTGTTGTCCATGAAATTAGAAAAATTCTCGTTAGTTGTTAAAAACCCAGCACAAGGGGGGGGCGCCATGACCCCCATGACCCCCCCCCCTTCTGGATCCGCCCTTGTTCGCATTGTTGTACTTATTCAGGAAATTTAATTGTTCAATATACAGGGTGGTTTTTTAGTGCGATAGAGTCCATTATTTCCGATGGTGTTGAACTTTCGAAAAATAGTTTTATACAAAAGTTGTTGACGCATAAAGTGCGCATATTTTTAAAATTCCTTATATGATACAGAGTGTCTCAGAAAAGCGAGGCAAGATCTAAGTTTATTTTTTTAAGTAAAACCACCCATTTTTCATTACCTCACGGAACGCAGCTTGAAACGCTGCATATGCACCGTAAATGGTTTTTTCTTACTTCCGACGTTGGCAGATTATCGCCATTTTAGTAAAATTTTGCTTAAAAACATGGTATCTAAAAATTCATTGTAAAAGCAAAAAAAGCAGTTAAAGATACCAAAAAATACGTCGTTACAATCACCACAGATCCGTTAAGAATTCTATTGAACCAAAATATCAATACCTTGTACAGGGTGTTAACAATGTGACTTCAATCTAAAAGTTTTTAACGCAATATAACTTCTGTTTTTCAAATGGAAGTACCTGTATATTAATACGTCATTAGATATTCAATTTACAAAGTTACAAATTTGCATTTACACTTTAAGCTGTTAAATCAACCGTTTTCAAAATATAATTTATTTTATTTAAAAATTTCAAAAAGTTGCTTCATTTCGTAAGGTGGCTATGGAAGTCAATAAATAAGTGTTATCTTCTTTTTTTGTTCTGTAGAAGAAAGTATTTTTTCTGGGTCATTATTAAAAGAAGCAAATCTTGTTGACTATTCAAGCTCATTTTAAAACTGACAATATGATGAAAGCATACACTAGCATGCATTTAGGTTGTAGAGACACTGAAGTAGCTCGTGTGAGCACCAGAATTTGAACCTTGACCTTTTCTAATGACTAGGAATGACCTTTGCGAATGAAGAAGTGACCTACATGGTCAAAGTATTAGGGTTTTGCGAAGACAATTTGCGTGAAAGCGTACGCGTTTATGCGGCGCATATTTGCAGTGAATTTCTAGCATTGCTATGACTAGAGAACAGACATATTTTTTGTACGCAAAAACTATGAATACTACAAGATTTTACAAAGGGCACAAAATTGTGAACAAATGATTAGTGCATCAACCTATAAAAGATGAGTTGATTTCATGCTCCAACTAAAAAGTTCTGGTAGTTTTTGTACCACGACACTCAAGAATTCACCACTTGTTGAAAACGGCTGAATTCGAGTGTTGCATCAAAATATGAGTCTTACATAAGAACAAATTCACAGCGAGTTTCACTAAAATAGATCGGACCATTCTCCCGATATTTCGAAAAAGATAAGTTTTTGAAGAACTTTTACATTTTTTGTTAATAAAATTTAGGTCATATCGTCTTCTTTTTGTCCAAAGAATATCGCAGTACCCTTTTGATCATGAGCTTACGGGACACCCTGTATTTGTACTCCCAGTAATTATTCCACGATCGTGTTAAAATCCATAAAAACCCTTAAGTACTTTTCAGTTTAAACAAAATATATATTGAGTATATTTTTATTTCCAGTAATTATCCCACGATTCTGTTAATATCCGTAAACCCTCCTAAGTACTTTGTAAAAAAATTGTGAACCCCAGATTCATTTCACATTCGTCGATTGGAAGTTAAGATCGTACAGCAGAATCGTACGTGTGTTCAATCATCCGATTTACAACAAAATCGTACTGCAAGAGCGTCCAACAAAATCGGTCCGACGGCGTTGTACGTGAGTGCCGGGACTGACGTGTCCAATAGGTAGGCCCGGGACGAACGCATGGTGCTTCTCAGCGCGCCATAGACACACACTTCAGAGTGGCCCGTGTGAAAAGGCGCTTAAAGAAAATGGCTTATACTTAAATCTCACTAGACATTTCCGTGTTTTTTATAACATATTTTTGCTTTTTCAAAAAGCCCCTGGCCAACCGTAACAGTACTAGATATATATAGATATATACTGTGCATCAGTTTACCTACCAAGCACGACAGAATGGCATATCTTCCATTTTTAGAAAAGGTCACTAAAATTTGCAGGGTATCATCCTTTCCTTAAATAGAATGCAAATTCAGATGCAAATTCTGGGCTCATGAATTTTGCACAGATATGAACCCATTTTACGTATATCGAAACTGTGATTCATATGACGATTTCTGTTTAATAATTCAAAAAATTATAAATAAATAAGCCACTGTTGATAAAACGACATTGATAAAATAATTGCTTGCAGTTTACTCGCGACAAATTACCCTCGGTGTTACGACAATATGGGCCGCAGTGGGAAAACTTGCCTCATTGTTTCGAGCAGAACAAATTCACAAAAATTCCAGATGACGTACTTTGGTTTAGAAATGCGTTGCTAATAGTGTCAGTAATATATTAATTTACTGATGTTCATCTAAAACTTAATATACCCCTTGACAAAAAATGTAAGTAAGTTTTGCGGCATCAGCCCCGGGCATAAATATAAAGTACCTATGACCACTATATTACGATTGTTTTGCAATGCGGTTTTTCGTGGATTTACTCGCTTTCTTAAAGGCTGGTGATCTTGAATTACGAACAAATCAGTGAACCTGACAGAGCAAATTTCAGGATCTTATAACAATTCATTTTGCAAATTTGACGATTTCCACAAAGCAGCATTTTTTACCTACTTTGAGAACGATTTTGACGATGGTCGTAGATGAAATGTTGAACTATATGGCCATTTATGTCGACTATTTTTATAAAATAAGAGGTAGTATCTCGTCTTTGTGGACTGGGAGAGAGACATGAGCGCGGTGAACATTACAAATAACATTACTCGTGTTGCGGGATACCCAGGAGGAGACATTGAGTCAGATTATGACATATAGTCAGACATATAGTCAGATATTGTAAGTTAATAAAAAGGAGACCCAGTCCGCGCMAACCCAACATCGAAAGTTTGAAATAACCTCACATTCAGGAATCCTTTCAAAACGAACTGCAAATGCTATATGAAAAAAAAACCCACCCTKAACAGGAGACCAGGTCTCCCGATGACATCTGGCACAAACTAGAGTCAAATATACAAGTGAAGGTCGTCCTGGATGAGGATAGGCTGCGGGAGATTTGGACAAGCTATGGCGAGAGCTTTTTAACGATGCCCGAGCAGAAGAAGCTCATAACCAACAACAACAGCTAAGCGTGCAGCTAACTCATCAAGGCAATGCACTCCATAAAAAACGGGAAAAGTCCTGGACCCGACAACGTAAATGCCGAAGTCCTAAATTGCGTCAATATGAAACATCTAACATGTATTTTTAATCAACTATATTACACCGGGCAAATACCGAAGACTAAAAACTGGTTCAAATCCACATTTGTGACAATACCTAAAAAAACCAAACCCGAAACGCTGCAAAGACTATAAACTCATAAGCTTAATGAGCCAATGCACTTAAGACATTTATGTACATAATTCATTCTGGAATATACAAGTTTGAAGGGATGAGCGGAGAAAAGCAGTTTGGCTTTATAAAAGGCCTCGGTACTAGAGAGGCTTTATTCTCGATCAAGCTTCTAGTACAAAAGTGTTATGATCAACGACAGAGTGTGTTAATATGTTTCATTGACTATCAAAAAGCTTTTGACAATGTGAAACATGATTTGTTGATCAGTAGGCTGCGAGAAATAGGCCGCGATGACAAAGATGATAGAATTATAAAACAGCTCTATCGGGGGCAGTCTAATGAAATCCGAATTAGAAAAGATCTCTTGACGTAGGAATTTAACATCGCAAAGGGGGTCCGGTAGGGATGGATTTTGTCTCCCATGCTTTTTAACACCTACGTGTAGAGCATTTTTCAAATGGCTTTGGAGGGCGTGGTTACTGGAATAAAAGTAAACGGCAAACCCATCAACAACATTCGATATGCGGATGACACTGAAATACTGACTAGTAATCCGGGGGATCTACAGGACATACTAGATAGAGTTACCGAGGTGGGCGAGCAATTTAGTCTGAGCCTTAACATCACAACAACTAAATTGGTTATTGGTAGACAGGAATTAAATAACATCAACCATACAATCAATGGTGACGCAGTTGAAAGGGTGTCCACATTTAATTACCTGGGAGCCACCTTCAATGAGAAGTGCGATTGTGATGAGGAGGTAAAAATTCGACTCGGAACTGCAACAACTACGTACCTACTTGAAAATGAAAAATATACTTTTCCAGAGAACGCTACTGTTCCGCCTTCGATTGCGGATAATCAAGTGCTATATATGGCCTATCTTGTTATATGGAGTGGAGACATGGTCACTCAAGGTCAGATCACTGAAACTAATAGAAGCATTCGGAATGTGGACACTACAAAGAATGCTTCGGATCTCCTGGACAGAGCACGTGTTAATCGACAATGTCTTGCTAAGAGCTGGGGTAGAGAGAAAACTTCTAAATATCGTAAAACAACGAAACACGTCTTATCTTTACAGATAGGCAGCCGAAACTTTATACCTAAGCTCACTGTCCAGAACAAAATTGAGGGTAGACGTGGGCCCGTACGTAAACAACATGTCTGGCTCCGCAATATCAGAGAATGGTGTGGCATATCGGATGCTGGATCAATTTTTCAATCGATCAATATTATTCAAATCATATTGACGATAATAACTCACTCGGGTGCATTCTAGTACTTTAATGTAGCTCATGCTGCAAATTTAATCATTACCGCCATTTGAATAATATTCTGTTATTTAGTTAATATGTGTGAGATAAAAGCACTGAACAATAGATCCATTATAATTTTCAACAAATCAACACAAATAGGTATGAGTAATATTTATAAGAAGTAAATGTATTTATCATTAATTATAACTGTTTTGAGTTTCCCTCGTACATCTACTTCTGATAATAATCGCCAAGTACTACTAATGTCATAACAATGCTAAAAAGAATACACAAAAACACTTATTCGAATGCCATAACGTAATGCAGGCAACTGTGTTATCAGATTATTTGATGTTTTTATTCTTAATTAGAACGCGTCCCATATTTGTTCCATCTTTCATTTGATTTAATAAACTTAACTTTGCCAAATACGTGTGTACAGGGTGATTCCGAATTGGAGTAATTCTTTGTAAGGGGTAATAGGGGCTCACTTCGACAGTACGAGAAAAATATTGACAGTTTTTTCGATATTAACAGTTGAAAATCGAATTTCCACTTTGTGATTAAGCATTATTTTGACATTGACATTTTTGGAACATTAACTCCAGAAAGATTTTGGACGGCAATAGATGTTCAGGTTCCAGACACAGAGAAACACCTATTGGAGAGCAGATCCTTCCAGGGGTACTCAGAGCATTGCAAAACCCCTGACATTTTCCTAGGCACCAAATAAATACCTAAGAAGAGCTATATTCCTACCACGTATGTAAGATACGCACGGCATAAGGACATATTAAGCCAATGGCTTACTGAACACCGTTACAAATTGAGCAGGAATTAATTAACCCAAAACGAGAAGCTTCTCGTGAAGAGTCTATAATTACATGTTTATATAGGCACTAACTTGTTTGGAGTTAAAGATTGAAATGTAGGTTTATTTGTATACACATGAATTCGAGGTTATGATAACAATAGTGACATTTCAAAAAAGTGAGTTCTACATTTAACGAATCCTGTTGATTTGACTGTTTACCCTTGTCTATTTCGTTCTCACTCTATATATTTTTCCCTGATTACCGAAGTTTTTATGAATTATGAAGCAACAGCAACAATGTTATTCAGACACATTACCTGGAGAAACATCGTTGCCGTCTTACTGATATAGTTTGTTTTACATTTCTCAGTTTTCAGTACCAATTAATTTTTTTATCATTTTTTCTGTACTTCTAAAACGCCCTGTATAGTAATTTATCAGAACAAGGTATATATTTGGTAGTACACCCATGTCCATGTTCTCTTTACCGAGAAAACAATTCAAGTGAATTTGAAAAATTTACTGAGCGATCCTGTGGCACTTTACTTTACACTTTACTTACTTTACAGCATCAATTCCATTGTGGAAACGAGCAACTCAATCAGTTTTATATATCAAGTAATGGGTACAGAAGTAATTCTATTTTCACAGGAAAGAAGTGTGTTTATTGTTTAGCACTTCATCAGCTTATCGTGATATATCCTGAGTACCGTTAAACTTCGAAGCCCCTTATTCAATCATATTTGATCTATTTTAAATTATGACAAAATACAATTTATTATCCGTAAGGAATGGTACTCGAAATTGAACGAGTTATTAACTTGTTTTATATTGGTATAAATTTAGAACTGATTCAGCGCCCTCACATGCACAACGTTCATTCGAGGATACTTCTATTAATTGAGATGTTAGAACTGTGCTAAACACTATTAGGCATTAAGCATTAAGCAGGCATTTAGACATACTCGCATCTTGAAACATTGTGATATATTTTTTCTTCATTCTTGTTTCTTCATAGTAAATTAAAATATCGGAGATTAACTTTTTTGCAAAATTTAAATGTAGGGTTTTTTTTCGGTTACATTTTTTCTACTCAAGTGGGTCCGTATACCACGTTTTTAAGAGTTTTCAGATTTAATTTCATCTAAAAGTTTGATAACTATAAACCCGTCCCAATTACAGAGCCGATCTAGTCTTGTTATTGCATTCCCAAAAATTAAACAGAAAGCCAGCAAAATATACCTAATATCTCAAATCAGTTGTATCTGATGAAGGAACTAATTCGAACATTCTCAACCGCCTAACAATTCTTTGAATCCTTAACTGATAAATATTGTGAATTAACAGATTATTCTATTGTGGGAGGAATGAAAACACCAGAAGATATTAAAATATTTGCCTGTTGCAAGTGAAATAAACCTGACCTGCGTGTCTAGAAAATAAAGTAAAAGCATTTTACCGTTTTGTCATTGTATTCAACTATTTGCTTATTGAAGCCTATTTGTGTGGTTTTTTTTAGACAGGTTATATAAGCGGAGAAGGTATATATTTATTGAAAAAATTTATATCACAAAGATACAACAAAAATTTCAAGGCTTTCACCGATTTTTTAGCCCATGTTTTTAAAGCGTCGATTGAATAATTGCACAAGTTTAATATTTTTTATGCGTACTAAAATGTTAAGTTGTTTTAACAATTTTATCACACACGTGCAGATTTCAGACACAAACTGATGAGCTTATTAATTTTGAATAAATCACATATCAAAATGACTCATGGCTCGAATTTTTCAAGATTCGAAAATATTTTTGGCTGAAGTGAGTTTCTGCATAGTAATACCCGAATTTTGTCTTGATTTAACAATCTGTACATAAATATTTCTACTTTAAAATTCTAAAATATTTGTTCTTACCAAGGTATGGGTGGAAGTTACAACTTGTATGCGTATAGTGTGTAGTGCATACAAAATCTCCTCATAAAATTTTAATTATATCTTTTCTTATCAAAGTATAGTATTTTGGCTCTTTTTCAAGTCACTTTTTGGAGTTCCAGAGAACTGGTTTCAAACCTAGTAGTTCTTGTCAGCAGGCCTAAGTTTGCAAATGCCGCATGAAAACGTTTGTATAGGATTGATTGACTAACCTTGGGGCTTTGCGGCCTCTGCTATTATTAATAAATTATATAATCAATTGTCACACATGTAGAATTATTCTAATTGTCTAGAGTTGATGAATACATGCTTGACAAATTATGACAGAAAGTGATTACATTCTAAATTGTGGATACATATTCAATTCCTACATACATATTCCTTTTCGGATTATTCGATCAATTTTGCTCTTTAAACGCGGACAAAAGGTATCAATTGCAAGTTTGTTTAAACCCAGCTGGTGAGAACTATGAGACTCGAAACCGTTTCGTGGGTTGCTTGCTCAAAATCTATTCTTTAACGACACCTTATTAAAGGCTTGTGAGAATATACAGGGTGATTGAAAATTGGCGTCATTCCTCTGGAGGTGTTGTCCGGCGCTGTTATAGGAGTACAGAAAAAAATGTAAAATAAATTAATTGTTATTAAAAACTGAAAAATTTCCAAAAAACTATATCAGAAATACGGCAGCTATGTTTTTCAAGGTAATCTGCCTAATTAACATTTCGCAAATACCTGTAAAAACTCCGGTAACCATGGAATTATACAGACTGACAATAACGAAATGTTGACGAAATGTCAACCTGCTCTCATAACCTCGAATATGGGTGTTTATAAATAAACCCTACAACATCTTTAGGGTTTTTGACCATTGAATGGTTAACTCCAAACAAACTAGTGCCTGTGTAATCTCCTTATTATCCACTCTTAATCAAGCAGCTTCTCGTATTCAGTTCATTAACTCCCGCTCCATTGGTATCTCCTTGTGCTGTGTGTATCGTACAAACGTGGTAGGAATGTAGCCGGTATTTATTTGGTGCCTGGGAAAGTGTCAGTTATTGTGCTCTGAGTGCCTCTGATCCGGTTATGTCCAATACTTGTCCAGTAAAAT
>NW_026018619.1:18847-18970 GCF_020466585.1 Dendroctonus ponderosae | reverse complement strand
TAATTCCATATCTCTCTAATATTCTCCCGGGGCCGTTTCTATTTATCACAATCAAATATGTTCCTGGTTGATCTGATTATCTCAAATAAGTGTGTCTGCATATCAGATCAACATATGTATTTC
>NW_026018619.1:17350-17848 GCF_020466585.1 Dendroctonus ponderosae | reverse complement strand
GATGGACATTCGACTTGTTCAAAATCAACTGTGGGATTGTCAGCATCTTCATACCAGCCAAATCTAAAGTGGCACCCAGATTGTAATTCAGTGGGAAGTTCGTCACAATCATCGTCGGATGATATTCCACCATATTGAGCGCCCCAGCCAGTTGTTGAAGAATTCCACTGAGTTGAGCACCCTAAGGTGAAAATTCCAACACCACCTAATATAAAAAATAATTTATTAGTTGTGGTTTGAAAAAGCTGTCGACTATTAATGTGCATTCGCAAATCCTCTATATGAAATATGGGCGATTACATATATGCAGACCAAAGCCATACCTCCGGGAATTTGCACATCGAACTGATTTTCGCCTAGGTCGGAACCAGTATTTACATTTTGGACAATCATTGTTTTGCCTTCGAGGGGCGATTCAGTAAAAGTGAGCTTCAAACAAACGCTACAGTATGAAGTGTCACTTCCACCAGTGAATGATGCAGCTACGAATCCATAAGC
>NW_026018619.1:0-17000 GCF_020466585.1 Dendroctonus ponderosae | reverse complement strand
ATACTGCAAGAAGCCACGGCATCATGGGTTCCGGTATTTTCTTTCCATGAGCAAGATGGCTTGCAACAGTCCCAGTAGCGGGTAGTAGTGCCAGATCCACTCAGTTTGGCAGCAGCTAGGCCTATGGCTAATTTAAATCTTGTTATTATATAGAACACGAATTTCTTCGGCAATGAAAGGAAGTCTGACAGTGTATTTGCAAAAGCTGTGTAGGTATTAATGTTGCTCAATAAAGTTGCTCTGTTTATGTAGGTATATTAATAATGTGTTACTTACCAATAGCGCAGAATAATGCAACAGCAGAAGTATTCATGTCTAACAGCTGAATAACTATGCCAACTACAAGTTGAATTGAGCCTTATATACTGTTCGTCAAGTGTCATCTTTCTGCGTTAATGTCATCTAATTGCTTTTTTGTTTTATCGATCATGCGATCGAAAGTTTTAGAAATCGACTCAAGTACGTCAATCCAAAAATACAATTTCTATTGTTTATACGAGTTTAAGTAAGTATCGCACGTGTTCTGAAAATGATTTAAAAAACGATATATTTGGATAGCAGGTAGTTAATGTTGGTATTAATTTGAGCCAAACAGTGAATTTTCAGGATGATTTTTCATAAATTATTTATTCTTCTTTTTAACAGTTGGATTGCAGTTAGTAACAGAATTTGTGGTGATATGTCACTGTAAACAATACGTTGAATAAATTTCGTGTTACTTAAAAATTAAAACTTTTGATAATATTCATTTTGAGTGGTTATTGTTGACACTTGCCTAAAGGCTTTCCTATAAACTCACATATTGTGAAGTAATCCAAATGCTTGGAAGCATCAGATTACTATGTTAGAACCGGTTATGAATTTATAAATTCAACCATTTCCGAAGCACGTTGTTATGAGTACACTAAAGGGCACAAATTCTATATTACTGAAAATAATGCAATTATGTTTAATAACATAATGTATTTATATAAATGCACCGAAAAAGTACGAAACTTAACAGAAACTGTGGGTAACGTGAAAGATGAGTAATTTCTGAATCTATGAAATAATTAAGATTAATGCGCATTGGTTATCCATGCTCATCCATATCCAGTTTTTTGGATATGGATGGAGTATGCCAAAAAGTTTTAAAATATTTGTGGTAGAATCATCGAAATCAAGAAGCACTGTCTATTAAATAGGTGTATGTATCGAAATAATTCTATTCAGCAGACAAAAATGTTTGGTTTGACGTTGTTGAGACGAAAACAAAATGGTGGAATTGAAGCCGAAAGCAGTATGTGGAGATTATTTAGTATTCTGAAAATTTTATGTCATTTTAGGCCAGCATCATATGCATATTAAATAATTTTCCAGTTTCTTAAAATCAGATGTGAAAATAGAAGCTTTGTAAAAAATCGAATGATGATTAGATACCTCAGTGACATTTAAAGGTGTCAAATATTGCTTATCAACCAATTGTATACTAAGGCCATTAAACTTAATTTTAGAGAGAAGCTACAATAAATTATTAACCATTAAATATAGGAATGACAATGGAGACGATGAATGAAGGAGATATTGAGATTTGAAATTAAGTTGAGACGCTTGATGAGCACGATGTCTTAACGGAATTTTCGGAAAACGAACAACAATAACATTAAAAAATCAAGAGCGTAAATTTATTCCTCGGCGGCCAATAAGTCTGATTGACCTAAATTTTCCCAAATTGTCCAAAATTGAAACTCGAAATACTAAATTATTATATTAACACAAATGTGGGGCGTAACGTTGTTTCATCAATTTACCGTATTTCTTGAATAGGGTCTGTTACATTGTATCCAGAAAATACATCCGGGATCAATTATTGGTTGATTTCAGTCTAAAGTGTTTTTAAAGTTCCAACTCGAAACGTATGAAGTCGCATAATCTTTGAGTATCTGCCCATTGTTGTAATAAAAATAAACCTTCCGTATACACTCATTTTTGCCACTAAGCTTATCATTATCGGAAATATTTGAGCTTTCTTGATGAACATTATATCTGCCTGAATTAATAACAAACTGAGCGTAGTACTATAATGTGCACATGATTATCAAATCTCTGAAACAGCTTGTTGTTACAATTTATATTTTGTAGTATTTTGATAGGTTTTCAAACGGTAAGTGAGACTACTGACTTAAATTGATTAACTATTAATAGAAATAATCAGTTGTTATGTTGGATCAAGAGAACATTTACTCTTTTTCATGTTTTGGTATCATTCTTACCGTAAAACGAATATAGGCAATTATAGCTGAATGCCGGTGAGTGAGCGGGGCTTGTAAGATGTTTGGTCAGTGAATATTTACTTGAACTTTTGTCGTAAGTTGATGTAATTTCGATCGTTCTTCGATTCGACATTCTACTATTTTCAGCGTAATATTTTCAGGTGTTTCAACGACGTTGAATGCAGAGTGATTCTTTGTTAATGCGTCATACTCTAACTAGATATTCTGTGTCAAAGTCATGAAATTTAATTTAGTCCACCAGGCCCTTGTAAAATATTGCATACGAGTTCCTATTTCAGATTCATTTTTTTTATTTCAACAATTATTAGATAGTGCTACGCACGGTTTGCTGTATGGTTATTTACTATCAACATTTTGTAATTTGTAATGAAGAGGTCTGACGGAATTTTGAATAACAGAATTGTTAGACTAATTTAAAGGTAAAAATGTTTACATACAGGGTGATGTGAAAATGGCGTCATTCATCTGGTAGTCTTATCTTGCTGTCTAGGGAGTACACGAAAAGTAATAAAAAAAAAATTCTTAACCCTCCAGCGGGCGCGCCCGCGGCATAATGCCGCATTTTTCAGATTTTTTGTTATAAATACTATGCATTAAAACTGACGCCGTCGTTCTTCCAGGTATTCGTTCCCAATACATTTGTCCCTTCATTCCTATATCGAACAGACCCTATTTCGGTCAGCATTAGTTGCAGAGTGGCATTTAGTAAGAGTGTGCAATTTTTGCCACTAATTTGCCGCGGTGCGCCTGGTCATGTAAGTATAATAGTAATATAATTATGGAGTTTTTTGTTACGAATTGAGCATATTTTGATACACATTTATTGTGTTTGGTTCTTTATGGTGACGTATTGTAGATGTATGTCGTTTAAGCTAAAAAAATGTATATAAATTTTAAATTTTTGTTCGAGGTCGAAAAAAATTGAGTCCGGACGAATTAAAAAAACCGTTGCCATAGGTGGTGAGATAATTAGCAGATAAGCAGAATAAGATGAATACAATAGAACATTAACGTGAACAGAAGTCACGTAATAGATGACGATTTTGACAGCGATTCAGACTAGGAGCCAGAAGTTACTGAAAGTAACGTTTATAGTAGTGATTCCAAACAAGAAGCAGATAAAGGAAAAGCAGAATCTGAACCAAGGGACCAGACAAAGATTATCAATTTTTTATTGAAAAAAACAATTATATGTACTTCAGATTTTTATTTTTAGACTTTTTACATATATATTTAATTTTGTTGGCATTTTTTCAAGTATTATATGTAGAATTGCATCTATTGTTGGTTCCTTGTTTTAATTTCACTTATTAAATACATCTTAAAGTAGTAAATGACGTTTTATTTTTAAGAAAAGCATTTGCGGTGCAGTAGCCGCGGCGCGCCCGCTCGTGAGATTTTTAAACCGCTGGAGGGTTATTAAAAACTGAGCAGATATTTGCAGAAATCTAGATCACAAGAGCGGTAATTACGTCTTTTAATGTAATCAGTCTCTGGAGTATACCTGTTACTTTTTAGTTGTCAAAAACTCCCGTAACCATGGGAGAACACAAGACGTGATAACACGGTGGGTTGGACTGTAAACGGTAAATTCAACAGCATTTGTTAAATTTAGGAATCTGCTTTTTGGAAATGTTAGTATTGTCAAAAAGAAATTGTTCTTTTATTGGCATCATAAGTTCAAATTGATGTGTTTCCGAAAATACATACATATAGACCTTTCTTTGTTTAACTTCAAAAAACTTTGTGCCCGTGTATGCACGAGGAGATGATCGAGAAAAGTGCACTTTATTGTACTTTCGGTTAATTAGGTGGTACTGAATTTGTACGGGTCTTCGGTAAACCAGATATTTTGTGTCTCCTGTGTAGGTATATTGCATACATGGCAGGATTGCAGCCCTTTCTCGGTCATTACCCTGTGCCCAGTTGCCTGGGAAAGTTTCAGTCGTTGTGCAATGCCCCAAGTACTCCTGGTGTTGTTATCTCCAATCATGTTCTACTATCTCTGAAACCCGAGCATACCTTGGTCGTCCACTGTCTGTCTCACTGCCTGGATCCAATGATCCAATGTAATGATTCTTATGTCAATGACAAATTCTCATTACCTGTACTCTGTATTCAATTTTATTATTAATTATTTTTGCTCAAATAATCATTAAAATAATAATCGTTATTGTTGTTACGTCTTCACATGCATGCGTTAATAATATTCATATCCTACTGTTTACGCAAATAACTATTACCTGAGACCACTACTGAAAGTAGTGTATAACACACTACCTATCATCTAAGTAAGTTCCATTATATGCATTGTAAACCGAACGCAGGGTAAACCAAACGTACATTTCTGTCATCATTCATCACAATATAAACATTATGACTTGTATTAAAAATTCTTACCCTACTGAAAAGTGAGTCTGATGGTTTTAGAAGCAAGAAGTCCAAGATTTCGTCCACAAACAACATTAAAACTTTTCGGGAAAATGTACCCCTTATTGAATATTTGTTTATGAACGTATGATGTTTTAATTTGTAATTCTTTACTGCTGTCAACTTTTTGAGCGTTGTCAAAACTGACCTATTTGAAGACATACAAATTTGTCTTTCAGTTTAATTTATTACGGTCTTAGGTAAACTATGGTACATAATTCGAGTCGTAACGCAATTACGTACTCATAACGTACGTTACAACTCGAATTATGTACAGTACTTTCCCTACGACCGTAATAACTTACTAACTCTAAGAGACATTTGTATATTTTTAAATATGTCAGTTTTGACAACGATTAAAAAGTTGACCGCAGCCCAGAATTACAAATTAAAACGTCATACGTTCATGAACTATCGTCAAAATTCAAGAAAGTACATCTTCCCGAGAAGTTTTAATGTTGTTTGCGGACAACATGTCGGACTTCTTGCTTTTGAAACCATCAGACTCACTTTTCAGGAGGGTAAGTATTTTTTAATACAAGTTACAACTTTTATATTGTGATGAATTATGACATAACTGTGCGTTTGGTTTACAATGACTAAAATGGAACTTACTTTGATGGTAGGTTGTGCGTTCTGTACTCCTTTCAGTAGTGGTCGTAGGTAAATACAAAAGATATTAATAAATAGACCATGCTAGTCATTCATAAATCCCGATTTGTTTGTGACCAACATTGACTTCTATCGATCCGCGATTCCTCAATGAAAAATAGGTAGTAGGCATAAAAGTAGGTACTAGTCCGTATTCCCCTCATTAACGGTGTTGTCATGATGAATGTTTCATTATGTTTCCTTATTACCATCTTAAATTCTTATGAATTTTTTATTTAAAATTTCAACGCTGTTTTTGAATCTAGTGTCACTAAAATACACTTGCTTGTCGCTTATGACAAACTAAACAAGTATAACACTAAATACCCTGATGGCTACCCTTTTCTTGATATTTTCTTGTTGATGCCAATCACATTTATCAAATTGAATACCGAGCCGGCCAAGCAGCTCTCGTAAGTACCTACTTTCATATAGACTGAACCATTGTTGCTCCCATCGAAAAACGTAATCAAATCAAATGCATCTGTCCAATCTGAAGTAAATACGTTTTTAGCTCACGAGTGCACCAACATATGTCAATTTATATGTCATTACAATTCATTATTTCATTTATATAAAAATCAAGGTGTATGTTTTAAACAAAACATGCATTTTCAGCAATTTTCTTGCACAGAAGCTTAACAAATTGAATTAATTGAACACTCTAAAATGTATTTACAGATTTATTTTTTTTTAAATGTCAATTAATTTAGGGTCATGGTCAAATCGTTATTTTCGGATCCAGTTTTGATGGTAAGTTCTTCAGGGCATTCGACTTGTTCGAAATTGACTTGTGGGTTGTCGGCATTTTCATACCAGCCGAATCTGAAGTGGCAACCAGGTTGAAGAACTTCAGGAAGTTCGCTGCATTCTGCATCGGAAGATACTCCACCATATTGCTGACCCCAACCGGATTCGGCGGCACCCCACTGAGTTGAACAACCTCTGGTGAAAATACCGACACCACCTAGAAGTAAAATCGATTAGAGCTAACGATCAGCAAACTATAAGCTATCTATAAGCTTGGTTCCTCAAATAGATGGTTACTAGGGGCCTCAATGGTTACTAGGGGCCAAACTTTACCTCCGGGGATTTGAATGTCAAATTGGTTAGCTCCCAAGTCACCACCAGTGTTAACGTTTTGAACTACAAAAGTTTTGCCCGATAGAGCGTTGGTGAAGGTAAGCTTAAGACAAACGCTGCAGTATTGAACGTCAACACCACCAGCGAATGAAGCAGCTACGAAACCATAAGCAAAACTGTCATTGACGGCCCAGGGTTGTAGGTCGTTACACATGTAAGAAGTACCATCTGAAAGGTTAAACACAGTTAGTATTTTTTCAAAAAGTATGAGAAACAACAATCGTAGCCTGGAGAAGCTTATTTTGTTCCGGATCCTATTAAAAAACGTACCGGAGTCACATCCAGAATGCACGGAAGCATTCAGTTTAGTTTCACCATCAACTGCACAAGAGTAAACAGCATCATGAGTTCCACTGTTCTCTTTCCATGAGCAGGATGGTTTGCAGCAGTCCCAGTAACGGGTGGTTGTACCAGATCCACTAAGTTTAGCGGATGCAAAGCCTACAGCTAAAACAGATCTTTATTAATTATATACTTAAGCTGATAATTTTTTTAAGATTATAAAACTCTGAATCAATTTTCTCAAATTTATTATTTTTTTCAATATGTACATTAACACACATTAATTAATTTGACAAGTAAATAAGTTCACTTGATAAAAACAGCAACATTTTTACTTTGGAAATTTGATGCAACATATAGTGTAATTTTGCTCATTAAACACAATTAACTCCTTTGCAATAAGCGAAAATGTTGGTAAAATGTTCTATGAGAGTTGAAGAGTAGCAGCCAATTATGTTTGCTTTATTGTGCGTTTCTGGATGGCAGTTAATGTAGGGAGAAAATCAACCCACGAAGTAAAACTTTGTTAGAAAATGTAGTGATGTGACTCATTACTTAGTGATAGTCATCTATTAAAGTCGGTCAAAATAAAGGAGAAAAAATCAGTTTTAAAGCGACAGCATATCATAAATTATATTTATTTTAGCTTAACCACTGGTATAGTTAAATATGAATACATTGCTTTTTCTTCACATTGCTTGAATTTATTCAAATATTATTTGGAAGATTCAACTATCGCATTACCGTTCCCGTTAGTAATGTTGGTAGTGTATACGCTTCATAATGGTGGGTTAATCCGTGCAGTGCGCTTCTGGCATTACTAACATGGTCAGCTAGCGACATTTATAATTTGGAAATTTTAATTCTAATTGAAAGAACACTTTACTTGTCTATGGCCTTACTTATCACGTGGATATTACATATCACAGATGTTTGAAGAAATTGAATACTTTTAGTAACATGTAGTAACTACAAAATACTCACCCAAAGCGCATATAACTGCAACAGCGACACTCTTCATGTTTTTGGATACCTCAGTATGCAACACAAAATGACAATGAAACCCAACGTCGGCAATTGATTTATATAGGGAAGTTGTTCCATATCACTTCGACTTACGTATTTGCTACGTCACAGTACTCAAGAAGTTATATCTGCCGATAAATATTGCCAAGATGAGTGTTTTGATCACATTTCTTACACAAATAAGCCGTCCGTAAGTCCGCCTTTTCACGCGGACCAGTCTGCAGCGCTTCTTAGTGGCGCTACTGATCAGCGCACGTAAACATTGTACCAGCCATTCGGCAGCGCCACGACCAGGACCAAGCTTAACGATTATTTCTGCGTAGATTTTTAAGTTTTGTTTTAATGATACAAACTTTATTAATACGTGCTTATTTATCAAATATATTTTTTAAACATATGTGTTTTATGTTATAACTGAAAATGTGTTACTTATAATAAAATTAATTAAACATAAATTATGTGAATACCTTAGCTCAATGTTATTCCCAGCTTTTCTTCAACTGAAATGCAATTTCGCATTCAGAAGCGGATCCAGCTTTCGAGTCAGGGGGGGTCAAGTAGTAGAAATTTAGTCTTTTGTTGTCCATGAAATTAGAAAAATTCTCGTTAGTTGTTAAAAACCCAGCACAAGGGGGGGGCGCCATGACCCCCATGACCCCCCCCCCTTCTGGATCCGCCCTTGTTCGCATTGTTGTACTTATTCAGGAAATTTAATTGTTCAATATACAGGGTGGTTTTTTAGTGCGATAGAGTCCATTATTTCCGATGGTGTTGAACTTTCGAAAAATAGTTTTATACAAAAGTTGTTGACGCATAAAGTGCGCATATTTTTAAAATTCCTTATATGATACAGAGTGTCTCAGAAAAGCGAGGCAAGATCTAAGTTTATTTTTTTAAGTAAAACCACCCATTTTTCATTACCTCACGGAACGCAGCTTGAAACGCTGCATATGCACCGTAAATGGTTTTTTCTTACTTCCGACGTTGGCAGATTATCGCCATTTTAGTAAAATTTTGCTTAAAAACATGGTATCTAAAAATTCATTGTAAAAGCAAAAAAAGCAGTTAAAGATACCAAAAAATACGTCGTTACAATCACCACAGATCCGTTAAGAATTCTATTGAACCAAAATATCAATACCTTGTACAGGGTGTTAACAATGTGACTTCAATCTAAAAGTTTTTAACGCAATATAACTTCTGTTTTTCAAATGGAAGTACCTGTATATTAATACGTCATTAGATATTCAATTTACAAAGTTACAAATTTGCATTTACACTTTAAGCTGTTAAATCAACCGTTTTCAAAATATAATTTATTTTATTTAAAAATTTCAAAAAGTTGCTTCATTTCGTAAGGTGGCTATGGAAGTCAATAAATAAGTGTTATCTTCTTTTTTTGTTCTGTAGAAGAAAGTATTTTTTCTGGGTCATTATTAAAAGAAGCAAATCTTGTTGACTATTCAAGCTCATTTTAAAACTGACAATATGATGAAAGCATACACTAGCATGCATTTAGGTTGTAGAGACACTGAAGTAGCTCGTGTGAGCACCAGAATTTGAACCTTGACCTTTTCTAATGACTAGGAATGACCTTTGCGAATGAAGAAGTGACCTACATGGTCAAAGTATTAGGGTTTTGCGAAGACAATTTGCGTGAAAGCGTACGCGTTTATGCGGCGCATATTTGCAGTGAATTTCTAGCATTGCTATGACTAGAGAACAGACATATTTTTTGTACGCAAAAACTATGAATACTACAAGATTTTACAAAGGGCACAAAATTGTGAACAAATGATTAGTGCATCAACCTATAAAAGATGAGTTGATTTCATGCTCCAACTAAAAAGTTCTGGTAGTTTTTGTACCACGACACTCAAGAATTCACCACTTGTTGAAAACGGCTGAATTCGAGTGTTGCATCAAAATATGAGTCTTACATAAGAACAAATTCACAGCGAGTTTCACTAAAATAGATCGGACCATTCTCCCGATATTTCGAAAAAGATAAGTTTTTGAAGAACTTTTACATTTTTTGTTAATAAAATTTAGGTCATATCGTCTTCTTTTTGTCCAAAGAATATCGCAGTACCCTTTTGATCATGAGCTTACGGGACACCCTGTATTTGTACTCCCAGTAATTATTCCACGATCGTGTTAAAATCCATAAAAACCCTTAAGTACTTTTCAGTTTAAACAAAATATATATTGAGTATATTTTTATTTCCAGTAATTATCCCACGATTCTGTTAATATCCGTAAACCCTCCTAAGTACTTTGTAAAAAAATTGTGAACCCCAGATTCATTTCACATTCGTCGATTGGAAGTTAAGATCGTACAGCAGAATCGTACGTGTGTTCAATCATCCGATTTACAACAAAATCGTACTGCAAGAGCGTCCAACAAAATCGGTCCGACGGCGTTGTACGTGAGTGCCGGGACTGACGTGTCCAATAGGTAGGCCCGGGACGAACGCATGGTGCTTCTCAGCGCGCCATAGACACACACTTCAGAGTGGCCCGTGTGAAAAGGCGCTTAAAGAAAATGGCTTATACTTAAATCTCACTAGACATTTCCGTGTTTTTTATAACATATTTTTGCTTTTTCAAAAAGCCCCTGGCCAACCGTAACAGTACTAGATATATATAGATATATACTGTGCATCAGTTTACCTACCAAGCACGACAGAATGGCATATCTTCCATTTTTAGAAAAGGTCACTAAAATTTGCAGGGTATCATCCTTTCCTTAAATAGAATGCAAATTCAGATGCAAATTCTGGGCTCATGAATTTTGCACAGATATGAACCCATTTTACGTATATCGAAACTGTGATTCATATGACGATTTCTGTTTAATAATTCAAAAAATTATAAATAAATAAGCCACTGTTGATAAAACGACATTGATAAAATAATTGCTTGCAGTTTACTCGCGACAAATTACCCTCGGTGTTACGACAATATGGGCCGCAGTGGGAAAACTTGCCTCATTGTTTCGAGCAGAACAAATTCACAAAAATTCCAGATGACGTACTTTGGTTTAGAAATGCGTTGCTAATAGTGTCAGTAATATATTAATTTACTGATGTTCATCTAAAACTTAATATACCCCTTGACAAAAAATGTAAGTAAGTTTTGCGGCATCAGCCCCGGGCATAAATATAAAGTACCTATGACCACTATATTACGATTGTTTTGCAATGCGGTTTTTCGTGGATTTACTCGCTTTCTTAAAGGCTGGTGATCTTGAATTACGAACAAATCAGTGAACCTGACAGAGCAAATTTCAGGATCTTATAACAATTCATTTTGCAAATTTGACGATTTCCACAAAGCAGCATTTTTTACCTACTTTGAGAACGATTTTGACGATGGTCGTAGATGAAATGTTGAACTATATGGCCATTTATGTCGACTATTTTTATAAAATAAGAGGTAGTATCTCGTCTTTGTGGACTGGGAGAGAGACATGAGCGCGGTGAACATTACAAATAACATTACTCGTGTTGCGGGATACCCAGGAGGAGACATTGAGTCAGATTATGACATATAGTCAGACATATAGTCAGATATTGTAAGTTAATAAAAAGGAGACCCAGTCCGCGCMAACCCAACATCGAAAGTTTGAAATAACCTCACATTCAGGAATCCTTTCAAAACGAACTGCAAATGCTATATGAAAAAAAAACCCACCCTKAACAGGAGACCAGGTCTCCCGATGACATCTGGCACAAACTAGAGTCAAATATACAAGTGAAGGTCGTCCTGGATGAGGATAGGCTGCGGGAGATTTGGACAAGCTATGGCGAGAGCTTTTTAACGATGCCCGAGCAGAAGAAGCTCATAACCAACAACAACAGCTAAGCGTGCAGCTAACTCATCAAGGCAATGCACTCCATAAAAAACGGGAAAAGTCCTGGACCCGACAACGTAAATGCCGAAGTCCTAAATTGCGTCAATATGAAACATCTAACATGTATTTTTAATCAACTATATTACACCGGGCAAATACCGAAGACTAAAAACTGGTTCAAATCCACATTTGTGACAATACCTAAAAAAACCAAACCCGAAACGCTGCAAAGACTATAAACTCATAAGCTTAATGAGCCAATGCACTTAAGACATTTATGTACATAATTCATTCTGGAATATACAAGTTTGAAGGGATGAGCGGAGAAAAGCAGTTTGGCTTTATAAAAGGCCTCGGTACTAGAGAGGCTTTATTCTCGATCAAGCTTCTAGTACAAAAGTGTTATGATCAACGACAGAGTGTGTTAATATGTTTCATTGACTATCAAAAAGCTTTTGACAATGTGAAACATGATTTGTTGATCAGTAGGCTGCGAGAAATAGGCCGCGATGACAAAGATGATAGAATTATAAAACAGCTCTATCGGGGGCAGTCTAATGAAATCCGAATTAGAAAAGATCTCTTGACGTAGGAATTTAACATCGCAAAGGGGGTCCGGTAGGGATGGATTTTGTCTCCCATGCTTTTTAACACCTACGTGTAGAGCATTTTTCAAATGGCTTTGGAGGGCGTGGTTACTGGAATAAAAGTAAACGGCAAACCCATCAACAACATTCGATATGCGGATGACACTGAAATACTGACTAGTAATCCGGGGGATCTACAGGACATACTAGATAGAGTTACCGAGGTGGGCGAGCAATTTAGTCTGAGCCTTAACATCACAACAACTAAATTGGTTATTGGTAGACAGGAATTAAATAACATCAACCATACAATCAATGGTGACGCAGTTGAAAGGGTGTCCACATTTAATTACCTGGGAGCCACCTTCAATGAGAAGTGCGATTGTGATGAGGAGGTAAAAATTCGACTCGGAACTGCAACAACTACGTACCTACTTGAAAATGAAAAATATACTTTTCCAGAGAACGCTACTGTTCCGCCTTCGATTGCGGATAATCAAGTGCTATATATGGCCTATCTTGTTATATGGAGTGGAGACATGGTCACTCAAGGTCAGATCACTGAAACTAATAGAAGCATTCGGAATGTGGACACTACAAAGAATGCTTCGGATCTCCTGGACAGAGCACGTGTTAATCGACAATGTCTTGCTAAGAGCTGGGGTAGAGAGAAAACTTCTAAATATCGTAAAACAACGAAACACGTCTTATCTTTACAGATAGGCAGCCGAAACTTTATACCTAAGCTCACTGTCCAGAACAAAATTGAGGGTAGACGTGGGCCCGTACGTAAACAACATGTCTGGCTCCGCAATATCAGAGAATGGTGTGGCATATCGGATGCTGGATCAATTTTTCAATCGATCAATATTATTCAAATCATATTGACGATAATAACTCACTCGGGTGCATTCTAGTACTTTAATGTAGCTCATGCTGCAAATTTAATCATTACCGCCATTTGAATAATATTCTGTTATTTAGTTAATATGTGTGAGATAAAAGCACTGAACAATAGATCCATTATAATTTTCAACAAATCAACACAAATAGGTATGAGTAATATTTATAAGAAGTAAATGTATTTATCATTAATTATAACTGTTTTGAGTTTCCCTCGTACATCTACTTCTGATAATAATCGCCAAGTACTACTAATGTCATAACAATGCTAAAAAGAATACACAAAAACACTTATTCGAATGCCATAACGTAATGCAGGCAACTGTGTTATCAGATTATTTGATGTTTTTATTCTTAATTAGAACGCGTCCCATATTTGTTCCATCTTTCATTTGATTTAATAAACTTAACTTTGCCAAATACGTGTGTACAGGGTGATTCCGAATTGGAGTAATTCTTTGTAAGGGGTAATAGGGGCTCACTTCGACAGTACGAGAAAAATATTGACAGTTTTTTCGATATTAACAGTTGAAAATCGAATTTCCACTTTGTGATTAAGCATTATTTTGACATTGACATTTTTGGAACATTAACTCCAGAAAGATTTTGGACGGCAATAGATGTTCAGGTTCCAGACACAGAGAAACACCTATTGGAGAGCAGATCCTTCCAGGGGTACTCAGAGCATTGCAAAACCCCTGACATTTTCCTAGGCACCAAATAAATACCTAAGAAGAGCTATATTCCTACCACGTATGTAAGATACGCACGGCATAAGGACATATTAAGCCAATGGCTTACTGAACACCGTTACAAATTGAGCAGGAATTAATTAACCCAAAACGAGAAGCTTCTCGTGAAGAGTCTATAATTACATGTTTATATAGGCACTAACTTGTTTGGAGTTAAAGATTGAAATGTAGGTTTATTTGTATACACATGAATTCGAGGTTATGATAACAATAGTGACATTTCAAAAAAGTGAGTTCTACATTTAACGAATCCTGTTGATTTGACTGTTTACCCTTGTCTATTTCGTTCTCACTCTATATATTTTTCCCTGATTACCGAAGTTTTTATGAATTATGAAGCAACAGCAACAATGTTATTCAGACACATTACCTGGAGAAACATCGTTGCCGTCTTACTGATATAGTTTGTTTTACATTTCTCAGTTTTCAGTACCAATTAATTTTTTTATCATTTTTTCTGTACTTCTAAAACGCCCTGTATAGTAATTTATCAGAACAAGGTATATATTTGGTAGTACACCCATGTCCATGTTCTCTTTACCGAGAAAACAATTCAAGTGAATTTGAAAAATTTACTGAGCGATCCTGTGGCACTTTACTTTACACTTTACTTACTTTACAGCATCAATTCCATTGTGGAAACGAGCAACTCAATCAGTTTTATATATCAAGTAATGGGTACAGAAGTAATTCTATTTTCACAGGAAAGAAGTGTGTTTATTGTTTAGCACTTCATCAGCTTATCGTGATATATCCTGAGTACCGTTAAACTTCGAAGCCCCTTATTCAATCATATTTGATCTATTTTAAATTATGACAAAATACAATTTATTATCCGTAAGGAATGGTACTCGAAATTGAACGAGTTATTAACTTGTTTTATATTGGTATAAATTTAGAACTGATTCAGCGCCCTCACATGCACAACGTTCATTCGAGGATACTTCTATTAATTGAGATGTTAGAACTGTGCTAAACACTATTAGGCATTAAGCATTAAGCAGGCATTTAGACATACTCGCATCTTGAAACATTGTGATATATTTTTTCTTCATTCTTGTTTCTTCATAGTAAATTAAAATATCGGAGATTAACTTTTTTGCAAAATTTAAATGTAGGGTTTTTTTTCGGTTACATTTTTTCTACTCAAGTGGGTCCGTATACCACGTTTTTAAGAGTTTTCAGATTTAATTTCATCTAAAAGTTTGATAACTATAAACCCGTCCCAATTACAGAGCCGATCTAGTCTTGTTATTGCATTCCCAAAAATTAAACAGAAAGCCAGCAAAATATACCTAATATCTCAAATCAGTTGTATCTGATGAAGGAACTAATTCGAACATTCTCAACCGCCTAACAATTCTTTGAATCCTTAACTGATAAATATTGTGAATTAACAGATTATTCTATTGTGGGAGGAATGAAAACACCAGAAGATATTAAAATATTTGCCTGTTGCAAGTGAAATAAACCTGACCTGCGTGTCTAGAAAATAAAGTAAAAGCATTTTACCGTTTTGTCATTGTATTCAACTATTTGCTTATTGAAGCCTATTTGTGTGGTTTTTTTTAGACAGGTTATATAAGCGGAGAAGGTATATATTTATTGAAAAAATTTATATCACAAAGATACAACAAAAATTTCAAGGCTTTCACCGATTTTTTAGCCCATGTTTTTAAAGCGTCGATTGAATAATTGCACAAGTTTAATATTTTTTATGCGTACTAAAATGTTAAGTTGTTTTAACAATTTTATCACACACGTGCAGATTTCAGACACAAACTGATGAGCTTATTAATTTTGAATAAATCACATATCAAAATGACTCATGGCTCGAATTTTTCAAGATTCGAAAATATTTTTGGCTGAAGTGAGTTTCTGCATAGTAATACCCGAATTTTGTCTTGATTTAACAATCTGTACATAAATATTTCTACTTTAAAATTCTAAAATATTTGTTCTTACCAAGGTATGGGTGGAAGTTACAACTTGTATGCGTATAGTGTGTAGTGCATACAAAATCTCCTCATAAAATTTTAATTATATCTTTTCTTATCAAAGTATAGTATTTTGGCTCTTTTTCAAGTCACTTTTTGGAGTTCCAGAGAACTGGTTTCAAACCTAGTAGTTCTTGTCAGCAGGCCTAAGTTTGCAAATGCCGCATGAAAACGTTTGTATAGGATTGATTGACTAACCTTGGGGCTTTGCGGCCTCTGCTATTATTAATAAATTATATAATCAATTGTCACACATGTAGAATTATTCTAATTGTCTAGAGTTGATGAATACATGCTTGACAGAATATGACAGAAAGTGATTACATTCTAAATTGTGGATACATATTCAATTCCTACATACATATTCCTTTTCGGATTATTCGATTAATTTTGCTCTTTAAACGCGGACAGTTAAAGGTATCAATTGCAAGTTTGTTTAAACCCAGCTGCTGAGAACTATGAGACTCGAAACCGTTTCGTGGGTTGCTTGCTCAAAATCTATTCTTTAACGACGCCTTATTAAAGGCTTGTGAGAATATACAGGTTGATTCAAAATTGGCGTCATTCCTCTGGAGATGTTGTCCGGCGCTGTTATAGGAGTACAGAAAAAATTGTAAAATAAATAAATTGTTATTAAAAACTGAAAAATTTCCAAAAAACTATATCAGAAATACGGCAGCTATGTTTTTCAAGGTAATCCGCCTAATTAACATTTCGCAAATACCTGTAAAAACTCCGGTAACCATGGAATTATACAGACTGACAATAACGAAATGTTGACGAAATGTCAACTTGCTCTCATAACCTCGAATATGGGTGTTTATAAATAAACCTTACAACATCTTTAGGGTTTTTGACCATTGAATGGTTAACTCCAAACAAACTAGTGCCTGTGTAATCTCCTTATTATCCACTCTTAATCAAGCAGCTTCTCGTATTCAGTTCATTAACTCCCGCTCCATTGGTATCTCCTTGTGCTGTGTGTATCGTACAAACGTGGTAGGAATGTAGCCGGTATTTGTTTGGTGCCTGGGAAAGTGTCAGTTATTGTGCTCTGAGTGCCTCTGATCCGGTTATGTCCAATACTTGTCCAGTAAAAT
>NW_026018618.1:0-18919 GCF_020466585.1 Dendroctonus ponderosae | reverse complement strand
AAAAGTTGGTGTTTTATTTGGGCATAATTGTTTCCGAAAATTTATCAAATTTTATCAATGGGAGATAATAAAGTGGAATTTTGCATTTTAGTAGAAAGAGCGCAAATGTTCAAGACTCCAAAATTTCAGTTGCGCGAGAATTTTTGTTTATTTTTCGAAATTTCCTTGAAAATCGGGTGGTTACATGGTGGCGATTGTTTTATCAAGAGTAGGTAGTAAACCGACATTTTTATATTTTTGTAGAAGCGCAAGTTTTACATTAGTTATAATATAAAACTAGCTTGATTGAAATTGTTAAAAATAAGTATTTAAATTAGCCCCTAAAGCGCAAATCGAGTAGTTTCTTAAAGCAATTTGAAGATTATCTAAAAGGGCGGCGTTTTGCAACGATTTCAAGACAAACCACCCAGAGATCATCAAAAAAATGCTTAAATTGGTAAAATTTCAGGCTTGCCAATAGCGAATCTTTTGCATTTTTTTTGTGCGCAATTTTGGGCCTTAAAAAACAGCCACTCGGTGTTTCGGACTGAACCTCTCACCAGTACCTACGCCGCGCAGTGTTGTCACAAGGCACACATTTTATGAAAAAACGTTTATATTTTTCAAAAATAGGATTCGTCAAGTGCACGAAATCGAGAAGATTGATGTAGGAAAAACACTAAGCAGTTTGACTGACTGAAACTAATATTAAGTCGGATTTGAAATCAACTTTATAACTAAAATACACGATATTCCGCCAATGAAAAAATCGTCAACGTGCAACTTGCTCAAATTTCAACTTTTGCTATTAATAATCTAAAGCGAGTCTTCTCCAATTTGTTTCGCGCACAATTTTGAAATTTCTCGTGTCCAAGCCAGCAGTTTGCTTGGACTCATTCAAAGTTTTTACACCGTGCGACGTTGCTAAGTTGCCACTCTAGAGTGGAATCAGGGAGGATTTCAATAAAACTGCAGAAAGTTTCACATAATGGTTTATTATCTCTACTATATTCAGAAAATGAGGGCCTAAAAGCCCCTTGTTGTATGATCTACTGATCATCATCACATCATTAGTTTATCCTTATTACATATTAATAATTAATAAACAATAGTATATCAATAATCATGTCTATAAGACAAAATGTGAACGTGGGAACTTGACAAAATGTTTGACTACAATGGGTAGAAATGACAGCAACTAAGAGGGTTTACTTGGGGTGTGGACGTTCGGTTGGAGAGTAAGAAGGTTTATTGAGATTATGGCACAAAATCAATATAACACAGATCCTGCTGTTGATGCTGATCGATATAAAGTTCGAGAGGCAAGGATAGTCGGCAACATTCTTAGAAATGGTTCATAATCACACACTTTATCAAATCAGTTCACTGTACCTTCACAACCGGGCCATCCAAGTGGGGGGAGTCGAGTTCTCGCCCCCACATGGATGCCGAGCGTTCAGCGAGAAGAAGGAAACTGGCCGATACAGTGGGTCCGAATCCTAAATACCATGCATACATCTTTAGTGACAATTAATATATTTATATTCTATATATTTATCATACAATCATAAATTTTATATTTCTCCAAAAATAATCTGTTAACTTTTAGCGTTCGTTCTCGTCGCTGAACGCGCCTCGCCTTTCTCCAGGATTATTGTAGATAGATTCCTAAAACTAACTCGGTCAGCGGCGCATTGATGCGCCAAGCGGCGCACCACTGCGCTGCTGAGCATCCACTTAACAGTTCCGTTGAGAAATGGAGCAACTCAGTGCCGATCCATTTGCCAGCGGCCTTTTTAGCAAAACAGTGTTTGCCTCGTGATGTGACTTAAATAACAATCATTACTAAAAATATCACAAAATTGTTGTTGATTAAATGAAAAAATAAAATGAGCCACTTTATTTACATGGGGGATAGAGGGGTGACGGTAGAGGGAAAAGGGTAAAAAGTCCTTTTTCATGTGGCTCACATTAGGATCACTCTGTGTTCAATTTCGGATGTCCTAAAAATAGATCAATAACAACAACTAGGTTAAGGACCTCTCTCTATTCAGGTCGATGCTTAGTTTAAGAGTAAGAAATCTCACCAACTCGCCATAGTCAGTTACCAACGTACACAGTATAACAAAAAAAAGAAAGAAATATATTATAAAATCTTCAAACAAAAACAGTTAAACATATAAAAATATAATAATTTTCACGCACTACTACTCTAGTAGAAATTTCCAGGCAACTGACCTGGGCCTTATACATGTATAACAATAGAAACAACCAAAGAAGCGCGTTGTACGACTCCAACAGAGTGTTTAGTTATTGTTTCCTGTCAGCTAAGCTGGGGATAAGCCGAGTATGCGTAGCCGAAAGCGAAGCAAAGTAGCGTTAGTTCTAAAATGCCAACTACAAACTCACAACAGCGCAGCACATAGTTTCACCTCCGTCTGATGGGGTCCCTTGCAACTGCTTAAAGGCATTTTTTCGATCGCAATTTCAACAGCTTTCCATCTGGAGCATTCCAGAAAATGCCAGCAAAAAATKTTAATTTCAGATTTAGGMAACGCAAAATAATGCGTGAAAACACAATTGAGAGAGCATTTTGTTAGAGGCGAATTTAATTSAGTTTTACACCRGAAAATGAGTTTTTATCGGGAAAAAGAACCATAAATTTAGTGAGTTATTCAAGACTTCAAAGCTGGAAAAAACCTCGCATTTCTAGTCCTTTAAATTGTTCTTTTCTGTATTTTTTACTTCTTGCAATCTGGGAGAACTTAGTGAGTGACTGTCGATCAAACGACTAGCTTTTGGACACCTACTTGAAGGGAGAATTTAGTGAGTTCAATCTGATGAAAAGGCACAATTTTCTRCTGGAAAAARTGCATAAAACCACTTTCGTAAGTGCAGTCGTCAATTTCAAAGTGATTTAGTGAGTTGAAGACGAATTTTAGTGGACTATTTAGCTTGATGACCACATCAGCGCATAAACAGASAGTAGGGAAATCTCGATTAGCAGGTTTTCCACTAAATTCGAAACATTTTTTGCATTTTTCACCCCATCAGCGAAGAGTGAAAGCGCTACCCGGTCGTTACGCCACTGCGTAATTGTACAAGCGACACCGCAAAAAGGACTTCTGACATCAGGATCTACGTCAAAAACATTTTCTATTTACCATCAACAACAACTGTACAATAAAAATCACAAACGAATTTAAAAATTAAAATAAACATGAAAGAATCACAAAATTTCCTTATTTGGTACGAATCGTCGAAAAAGTGGAAGCCAAACAACCAGTTTCGCCAAACAAACACATTAATTGTCATGACAGCGATTGGAATTAAACAGAGAGAAAAATTAAAAATAATAAAATTAAACAAAGCGAAAGCACAAAGTCAAGAGGCTATAGAGTGGGTGGGGATGTGAAACTGTTGTAAAGGCTGGTTTCCGCCGAATGCGAAAACTGGCCTTAATTGCATCAAGCGTAAATAACAAGCTACGGGGTTAAAGCTAACTCTATTCACTATGTAAATATAGAATAGATAATATCGGAACTAGGGACACATGCAATATAATTTATAACAATACAATACGGGTTAAGAAAAATGCTTATACGCTAACTACCAACTACTAAAGGGCTGTGGAGGCGTTACAGTTGGTAGGCCCCGCCCACTTTGGGGCTGAGGGCCAATCAGCAATTGCCAATCGCGCACCACAGCCTGCTACGGTAATAATAATCATATACAAGCATTGGGTAGGTTTACACTTAGTTGGTACTACTTAAAAGTATCGCCGGCCTCCACAGGGCCTATCGCTTGCCCGTTCAACAAACTTAATCTAAACGAATCAGCGGCCTGCAGAAGCCGACAGCGGATGATTTATCCAAACTTGTCCAATTTCATAACGCTAAAACCACAGACGTAAACGTAAATATTTATAAAGTTATCACAGTGGAGTCACCGCTTACATTATGAATAAACTGCACAAACTGAACTGAGTTATTAGTTAGAGAAGGTTAGTTGGAATCATCAGCAAAACATCGACCAGTCCAGGAAATCGATCGCATTTGGGGAAAAATTCGCTTCAGAATGGGGGCGCGTCCATTGATTGTCGTCGTTAAAAGCCTGCTGGCTCAACGTTTCGGACACGTCCTAAGCTGGTACGAACTGGTTTACTCAAGCGACAGTTTGGGCTAAATCACCCCGGGGTTGTGCCGGATCTGTGACATGCGCACCATTCAATTTACTCAATCATACGTGAAACATGGACGGAACACGTTACTGGATTCGTCAGCTTGGAAACTACATTGCGGGAAATTTAGTGAGTTCGGTGTTTTTTTGCGTATTTATCTCCCCTGGTCAGGAAACCGATGTAAACTGACCCAACAAAATTTACTGACTTCGTCCAGTCACTCACTTTCATCACTCTAGATAGGAATTTAGTGAGTTGGAAATGGTTGAATTTTGAAATCGAGTTTGGCCAGTATTTTTGCAACTAGACCAGACTTCGATACACGTAAAATTTAGTGAGTGCGAAAATTGCCTCAATCACTACTGAGCACTCACTCACTAAACTAATCAACACAACCCAAAAATCACTAAATATTTGACAGCCCATATTGACACCGTCAGGAAAATGTCATTGAATTTAAGTGAGGTGCACAGGTGCACTTAGTGAGTCAATATCAACCCGATGGAAAAAGTAAAAAAAATGACAAAAGTACTTAGCAAGTAGAAGACGCGAGAAGATAAAAAAAATAGTTTTGGTAAATTTTTCTTAAACTGGGTCCCTGCTTGATGGTGATCAACACGCAAAAAAACGCCACGATTTAGTGAGTGAAATGTCAAAAGTTTCGAACAGGAATCGGTTCAATGCGCATGTCACGGGATTTCCAGCAGCAGAAGCAGGAAACAAGATGGGTGGGCTGAAGGTAGAGGCATTGAACGCGCATAACCCAACATAGAGGCAAAACCGAGCAAATGATGCTGCGCACTACAAGCAAAGCAGAGACCTGCGCTCTGACATGGAAGCTCTCACTCTATATCATGGTATTAAAGGGAAAGACCATATATAGTAGCATGTTTGTCTGTGATGGCGTGTAAGTGCATGGGGCGGGAGAAAAATGAACAAAATCGAACCGAAAAAACGAAGCTGAACTGGTTCGTCGGTGGTGAGTTCGTGTGAACGCGCTAAAAGCTGCTCTACTCGACAAACTAAATTATTCCTTAACATTTGATTGGTACCGTTTTCTTGGTTGTGACAAAAAAGAGACAAATATGCTACTACCAATATAATATTATTATCGATGTGTGTTGATTTTTGTATAATTTACAATATAAATGTAACGAGTTTGTTAGAATAATTTGTTAGACCTAGTAAACTTTAGAACGCTATATAAGATGAGTAAAGTAACTCCCTTATGCGAGTTTGTCCGTTATGACCTACTTCATTATGTACAGGAAGCCTGCCTAAGGGCGCATGTCCGCATTAGCACACTGAACATGTCTGTTTTGCTCGACACTAGATGGCATCACCTTGTAAATCCCACCAGCGTGGCAGCGCAGGACATGCGCCCTCTGCCGACCGAACACAAAAATATACACATTCACTCAAACAACCCGATATCACACGTGGCGCAACTCTCTCGCCCTTTAATACCATCGACGTATTAAAACAGTCCTAAATGCTTAATGAGGAACTTGTAAAAATATCTTCTCTTTACTGGGAGATATCGAGTTATCAGTGTTGTCTTGACTAGACCAAGACCAGCTGACTTATGACGTAAAACCGTTGTTCTTTTTTTGTTAATTAATTGTATTTCTAGGAATACTGGACATCGACTGAGGTGGAGATGCGGACACGCTTCAGTCTATACAAGGTAAGACAGTCATTGACTTTAAAGCTTGACATTTAGGAACATTTAATTAGGGTGCATTTGATTCGATGGCCTTGATGAGTAAAAGAGGATCACAGTGTAAACTGGCAACCAATCGAATATCTCCCAAAACGGAAACCTGCTTCAGAGGAAGAACGATTCAAAAATGGTGACTCAAGCGTCACTGGCCGCCATCTAACTGATTTGACATTGACAGTCAGTGTAACCAACCGACGGCCATTTTAAGTCGTTGTTCTTTTGAGGCGATTTCCCTACAACATTACTGTACACTAAGCGCGTCGTTACACCTTATGTGACATCAGAGTGAAGACCGTGTTAGTTAAACAGCTAATCGCGCAACCGGAGCGCAATTTCCGTCCGATTGTCGCCTAAATTTTAGAATATAACGGTCAATTGGATGTCCGGAAAGAACCATGCGCTCACTCATTCGTTCGCTCACAAACAATTCGCACACACGCTCACAAAATCGTCTAGTCGCTAAGAAACCGAATCTATCCATCATTAGAAAACAATATCATCTGTTTGATTGGCCAATTCAACGGCCAATATGTATATAATGTATAATAAAAACGTCTATGCAATATATAAACATATTATGATAAATAAGGTTTCGGTGTTAGTCGTTGTGGCTACTACAGGTAGGAGGAGAGGGCGGCCATTACGGGGGCGGGGGGCAGCGCAACAGGTATGTGGTAGTACTTGCAGGCGCTCCTGCTGCACTGACCTTTGGCCGCGTCACGACAAACCGCCACTCGGTTCTCGATCACTTCAACTCCGTCTCCTGCAAAATACACCAACATTTACCACAACAACTCTTTAACTGTCAAAAAAGTTGACATTGTAACCTGCCAACGAGTGTCAAAGTTTGGGTAGTGATTGTGTGCCAATTGGACGTTAGAACACCCGGAAAAACCATAAAGTTCCATTGAAAACATCGACCCCACGTAGCTCTTTCGCTCAAAGCTTTCTATGCCAGTTTTTACTGGGGAAAGTTGACATTTTGTAATCTGTCAACACTGTGACATCTGCCAAGGGTGCGGTATTTAATTGTCAACATTTGGCTTGGAATATTCAGGTTAGGACACTTGGAAATCTCTTACAATTATATTAAACACATAGAACTCATGTTGCCGTGTTGCTCAAAGCCATCTATCCAACTTTTTACTGCTGAAACTTGACATTTTGTAATCTGTCGAGACTCTGACGTATGTCGAGGTTGGGGCATTTAATTGTCACCTTTTGGCTTTGAATATTTAGGATAAAACGCTAGCAAATGTCCAGCAATTCTATTAAAAACAAAGAACGCATGCTGCTGCGTCGCTCAAAGTCTACTGTTTCAGTTTTTATTGCTGAAAGTTGACATTTTCTAGTCTGTCAACATTGTCACAGATGCCAATTTGCTCATTTAATTGCCGCCATTTAGGTGAGAACACCCGGAACTGTTTAAAAAACATGAATCTAAGTTGCTGTCGCTGCGGCAAATCAACAATCTCAGTTTTTAGTGGTAAAATTCGACATTTAGTATCTTGTGCGTCTTTGACACATGTCAAAGGCACCGACTAGAAACACAAACAATTTTCGGTGGGAGAACGCAAAAATATCAAGAATTTCCATTTAAAACCGACAATTGACTATCAAAGTTTTAGCTGCGCAACTGTCTGAACAAGCCTTAAAACTGTCTAAATCGACTGCGTTACAGCTTGTCATTTTTGTCACATCCGTCAGGGGTGACGGTGAAGTCACTTTTACGTAGAATCTTCAAAACGCGTTGATTTTTTTGGAAATTAGGCTTGAAGCCAACGTTCAAATGTACTGTTAATATTTGGAAACGGTCTTCGCGCATCTCTGAAGGTTTTTTTGCGAAAAAGTGTGAGTCTTCAGGCTGATGAGAGCAAATAGGCCTGAAACCCCCTCCAAGCAGAAAAAAGTTCAACAAATGAGCCTAAAAAGTGTAAAGAGAGCCTTACCTTCCTGTAGATGTACAAATTTGCAAGTTGGCCGGGTGCAAAGGCCACGATTAAAATCTTGGCACACCGGGAGGGTGTCCAGTAACTGAAAAAACACAACACTATTAGTGAACAGACCAAACACGACTGCGAAACAGAACAATTAAACTTAGTTGGTTGACAAAACGGTTGTTGCTCGTTTGTTTGTTTCCATATATTTTTTTTTTCGTTTTAATGGCACTGGTGCAGATTATGCGCCGGTGAGTGAGGCCGGTTAGAGATAATTCAATCATTCTGCAGCACGACAAAATCAATGTTGAAAAAGCCAAAAAAAAAAAAACGAAAAATCATTCGAAGCCGGGACAAAGGACATCTGGGACTGAGTGTGTGAATGCAGCGATTCAGTCGAATTTCCTCAAGCAAGTGACAAAGTCGTCGTTCATATTTGGTTTAGCGACCGTCAGAAATCCGACGGAATCGCCTGTTAAATCTATAAAAAAAAATTATAAAAACAGTCCAAGCTGATGGCAGCAAAGAGGCCGAAACCAAAAGCGGAGTCTTGATCGGTGTATTTCATGCAGAATGTTTGAAAATCTTCACTAGAATGCTAAACAATTGGCAAAATCAAAAGCGTGTCCTAAAATAGAGCATTCAGAGAGAGAGAGAGATTGAAAATAAAACACAAATCACTAGTTAAGTAAAGCTTGATCATAACAGAGATTGCGTTTAAGCCGAGCAAAGCTCGGGGTTGGAGTTGCGCAGTTTTAGTCACTGTGCCACAAACCGAACAAGCTACAATGCTAAGGACCACCGGGTGTTCCGGAACTGAAACTGTGTTAAATCAGCAGCAAACGGGCCCATTTCGGAACACCCAATCAATCAAGTGAGTGAGTGACATCAATCGGAAGCAGCATGATTGTTATAAGTGGGGATGATTAAGGCAAGAATCGCATTAAAAGCAACAGCATTGTAACTTGTTAGCCAATCAGAGGTTCATGCCAGCTGTTCTACATTGCCATTAGGTGGGGGGACGGCGCCAGCCGGTTAGTAAGTAACGTAAATCTGGCAACACATCCCTCTACTTACTACTTAAGAGGCATTTAGGTTATGTAGTACAGCTCACAGGAAGTTAAACAACGTGAATACCTGTCCTTGCTCGTCAGTGTAGATCACAAATGGGGCGTTGGATGGCGCGCCATTGCCTAATGTCATCATGCAGAGATTTTGTGCATCAGCAAGAAGCAGCATCGCAGCCAGTAACAACAGTACGAGTTACACAGCCAGTACGAGTAAGTAATTGAACCCACCAGACACCACCATGTATGTATGAGTTTGTTTCGGTTTGGAAAAAGCAGACGCGATCGATCGGTTCGGTCACCGTAACGGAAACGAGCAAATTAACGACAGAAATGTCAAAAGGGGGCGTGTCCCCCAGTCCCAAGAAACACCGCACAATTTGAGTGGGAAATGCGTGTGTGAGAGAGAGACAGTGGTGGACGCGGCAAATCAGACATGGGCAAGCATGAAACAGAAAAGCAAATCAAATTGATTCGTCATTCCCTACGGTTCGATTGGGCGATGTTCAGAAGGATGTCCTTTGGATTGCAGCCTTTAGCCAGTACGGAAAGGAAACTTTTTCTAGTTAAAAAAAAAGTTATGCAAATATCGCTTCTCATAATTAAATGTTAATGTGTCTCATTCTGCTCGATTCAAAATCTAGCTTTGCTAGCGATCATCCAAGCTGGGGCACTTAATAAATTTAGCCCCGCCTACTTCTGGGGCGTTTCATCTCATTCTATGACACACACACACGAAAAATTCGGCTCTGTTCCACTCACACGGAGATTGTGCGATGATTGATCCGACATCCTTCTGACCGTTACCCAATGGCAAAAATCGACAAGTATTTGAAAACAATAATCAAACCATCAAATCGATGAGGTGAGAAAGAAAAAAGCGAAAAACAACAGTTAAAATAGGATTACTTACAACTGGAAATCTACCTAAAATAGAGTAGCTGAAATGGGATCTCCTAAAGCAAAAGCGGTCGGTACTGTTAAAATAGGATATTAAAGAATTGTAAATAATGAGAAGGAAACAAGCTGTTACAATGTGTGTGGGACAAATCTGCGTTGCTACAATTAGTCTATGCGGCTGGAATTCTGCAAACATAACATATTAGATATGGGTAGATCATAGGTAAATCATATATGTATGTATGTATATCAACGAGATCAAAATGTATACTTTACTTACACTACAAGCTACGGTTTATTTGAGCCAATAATAATTGTCCCCAAGCATATGGGCATTGATAAAACGGTTCTAGGACATGCACAAATGAGACGTGGCCAAGTACAACTAAGTACTACGCTAATTCTCGGCCACTAATATCCACACTTTTACTTAAATCAGTTAGTTTACGTACTCGGCAACCATTTGGTAGCGGATAAGCCTAATTAAATTGTCGAGAAAGCACGCCAATGGTGTGTGGTCAAACAATACCTACCGCTACATAGAATATAAGTCACATAGTTTCAAATATACAACCCATTATTGCCCAATGATCACTAAAACTGGGAACGTGGCTACTTGGCTGAATATGCGAATACAATTGAAAATATTCCCAGTCTTAGCCGCTAATCGGTGAAGAAACTCTGGCAAAGCAACACCCGATTATCCAGGTTATTAGATAGGAGATGACGTTGTGCAATGTGCTCTGAGCGCGGAGAGGAAGCGGCTGCAGCCAATAGGCTGCCACCACTCGACTCGCGCCGTTGGAGACTCAGAAGGTTAGAGTGAGTGCTTCAGAAGACGGTTAAGGAAAACGGTCTATACAGATGAGCAGTCGATTGCACATTACACAAGCTGAAGCCAGAATTTCAGCGAAGTTTCATCTTCGCCAGCCTCAGTCTGATTCCGTTCGTTCAAGTTCATGGCGGTGGCCAGATTTTTACTCTCATTTTTTCCCTTTTTTTCAAACAGCTCTTGATATTTCACAGACGTTGGACCGAAACAGGTGCTTATTGTGATATGCATTTTAAATTTGCGCTTAGTAATAGGAGGTTTTTCTTCATTCATGAGTTTTTCACGGTTTTTCCAAGTTGAAAGTGGAGCAAAAATTCACATAAAATCGTGCATGTTTGAAGAGAGTCCAAACTTCAAAAAACTTCTACAAGGAATCAGAAAAACCTGCCGAGATATCGAGCTTAAATTTGCACACCCTGTACAAAAAGGTTCAGACTACATTTCAAGGTATCGTTGGCCAAATGCCTGAACGCAATCAAATTTCTAGCTATAAAACCAAAAAAGTTGCTAAAACGAAACTTCTACTCCTTGCAGATGAAGGATGAGAGCACGAGTGAACAATTTCACTCATACTCAGAAACTTTTGAACTTTTTTGAAGCAAGCTAAGAAAAATTTGCTCGCGTGTATAAAGTGGATGAAACTACACGCAAAATATCACGAAAATCCCAGTTTAGCTGATTTTTCGGAAACATTCAAGCTTAACAGGCTGCAACGAAAGAAACGTCCAAACGTGCAACTCGGCCCATTAAAGTCCATAACTTCAACATCCTAAAATTCGCCAGGTTGAAAATTCTACGCACTGTGGATAAAGGTTTAGTGCAGATTTTGACCAATTCTCCTTCTGTTTCGAACACCCCTCAATTTTTCAGAGACTAACTAAGATAACTTGTGCTGGTGTTGACTTTAAACTGAAAAGTATCGCTAAAATTTCGGGATTTTTCATGAGGATTTTAAGGTATTGAAAGAAGCCTCCAAACATGAAACTTGGCGTCTCAAATCGGATAACTTCAAAACTATTAACATGAGCCAATTGAAAAAATCAATGTAAGTGAATACTTGAGGATCATTGAGAGAGAAACTTGCCCACAGTGTATAAAATGACTTAAACGTCCACACTTTAGGCTGCAAGAAAAAAACTCAGAAACAAACTGGGGAGACATTTAGACAGCAGGAAATTTAGATCGCAGGATGGCAAAAACTTTTTTTGGGAACAATTTGGTCCATAACAGAATTGTGAAACTTTGAAACTTTTAGGCCGAAAAAAAGTACCTTCCAACTTAAAGACCCTGGAAAAAAGTTCACCGTGTAACTTCATAATCAGAACCCCTTGATGGTTCTGTTGATCCGGAAAGTTTCACTGTTCGTCAAAAGCGTGATTATTGGGGAAATAAGTGTGTTTGAGAGTAAAAGGTGCCACCGCCACTACCTGATTGAACGTGCTGTGATTCCCACACTTTACTTTTTGCGCTCAGAAAAGCTCCGATTTGCTAGTTGGCAAGCTATGGCATGAGAGACAGAGATTGGCGTCGTTTACACCGCTGTTAACTGATCTGTTTTATTATCATTAAGTAAGCGGCGACAAGCAATTATGAAATATGTAAGGACTTACTGAGTATCGGTAATTCAGCGACACCTGAAAAAACAACATCAGTCAGCTAACAACTCCTCTATGTAGCGTTTAGGGAGTAGAATCGCCGGACAGGCACAAAGTGAGCATTCGATATTTTACAAAATAAAAAAAAGTGAAAGAGCCGCGCGCCAAACAGATGCAGCTACCAGGACTGCATCGGTTGGGCGCGCCTCGTATAGTAGGCATAGCTTCCCAACAGCAACAGAGTAACTGTTTAAGTTGATTGCGATTGTTGATGGACTACCAAGCGTTAGTTCAAGTTGGTTCATGTGAGAAGCGTATGGGTTTACATCGTCAAATTAAACAATCACAAAAAATAAAATGCAGAGTCAAACTATCTCAGAGCTCTGAATCCCCCGCGGACACTAAGAGCCAAAAAAGCGTTGAGCGGCACCGGCAAATGTCGACTCTCCCAAATAGAGGAGTGCAAGGAGAAACATAAAGTAAATAATCGGGAACGTTGTCGATAGGTAGTTGAAATAATAAGCAAATGATTAATAAAACAAATATCATGCATTTTCAAGCATTATTATTACAAATAGTAGCAGTGATAATACATACACCTCAGGATTAGAACAATACGGTACACATTAAAATCAATAATCAATTTTACGAAAAAAATAAGGGGACTGTTTGTAACACTAAAATGGCAAATGTGACCCACACCTCTTTAGCTAAGCGTGATCAGCAGCCTAAAGGCACTACATTATTGTAAGTCGAGTTTAAGGTGGCTGGCAGCTGATTACGCGCACTTCATTCAGCATTTCAACGAGCCTCAACCTCAACTTGGACTATTACACTCAACATTTTCTTGCTCAATTTTCAACTCCTTCTCTCCTGCTCTTTATTATCCCACTGGAACTATCAACGAATATCCAGTTTCAGTACTTTCGCAAAAACCGTGTCAAATCAAGCTTCAGTTTTAATCACCAGATGCCAGGTCCGGTTAGGCAAGTGGCCTCAAATATTGCAACTTGAGCTCGCGTGGCAATTTTATTAGGAACGCACCCAAATATTGCACTGGTTCAATTTTCTGCCCCAATATGGGTTTTTTACGGCTTAGAAAGCTGCAAAATTAACAATATTGTGGCTTTTTGCATTTGCAAGTTTATTAGATCGAGCCAATACTCATTTAAAGCGATTAACAAAATAATTTGAATTTTGGTAAAAACGCCCCAGAAATCTCGTTAGTTTAGAGCCTCTTGATCGATCTCTTGGATAATAATCCATTTAGAGCGGATTTGTTGCAAGTGGCAATTTTACAGAAAGCGCACGGCATTGATAAAAATATTTCAAATTTGTTTAAAATTTTCAGTCAATTGGCACAAAAAACTTCGTCTTTACAGCGCCTAAAACTTCAGTTTAAAGAATGTCGATGGCTTTTTTGCAACTCTGAAGCAAAAGGTAATTTTAACGTTAAATGCTGCAACTGGAGGTTAGAATTACTTTAGGCGCGCATAGAAATATTTTTGGTTTTGGCAAAAAAATGACCCAAAAGGCAATTAATTTATTGCAATGCCTGATTCAACGACTTCAAAGGGAAAGGATTCAAAAATCCAGTGTTTTTTCCAGAAAAAAACCGTGAAAAGTTCATGTTTCAAATCTGATTAAATGGGTTGTATATATATATTACAACAATTGGCATTTTATGAGAAGCCAAGACACTGGCATTCTTTGAAAGACTGCAATAATTTATTTTTTGCTGTGGCAAATTGGCACAAAAGTCTTTTACGGCCATGAAAATTTCATTTTTGCGATCAATGTTGATTGCTTTTGCAACACTGAGGCAAAAAAGCATTTCAGGATATATTAAGCTTCAGTTTGTGTGATTTATTGCATTTAATTGCATTATTGAAATTTACGGAAAACCTTTCGGCATTACTTAAGGTGCCTAAAGAAGTCGCTTGAATTTCGGCCAAAATGCCCCAGAAAGTGACTTTTTCGACAATCTCAGCTTGATGTTGTGTAAATAACTCATTGCAACGGCTGCTTAAGCGACTTACAGTGATTTTGAGCGCAATTTGGACAGTTTTTGCGAACGAAAAACCTGAAAAGTTTATTTGATTTAACTTCAAGTTACGCGTCGAATTACATCAGGTCATTTCTGATTAAGTTTCTTAAATAGTGCAACAACAGTGGCAATTCTATAGTTCGCGAACTGGCACTGTTTAAAATATTTTTTTTCTGCGTAATGGACATTAGAAAAATCGGTTTTACGTCCAAGAAAGTCTCATTTGATGGCTTGAACTGCAGCAGTTTCAGATGGAAAAATGGCCCGACAGTTAAATTTTCGCCCGAGTTTACATAAGTTATTGCAACAGCCGATTAATTGAGCGTCTTTTTACAAAAAAAAAATCCAACATCAACAGCTTCAGAATCAACAATTTACTGCAACGGCTTCCAAATATGCAACATTCTATGTAAGACTAGAATGATTGCAAAAATAACGTGTAAAGCAGCTCAGTGACCTTCGAGTCCAAAACGATTGAAGCAAACTTGGAGATCAGTTTAATTGCTGGTTTGAAGAGCAAGTTCAGTTTGCGTAAATTTGACCAACATATTGAGCAAAGGGGGCGGTTTGAATTCATTTTCGCTCTGAACTTGAACAGCTAATATTAACTCGATAACGGTTTAAAGAGGTTTTGAGACTTGAGGGCCCATGCTGGAAGGAAACGCGATAGCCGGACGCGCTTGATAATATCACACTGAATAAGCAAAGAACCATGAGGGTTAAAAAGCACAAGCACTAAGACAAATATGTGTTGTTGATTGGTAAGCATGCAATCGGAAGTCCAAGTCGAGTAGGGTCGTCCAAAGCTCAATAATTACGGCCTTTACCAAAAAACAAAACGAGCTACTAGCGATAGCCTAGTACTATCCTGCCTAGTAACATAGTAATCCTACTTAAAAATGCAACGTTTATATAGTTTTTAGTGTGTTCGAATATCTTCATATGTTTATCTAAAGTCAAATAGACAAATACTTATTAATATAATGATTTAGATTACATGCATCACAACTTGGCGTACGGGTCCGTACTAGTAAATTATCATCTTCTTTATCATTAAATGCTAACTAGTAAGACACATGTTTAATATTATAGGATAATACATCAAAGTACCATTTCTAAACTCTAGCCTATATCTTACAAAGGTAAAAATATGGAACTACGTTGCACACAGAACAAATATTTGGCGCCAACTCGTTACAAACAAACAACTCTAAAACAGTCAGATATTTACAGCTGTTGATTTGGTTGAGTAGACTTCCAGCTTGCCGGACGACTACAAGATACGGATTTCGCTAAAACTTGAACAGGAACGTGCCCGATCAGCACTGGAAATCTACGAAAATTGCACTAAAACCAAGCCTAAACATTTGTTCCACATACAAACTTAGCGATTTAACTGAAACGACACGATTAACGCAGGTGCTACATTTTGTGCTTGGAGATCGAACACAGGAAGACCAAATAACAACAGCCGTTCCGGCTACAAGTCTGAACGTTTACAGTTAATTAAAATAGGAACGAAACGAGCCAGTGTCTTGCCGAACACATACGAATTCAGGTCCAGACCGTCGGCCCAACTTCACAAAAGACTCTACTACTGTGTCAAACTATACAATTTGGTCGTGTCCTTAGAAGTACATACTAATCCAAACCCAAAAAGATTCAGCTCGACATACCAATTCATCCCATACGAAGCAGCCCCCTAAATTTACCACCCAGTGTGGTTGTGTTAATGAGTCGATTCCTGCGGACCATGCAAGACAGTCAGAAGAAGCCCCATGCAGCTCAAATCCGGTTCGACAGCCGGCCATAAAGTCAACGCGCAAGCACACCACCACTATTCATCTGTCTATGTGTTTCAAATTTCACTCTGCATGCTTCAATTTCAGCTACATTAGTCGAGTAGTCAGTCACTCTTCTAGGCTGATGTTAATGACAAAGTGTGCAAGTTTTTTAACTTGTATGACCGTACAATCTGGAAACGCTGATCAATCCTTATTATTATGACATGTAATTGTTAGATCAGCAAATTTGAAGAAACAAAAAGTGGAAAGGAATTGAAACATTTTCAGTTTTCAATATTATTGACGAAATTAAGACACTTTGCTATTCGCAATTGTCAATAAACAGGGTGATGGTTTATCTTTCATTAATTTTTTTCATTTTGTACCGAAACTTGAAGGAAAAGAATCATTCGAATGGAGGGGCCAACTGGTTCATTTCGAAACTGTTTTGTCTCTTGTTATTTTTTCGTTGATTAATACATTTATACGTGGTCACGGAAATTTAATTGAACGTTACTCAATGTTAAAAATAAAACACTATTTTTTCATGGACCGATGTTTCGACTATATTTAAGTCATCCTCAGGGCGGAGAATGACTTAAATATTTTAGTTTTCAAATGGATCAGCGAATAGCACTGTGGAGCCGTTTTATTGAAATTAAGTTTGCTGTTGACACAAAACAAAATGTGCAAAGGGTAGTAAACCCATGAATATAATGATAACTGGAGAAAACATCAGAAATCTGGCAGCAGTGCATGTCCAGCGATCTGCGCACACACAGTCGCTCCTGCAAATAACTGTCAACTTCTTGAAGTTATCCACGTATGTCACACACATTTTATCGAATATAGAGATATAGAGGGTGTCATGAAGCGCGGACTCACTGACACAGTGAAACATGAAATTGAAGCGACTCGCACACATACAGAGAGACGGTCACCAAATAAAACACCCATCATTTGCAAATAGTGTTAGTAAGTTGTAAGAATGGAGGCTCTAAAAGCTCTAAACATTGAAAGGTGGTGATGACTAGGGGAATGGAAGCGGGGCGTTCTAGAAGTGCTAGAAGGAACTAGCAGAGCTGACTTTATGGCCTTGGGCAGGGAGCGAGTGGGCGAGGCGGATCTTTTTGGGCCGGTTGACAAGTAACTACGAAACTCGAAAAAAATGGCACTTCTAACAGATACGCTTATAAACTCTACCATGCAATTCAATTAGGCTCTCAAGTGGTATTAAATCAAATACGTATGTATAAATCCTGTTCATGCAAGTTAACTGGGAACAATATTGTAGCTTAACCGTTTACACAATACAAGGTAGTTACAACCAGCCTAACTTATCCACCAAAAAATCAAATAAAATGCAACTGCATGGGGATTAGTGGTCGATGATAGAGGAGGAGCGGGAGAGAGAACGTTGTTAGCGGTGCGAATAGCGGGATGTGAGGGTATCACAGTATCGAGGCACTCGCCTACCGGCACGGGCTTGAAACCACTATTTTTGACTAGATCCATTAACGTTTACCAGATAAAAATATAACATAATAATACATAACACGAAAATTTTGATAAAAGAACAAACATGGCAAAACACAGGCGACAACTTTTTATACCAAAAAGATAGTAAAAAACACATCAACATGGAGAACCAACGAAAACATCAACGGGAAAGCGGACCTAGGAGGTCTTCAGCTTCTTGAACGGCTGCATGACAACGTTGTTGTTGTTCTGCGCAGCGGCGGCGGCAATACTGGCCGCAGAGGGCGACACTGTGGTCATTGGGGCGGCCGAAACGGTCACAGTGGGGTACTGCGCGCCCAAAAGCCCGCCACTGATCATGGGCGCAGCCGAAACGCCGGTGGTGGGCGCACTGGCGTACGCGCCCGGCCTCATGATCGAGTAGGGATTGAACTGGAAAGCGGCAGGCGTGGCGGCCGGGGGTGGGCGCGCAATGTTAAAGAAATTCTGTTGCGCCAAAGCAGCGGAGTAGGGATGCGCGGCCAGTCCCAAGTTCAACCCAGCGTTGGATGCGCCGAAGCCCAGAGGCAAGTTGGCGTAGCGCATAGCGGGCGGAGGCATGCTCAAAGCTTGCTTGTTCAACGCCACCCCGGTATAGTTAAGCGGGTTCAGGTGGCTCATTTGCGAGTTGGCCAGCGATTGATTCATCGCGGCCAGTTTGACCGCTTTCGCGTAATTTTGCTGTGCGACCTCCTTGGCCAGAGCGGCCGGATCGTGAAACACGGTGACAGACTGTGCCGGTAAGCTGTTCAAGGAGGCGGTGGTGGTAACCGAAGCGGGCAAGGAAATCTGCGGATCGGCCTCCTTCTTGAACTGGTTCGGCTGCAGGGGAGGCGGCTGCGGCTGCTGCGCCGGCTGCTGCAACTGATATGTCATCGCCATTGACACGGCCGGCAACGAGGCGCCGCCCGCCGGGTGCGCAGCTGCAGCCGCCTCCGGAATCGATGGCGAAGCAGTCGAGGAGGGGGGTGGGGCAGGCGAGGTGGGATACTCACATGACACGGGTACGAACGGCTGCTGTAGTTGCATTAGTTGTTGGTAGGTGGTAGCGTTGGGCTGGTAGACTGGAACACCAGACTTGTCGGCCGCAGGTCTCTTGTAGGGCACCATGCCGGCGGGGAACGCCTGAAAACCAAGCAACTTTTCAGCGGGTCATCCAGAAAGACATTGCAGACAAACACTCCTTTGGAGGTGTTGTTTGTACAGATTTAAGGAAGCGCTACTATTGCTCGGAGTGGGGTAGGCCTGTGTAACTCAGTTCATTTTTAGGAGTTAACCCAACGCACCGGCGCAGTAACAGTAACGGCAACAACTCAACACAGGCCTACGCAGAAACACTCCCCTTCCCTTTCGATAT
>NW_026018617.1:110-19470 GCF_020466585.1 Dendroctonus ponderosae | reverse complement strand
ACCTCACAGGCAAGGGTATGTACAGGCATTCCTATGTACCTTCGAGTTCTCCCAACATTTCATTTCATACGGCATGGGTCTTTTTAAAAAGCTGTGGGTTTGTTGGCTGTATGAGCCAAATCTCAATATGCCGCTCCAACAGGATTGCATAATAGATAATAGACCGAATCTGAGACTTTTGCCTGTAGTGTCGCCTTTGTGTAGAATTTATTGGTATCATTATTTACTCACGTCTTCCACCAATTTTTATTTATTAGATTATTAATTTATATTAGTCCAATATACAGGGTGATTCAAAATTGGTGTCATTCCTCTGAAGGTGTTGTCTGGCGGTGCTTTAGAAGTACGGAAAAAATAGTTTAAAAAATTAATTGTTATTAAATACTGAGAAATTTGCAAAAAACTATACCAAAAAGACGGCAACAATGTTTCGGCTTCAAGGTAATCGGTCCAATTAACATTACGGCAATACCTGCGTCGCAATCATGAAAAACTTCGGTAACCATGGAATTATACAGAGTGACAATAAAATAGATAAGGATAAACGGTAAATGCAACAGGATTCGTTAACAGTGGAACGTACTTCGAAATGTCAACTGTCATGTTCGTCGACATAAATAATGTTTCAACACACAAAATGTTGGTTATGTCAACTTACATTTTATCATACTGTAGTTAGATACAGTCTGAAATATTCCGCTGTAAGCTCGTAGGACGTTACAGAATGCCGGTTTTACTACAGCTGTAACTCCAAGTTTACAGTGGATTTTAAATATACAGGATGTAAAAGTTACAGCGATGCAAACGAATTACAGAATCGCACCGTAAGCAGTTTTAGCGAAAATTGATGGTCCTGGATGGTAAGAATTAAGCCAAAAAAACACTCACAAGGTTTGAGAAAAATCACCATCTTGCCCGACTGCCCCAAACGTTTTAAGTTAAAGAAAATTGTTTGCTTGGATACCTAGCATGTAGTTTCATTCAATTTGAGTAGGTTTAGATTATTTAGGTATTTTCAGGCCATTACTTTTTACATAATTTTTGATTTCATTAAAACATCACTTCAACCATGCAAACACAAACAAACTAACTCAAAATAACGCAAAAATACGTGGCAACACTGCATGATGCTGAATTCCCGAAAGAGAGAAATAATCCGGCATCTGACTATGAACGCGCTAGTTAACCTCAATCAATTGGCGATGTTAGAAAAGAGGCTAAAACTTTTGGGAAAGCGACAATTTTGCATGTGGAGTTGTGAGTTGTTGATACCTGAAACACTATTTAGCAGCAAATAGCACCGGACAATCTCATTTTCGTGCATAAATAAGTGGGTATAAAATAAGTAAGTAAAAATAAGTGCGAATTTCAAAAGTCTGTAACGGTTTTTTTGGCTTAATACCATACAGGATTTTTTTTCGCTGAAAGTGCTTCAAGGCACACAAAGAAAATCTGAAAATTCGGAGGGACTCAAACGACACGATCACCAATACTTTACTAAATATTCATTGTGTCTAACAATAAAATTATAAACCCAATAGAAACAGCAAATGTTTTACAATTGCAACACTTGTAATTGTTACAAAGATGTTAAAGGCCCACATGAAAAATGCTTGAGAACTTGGGGTTTAACAAATGTTGATCATGGGAAGTCAAACAGACATTGAATTCATCTTATAGAAGTAGATCAAAGGGTAAATCCGATAAGTTGGTTCCGAATATTCAACCTTTGAAGTTAAACCTACAAGTTTGGCGTTTTACTTTTGAGAGTATTTTTTTCAATAAAAAATTTCTTTATATGAGATTTGAGTTTTTTTGCAATTGCCGCAAAAAGAAGGTTTTTCTTGCGGCGCTTATTTTATTAAAACCGGTCTTGAATATGTATTTTAAATCAATTACTAATTTGCAATTTGTTTTATTGTTTTATGTATTTTTATGTTTATGTTTATTACTGTTATTATACTCAATTTAATTTTCGTTTCTTTTTCTACGTATTTAATCTGATTTTATCTGGAAGTTGTTCACAGATTCAAACGTGTTTTCTCTACTCTAGCACTCAATTGATAATATTCCAGCTGCATTTTTTCGACAGAGGGATACATTGGTTAGTCACGATATTTTCTACAATTTTCGCAGTTATGGACATTCCAAATGGAAATAATTTACAAAGTAAGAGGTTTTTGGATCAGTTTCTTGCTCAAAATATAAAAGGAACAGAAGAGTCGATTATGTTAAGCACAATTGACTCAATAAATCAGAATTAGAACAGGCACGAGCAATTTATTACACAACTGAAGATATTAAAGATTAAATGAAGCCCTCGTCTCCAGGTATACCTACAAGTATGCGGTGAATTGACGTCAAGACATAAGAATGAAGAAAATGAAAACGTGAGGCATTGAAGAAATTATGGCTCCTGTTTTTGATGATGAAAGACATCAATGCCCAGATGTTTAAGTTTAGATAAAATAAAGCACGCAAATTAAAATTACCAATTCATAACTGAAAGGAAAATAATGCAAGAAAATTGAAAAGTAAAAAATGCTTTGTGGACACTCCAATATGAACCAAAAAACAGTACATATATAGGGTTTGCGAAAATAACCAATGTGAAAGTATTTTATAATTAATTATTAGCCCTACACAAAAAAACACAAATAAACAACTACAAGTACGTTAAGCAACAGTGACTTGAAAATTCTAACAGGTTATATAAAAACACATATATAGCGGGGAAAGGCTTTAAGACTCAGAAAAAATATTGCAATTCTTAAGCATATTAAGATTTTCATTCCAGCTTTCCAAGTAAAAGGAGCTACGGTTGCTTTGCAATTGAAAGCGATAAAGAACGATGTTTCCGCACGGAAATGCAAATTTTTCACAAGAAAATGAAAAAACTCCAGGTTCCACCACTGATAAAAGGCAGATAAAAGGCATTGAAAAAATATTTTGACTTTTGTCGCACTTAGTTTAGGTCCCAATCTGGACCCTTCGGACCCCATGCTGATCGAAAGGTTGGCAGAACGCCAATTTTTAAAGCCCATATAATCTCAATATTTGCTGGTCAATATCAACAGACAGCCCCGGATGCAATGTTACATAGGAATGTGCGTTGTTGTTGAGTAATACATATTCAAATGTGAAGTGCACAGTGAACTAACGTGCAAGAATCGACACCCAGCATAGTATTTGTTCAACATTTCATGTTGTCCTACACGCATTTCGTTCTCTTCAGTTATCATCTAGCAAACACTAGAAAATGTCAACCCATACGGCGAAACCCGATAAATAATTCATAAAATATATGTCCGTTATGATTCGGTTTTCTTGACCTCATTGCTTTCGGAAATTAACATTAAACACTGCCCAGCTTATTTACGACGATTGGGAGGAGGTTTCTACCTGTCTGCACCCACAGGAAAAATTACAAGTATAAACATATCGACCAGCAAAGAATGCCAAGATTGCCAAGTGACGATGAGTTATCAGCGAAAATATTTTCAACGGTTTACGCGTCCTATGCAACTGACTGATTACGGAACGATTAAATATGTTTTTTACCGAATTCTTTCCAATTTTTGCGTGTTTCAGCCTTCTCCATCTCTATTCTCGCTATCTGAACCACCGATTCGAAGACATTTCGATTTCAAAGAATTCTGAAAGTCAATTTGCACTAGAGTGTGATGGAAATCAATTTGTCAGCTTGATCATGGTTTAGAAAAGATTTTTTGTGGTTCGAATCTTGAAAGTAACGCAACTTTGCGCTCTACTTTACTTATGTTCAGCTCAATACCAGAAAAAAAAGTAGTGGCTGAAAACCCTTAAATCCCTTAGATGATCTACTGTTAGCTGACCAATTAATACTATTGTCAATGTTCTTACCACGCATAAACATACGTTAATATTTTGAATACTTGAATACTTTGAAGTAAGTCAACTACTGCTACTGCTTGGCATCGGTTTCGCAAATTCCTTTGAGAAGTTTRTGGTAARAACCCAACAAATTTATTCCAYTGGCTCTCGATTGAGTTATTTTAATTTTYTAATAATTTTTTTAAAACTTCTGGTCRAWTGAAYAATTTCCCAAGAGTTTGAACTCACATMAAAGATTTACGAACAGGATCAAAAGGTTTTCTATTTGGTACATTTCCCAGCTTCGATTTGAAATTTCCTATACRCAGAAGGTGGAAATAGMGTCGASGTACCTAGTTCTTGTAAAAATACCTCAAAACTTGCCTTTTGATGGGACTGGAAGCTCTTGAAGAGGCAACTTTGGGCATGGGTTTTTCGCAACATCTTCASAACGSTTTGGCTCAAAATTATATTGTCTTGTATTGTGTTGTATAAAAAATAATTTGCCAATCGTTGACAAGCGCGAATGGARAAAAAATACTGTMACATAATCACAWTTGCAGATTTTCGTCAAGGGTGTCACATACAATGGGGTCTTTTACCACCCATTATTTATCCATTCCCTAATGTAAAAAAAAAATCCAATATTTGTAAGTAAAAAAGTTCTTAGTTCATCGTGTTAATATACTGAAAGCGACAAATTTAGCGTAAACAAGTTAGAAAATATKGCCATTGGRAGCTCATTCTGTGAGATCGACCAAGGATTTTTGCGAAACCAACAAAATCGCTGTCTGGGACAAGACTTTGTRGCCGTCCAACWCGCCCGATCTGAAATCYCTGAAGCGTTTTCTCCAAAAAATTTCCGCAARCGTCTGCAGGCCTGTGTGCCGGCTGAAGGTGGCCATTTCGAATAGTTTGTCTTTCRAATATGTATAATTTTGTTGAATTTTAATGTTTAATAAAAAGTTATGATTAAAACAAATTGTCTCCGAACTTTTGTGTTACCCTGTATATCTCAACCGTTCTTATCACTGTTCTGATCAGCGAACACTCTGTGTATTTATTGCGGGTGACTCGATTTCCTGGGACAATTTTTTTCGTCTGATTCTCTTAACTGTTTCATTTATTTTGAATTTGYAAATAACAAAAYACGAAACAGRAAAATGAATACACTATAAGTACATACATTTAATCAGTCCGAAATTTTCCTGAAATTTTTYAAAATTCTGAGTTTAAAATCGTCGTTCTTTCAAGTTCGTACGCTTGACATATTCGGTGTTGTTAATTTACCGAAAAACAGACAGTAGTTTATAACTAAATTGTAAACAAGTCTTTGGATAAATCACTCCTTTAAGTGATAAATAAAAATAAATGACAACTGATAAAATCAATAACGAAAATCAAAAACGCGGTTAACAGAAAAGTAATTTGTAAGTTTCAAATGCAATTTAGCTGGCGTTTTGTTTGGCAGTTACTCATTCTCAACCTTTTCAAACGCATTATATGTTTTTCGGCAGGCATATAATTGTTGCACTAATCTATGACAATTTTCAAGTTCAAATTAAGGCGGTTCTTAACACCGCAGTGTGAAATTCTCAAATCATACTCGCAATTTTGTTGGAATAACAAAAGCCGGAACTGAGGTAGAGAAAAAGAATCGTAAAAAACTGCACTTTCTTCAATTTTTTTTTTTGAAAGAACGATAGCAGCTCCGTTCCAGTTTAGATTCTATAAACATTTACCCAAAAAAGACTACAACTGCCAAAAGCTGGGGATAAGAACTGCATTTGAATTGTTTTCTTCAGACTGAGTTATCTTGAGTTTGCTTGAGTTTGTTTGGGTTTGTGTTGCTTTGCGCTCACTTGAGTTAGTTGTGATTAGTAGTATAATCGAGATTATATTATTCCTATTAAAGAAAATTAAAAAATAAACAGAAAAGGCAGAAAGTCTATAAGAAAGTTGCTAGAAAACTTTGTTCGTTGTCATATTTTGAAAATAGCATACATTGAACATCGATTTGCCCGTTTCCATCTGTTTTTAGAGGCAACTAAACCTCATAAAATGGAAATATTGTCACAAATTGTTTAACCTCAAAGTTTCCCAATCAATTGCACATTTTATGTATCATTTGTTGTTTCCATCCGATCATAGTGACAAAAACACCAAGTGATTCAAAAAATGAAAAATTGAATTGGAAACTTTGAGGATAAGCTACTCTAAAACGGACCAATGAAATGAGCAAAAATTCGAAAGCTGCTCAAAACAATTACATTAAATCGTCGTGTCTCCATAAAGTTTCCGTAATATTCAATAATATTAAAAAACTATGTCCGAGACTGGATTAATCGAACTTGAGCTGCGCCCAACTTCAACAATTCCTCAACTACTTTTCCCACATACCAAAGCCTAAAATACAGTTTAAACAATTTTGTTTTCAAACTAGAAAGTGTTTTTATTTTTCCGAAAATGAAACTAATGATAATGTGTCCAGACACATTATCCTTCTTGAACGTTCTCTCGCATCAAATTTAATTGTTAATTTCACCCACTATAATCATTAGTTGCAATTGATTGTTTAGCAAGATTGGCCAGCTTTCCCCCTAGGTGGGTGTGCGACCGGAAAACATTGCACATTTTCCGAGACTAGAAGGAAATCTAGGCGAGGTTGAAATGATCGCCGCGGGAGCATGGAAGTAATAAAGAAAATTAAGTTGTTATTGCGCTCTCGTGGCTAAACCTAATAGAACCAGCCGTGTCAATAATTGCGGATTTCTGTTATTGTGTCGTTCGACGCATTGCATGAATGTGTTTCCCATTTAAACAACAAATAATAAACGATTTATTAAATTGGCTACACGGTTCCGCACAAATCGCTGCTTAACATTGCCAGAATAGAAGAAGAGGGAATCTAGAAACGAAGAAACTCTTTTGGGAAGTTTGAATCAATGCTTTGCACCATCCTGGGCAGGTGTTAAAATAATTTAATATTTGATTGGCTTTTCTTCTTCGTCTTTGGGGACATTTTGTGCAAAAATCACGCAGTTATCAAAAAGAAGAAAAAAACAAAGGAAAGTACTCAAAAATAAAACATGTGCTGCAGAGAAAGGACACAGATGTTGCCTAGTTTATAACGTTAATATAAGAGTGTTTGGTGAATATAACAATTTTGAGCAGAAAATAATGTGTTGAACAGATTTTCCAATAGTCATATAAACCTAATACTCCTCTACAGCCCATCGGCTACTCACTTGGACAGCAGGAGGATAATTTTCTCCTGAGGGCGTAATTTCAACTTCGCATAATTGCGGAAATTTTGGATCAATAAAATAATCAGGGCAGAAAGACCTATTGGGTCGACAGCCTTTTTCTATAGGAATAGGAAAGATTATTTATATATATACATATATAAAATAATCATTAATATGATAAGCGCCTCAACCAATGCCTGGATTAATACAAGCGAATTCATTCTTGTGGGTGCACATAAAAATTGAAAATAATTTCAGCCCTAATTACTTCATTTTATGTTCTTAACCTTCTTATGATTTTAAATTCTGTCTTAGAAGTTACAATTTCCTTTATAAGCTGGTCAATCTGAAGAAACGTAACTACTACGTATAAAATGTATAAATTGCGGATTTTCACCTTCTCAAAAAAGCTAAAGAAGCTTTCATGTCCACACTCACCCAAACTGAAGGTGAGAACATCTGCCGAAAAAAATCAGACAGGATGGTTTATTATATTTATTAATTATAATAAAAAATCAAATAAAAATTTAGCAATTTTGAAAAATGCTGCGTATAAAAACATTGTTGCCGAATTTAACAGTAAAGCTTTTGCAAATAGCAGTGACTTGCTTGCATAATATTTCAAAATCTACTGTTTGGTAAGCAGTTTAGAAGCTTTGTTGCACATACAAAAGATAAATTTAATCGAAAAAAAGCAGTTAAAAAAACGAAATACAATGCATATTTCGCAGGTACAAACGGTTATTGTGACAAAATGTCAATACCGCAGCATGAATAAAGGAGCAGGCGTAACTCTAGACACTTCGGGCGTTTCTGGTGCTATATAAATATAATTGGATTATTTCGTGTGAAGGAAAATGCTTCCTTTGTGCTGAAAAATTGAGCGAAATTGTATGGAAGCGAACCTGAACCTGCGACATAAAATACCTCGGGACCGAATTCGTTCCTAAAGATTCACTAACGAATGTCTCCGAATAATTTATTCGCAGGCTTTAGTAATTCTGAGCAAACAATGGTTTACAACGCTGGTTAATCACATGCCATAAAAAGCTAATCTATAATGAGCAAAAAGCCACCATATAAATCAGATCGGTTGCCATTGCCAAACATACGCATATGTTTTCCGTCGAGAGTTGGCTAGGAACACTTAAAAACGGAAAATCTATAAAAGAGCCGTAAAATTTTCGTTTTATTATTTGTTGTTGATTTGGCACTCTCTTCCATCTTCAAGTTCTGGAAAGCTAAACAAATGCTGACATTTATAGGCTGATAAATTAACCAAACGACGAATCAGAGGAGCATGGAATAACTGTTGCTCCATTGTTGTTGCCGAACAAATAAGCTCATTCTTTGGATTACTTACCACTGACAAAAACCGCTAATGAATAAATGGCTCTATAAATATTGAATAAAATTAACATAGACCAAGGGAGTGCTAGTAAAATGACCACCAAAACTGCGATGATTTAACCAATTCTCGCTTCCAGTACAAACACATAAGTCGGACGCCAATTGCGATTTTTATGCAAAGATATTCCGCAATAACTTGAACTCTTGACACCTCGATATCGCTAATAGACTGTTTACATTCAGAAAACATAAAATATTTCCTAGAAATCTCTCTCGCTGTTGTTATTCTAATTTGCCATAATCAATATGGGTGTTTGCGCAAGAATTCTTCAGATGCTTTAAACGTTGCTGAATTGCCCGACCGGACAGCCATTGAAATTAAATATTTTTCTGATATCTGGAATGGTATGAAATTCTTCTAGTTGGGGTTGAATTAATTTTTTTCTCGCAATTGGGAGATCAAATTTCAACAACTTTACTGCACCTTGGAAGGTTTCGACTATTAATTCTGCTTAATCTAGGCCTAATATGGAATAGCAACATAAATACATGCTCCACTTAGGCTAGTTTCCTTTAATATCAAAATTACCATTTGTTTATTTAAATATTTATCAGATAAATCATCAGCATTTGAAATATGTGCCGTTTTATGTAAATTGCGTTTGCCAATTGCACTTTAACCGCAAATTTCACTTAGTAATCCAATCATTTAAACCTCCACTAGGAGTAGGAGAAAACGCCTCGAAACATTTGAGTATTCCCAAAAATGTGGGCTTGCAAAACTGAATGAAGGAAGTAATAAGTACATAACGGCAAATGGCAAAAAATCAAATAATCCCCCAAGAAAAATAAACGATTTAAAATCAAATGCCCACTTTGGGCGCGTAAAAATGCATGTTACAAAACCTTCATTCTTCGGTTTGTCTTCCACTTTAATGCGGACAGAAACATGACAAATTCACGCCGCTTGAACTCATGTTTTTTATGTAATAAAAAGCTGATTAAACTCATTTCTCATTTAATTGCACCCACACCCAAACCGTCTCTCGATCAACGTCGGTCTGAAGAACAATCCTCCGGACTCGGAACATATTTTGACTCGATAATTATTAAAGATTGAATAACGAATAAAAAAACAATCCGAAAGACTGAGAATCAGATAAGAGGGAAGTGTTGTGTTATGAAAAATGACTGGACTGTGTTGGGACAGCCGTACATGGGATTATTCCGACTGTCACTGAAAAAAGTGACTGGTCGTTTCTTTATCCGAAGATCTCTTTATTGCTTTTGGTTACCTGAGCGGGATGGTACCAGATATATGGAGTTTTTGTTGCCTGCCTCCAAACTGCTCTATAAATACGTCTTTTTATGTCGAGTTTGTATGAAACATTCATAAATAAACTGTGTTTGCAAGCAATAAAAAGTAGAAAATAAATTAAATGACCGCATAAATGCGTATTTTTAATTTAATTTACTGATCACAAGATAACAACTTATACATCTAAGATAACAACTAACCTAAAGTGAACATGTTATAGAACGAAAACGTGAAGACAAAGAGTGAGTAAAGTAAATACAAACAAATTTCCAATGTGCGTACAAAAATAATAACTGAACTGCAACAATCAAACACATGTATTGGTAAACTAATTTAATACAAAAAAAACTAATAATACCTGAGACATTTTTATTGAAATTAAATAAGTGCGACAAGAACAATGCACGAAACAATAAAATATTTCACAATTTTGCAACGCTCCCATCAAAAGCCCCAGAACAAAAGAAGAAAAAGTGACCGAAAGAAGCTTGAGATCAACAAAATGATAAATAATCTAAACTAATGGACTTATTTACCAGGAATCTTGGGCTGAAAAACTTTGGGGACAAAAATTAAATAAAAAATTATTTCAAACATTTGATTAATAGAATTGACACACAGAGCAACAAAAGCAAATTGCAAAATGTAATAAAAACAAGCAGTCCAAAAAACAATGAGGAAAAAATAAGGAAGAAATCAACCACGAACAGTCAGCAATCAACTAAAGGACAACCCTAAAAGTACTACTGGACTACAACAAAAAGAAATTTTGTAGATCTGAATATGACAAAATGGAAACATTCACAAATGGAGAAAAAGTTGGCGAACAGGACAAATGACACACAGATATACAACAATCGTTTGACCAATAAAGAACGACGTAAAATATTACAAAGGCAACCCACAACAAAATAACAAACAGGGAATTGATAGGAAAATCAAGTTAAAGCAATATATAGATACCATCAGAAAATGCAGCAATTTAGCGCGAACCGAAATCGTTTAATGAAGTTTTGGAATGAAAATAATGCGACCAACTAGTAAATCAGAGTATATAAGACCGACATTAAAATATTGAACAGATAAAAGCACACACACCGCATAAAAATGAAATAGTGCGACATAGCAAAGAACAGCGAAAAGTAAGGTAGTGATTGTTATAAGTTGCTAAACAGATAATGAAAAAAAACATGAAGTCAAAGTAAGAAAAAGGAAGCCCATTTCCTCTGAAAGACCATAAGCTAAAGAACAACGCAATAAAATACACAACTACAACAGTTGCCGAGAAATGGGGAAAGAGTAAAATGTAAGAGACATTAAAAAGAATAACTGCAGCGCATCAAAAGTGATTTGTTTGTTCCAACGAATGACGCAAATAATCCATTAGAATTCGCGACTTCAAAAACATAATTGAGAAAAAAATATTAAAACAGTAGGAAAGAAATGGATAGGAAAAGTCGTGCAAAAATCGAAAAAGAATAGTAAAGTCCAATAGAAAGACATCAAATTGAAATAGTAACAGCAAAATATACAAATCATTCAAAAAACCAGATCCAAGAATAAAAGAAGCGAATCGTTTCTATGCAAGCGACGAACCGTTTAAATCCATCAAATAACGATGAAAGTTAGACCAAAACAAAAGAGAAGAATTATACAATTAAGGGAACAAAATGGATCTTTGGAGATAAATAGCAAAAGCTTAACAAAAATATTTAAGAGTAAATTAGGAAAATGATCAGATATTTGACAMGAAATATTAAGCATTAGAAAACATTAGCGACTGYATACGATAGAAATAAATRCTTTGAAATAGTAGATAGAAGAGAAAATAGTCCTAAATATAAAAGAGCAWCGACGAGTGAAARTCTTGCAAACTTTAAACAGGTAATGGAGGAAAAAGTCGCGTCAAAGCAATAAAGAAAAATTGACGATAAGGGGCATAAACTCAACTAAAGAATAATAGAGCAGAATTTGCCACTAATACTGTTAAAAATTACAAGTACAGATACTTTGAAGAATCAAACACATACAAAGTGATAAATTGTTTCTAAATATAAATTAGAGTTAATTTGTTGCAAACTTTTAACAGATAATGGAGAAAAAAACTCGCATCAAAGCAATAATTAAAAACTGACGATAAAGTGCTTAAAATCAGCTAAAGAACAATGGAGCAAACTAACGCAACTGGAAAATTAGAAAAAAAATAGTTTGTGAAAAAGATCTGAGAATAAACCAAATTAAAATGAAGCCACCAAATTGAAGAAAACGCTCTTGAAAAAAGGACGGCCGACGGTCAAAAGCTCTATAAGAAAGCAACAGATTTGATTTTTAGATTTTACAAAAAATCAACTTTGCAACAGAACTTTTACGAAACTTGTTTTAATCTGGGGCCATCCTATGAATTAATGATATTTTTTGTTGTCATATATCATTGTTGTTACATCATTATTTATCAGCTAGTGAATGACAAAGAAAATGATGAGAACAAAACATCGTTTTCTATGAGAAGTCGAAACATACAAAGGTTAGATAGATAATCAACAGTGTTCTTCGTCTCTTTCACACCATATACACGCTAACGTGCTTTGAATTAAGTTACTCGAATCTAAATCTGGGTTTTCCAAATACTTGGCATTTCCAACCATGAAGAGCGCATGATGATAGCCATTCAGTTTGTCCAAATATTGAAGATGGAAGTCGACAGAAAAATTAATTGATCAATTTGGAGTATCCCACAGTTAATTAATCACTAAATTACTTTTGGGGTTAAAGAATGCAATTAACAAAGAAATTTACTACCATGTGGTTTATCCGAATAAGTGGAATTTTAATGAAGGAAAAATGTGGATTTTTCTAGCAACATCTCGTGCATAGTACCGCCCCTTTAAGTACATTCGTCCTGCCTTGTTTGCTAGACTCTCAACAAGAAATTAAATAAATAATATTTTTATTAGAAGAGGGAAAGTTCAGGCCCAGGAAGCTCCTGGCCACATGGCGAGATTTTAAAATTTCTTATCACGTAATCGTGTAGATATCAGGATACATTCATTACCAGCCAGACAGTGGTGCGAGCAAATGATTGTTTCTGTGAAGCAAGCGATGGCTTATCAGAAGATCATCCCGATAGTGTTTACATGTTTGAATTATTAATTTTTCTAATTGGTGCCACGGATGGCAAAAGATGCTTGTTGGTACTGTGTATATATTGCCATCTCATGGTTTTTATCCATTATCTCGTAATCTACTTAACCAAATGTTTTGACAAGAAACGTTAAATTATCTAAATAAATATACCCTCGAGACACGCAGACGGAGACGTTAGCTGGTTTCCAAGAACGTCTAAAAGAAGATGGAGCTAGCCAATGCGTATTTGCTCAGCGTCAATCAAGTGTCAGAGAGGTAGGCAGAAAAAGGTCCCAAGTCACAACATTTGGTCGAAAGTCTATTCAGAATCGCTTTGTTTGGAATATTCCTTTTATTCCCGTTTCCGGTACTTGCACGCTGGCTCAGAGAAGAAAGGTACTACTAACAGTTGCCACTTCCAAATCCCCTTATCAGCATGCTTTTATCCGAAAAAAATCCAAATACCTCAAGCTTCAACAAGCCATTAATATTCCTGATCGTGTTGGGTCCTCATTGTCATGATAATCAGTGCGAGTAAACTCATTATGATATTTCAATGCTAATTATTTGTCATCGTGTCTTTGAATATATTTGCCGATGGACTTCAAATATTTCCTCGAATAACTAAAACGATTTTTAACAATATTGAGGTTTAGAGATTAACGACAATGGAAATGAACCATTTGTTCTAATTTGTATGTAGTTGAAAATTTCACTTAAAGAATTATTCCGTCCGTTGAAAGTTTACTGAAGTAATAGACGTTATCTGCTCTAAATCCAGTTTTAACAGTCCAACAGTAACAGAAGAAAATTAATACGAGACAATTTTCTACTGGAAACATCGCCTTCAAACTATAACTTTGCTGTCTGGACATGGGTTTCATCAAGTGGAACTTGGCGATTTATAGCGGCCATTTGAAGATGCAAGAAAAATCCGCCAAATTCGTTTTAGAACCGAGATGTATGATTTGATTTGACTTTAAACAGCTAAATAATCTTATTTTTAAGCAAAACGATCTGCGGTTCTCTATGGAAATATCAGCCTTTTCTCATAACAAAAAACCTTTATTTGATTGAAAACAGTCTTCATTGCTTAAGTTACTATGTCTATCTCTTTGTCCACGACTTCATATTTAATGGCGCCAACAATCGCAAAAGATAAACACGCCAACATAAAGATCGATTTAAAGAAGAATAAACATTATTTCGCGACAAACTACACAAAATTCGACATAAGTAATTACGAATGTATCAGGTGTATCCATCCATCCATCATCACAATATAATAAATTTGTAAAAGAAAATGTAGTTTTAATGAAACTGTCGAGTTTGCAGACTTTCGTGCAGGACAAATAAATGTAAATTATTTCAATTTCCAGCATTTGGTTCCTCAGTTTCACGAAGAACTCGAAGAAGCATTAATTTTTGTGAAAAACGTCGGTGTAAAACCAAGTCTTTGAGTAATAGAATATTTCACTATAGAGTAAGAGAATACATATTTTATACAGATTCAACGAAGATTTCAATTCATTATTGAAAAATGGGTATGAATTAGAAAAATTTGCCAATTTATTTTAGATTGTTATCGCCTGTATTTTGAACACTTTTAAAACCCCAAACAACATTTTTTTAACTCAACACTTATGCCAAACATACATGATGGTTTAGAATGTGGACAATGAGAAAAAAGTTTTTGTTACACATATTTAATTCAGCTTTTCTTAATTTAAATTTGTTGATTCCTTGCTGAAACGCCCTATTTGCGATGAGCATTTTGCTTCTTTATGCCCTGATTTTTAGGCAATTTGTATACTATTTCCTGGATGTGAAACGAAACATTTCGATAAATTTAAATAATGCTTAAGTGCACAAAGCAAGATCGACTCTAATCCAATTTTTCCGCACTTAAACCAACGACAGATTTATAAACAAGTTGGACAATCAAATCAAAATAAGCCTATACACTGTCCTTCTCCCAGTCGAACTATGAAAACAAATGGAACCAATTGAATTCTTCAGGAACTTTATAATTAATGAATTTCAAAAGTTTTCGATGCCGTTATTCCATGATATTTTAAATCCATTGGCACTGAATAGAACACAACTTCTCTCACTCTGTTCCCTGGAGAGTTCTGAACAATATTGAAGATAAATCTCAACAAACTGGAAACTTCGAAACTTTAAATTAATTGTGGAAAATATTTTCAACTTGGAAATGACCTGGGAGATGGTTATATGGAATCACTCACTTCTTTTTCTATTAATTTTAATGAGATTTTATTTTATAGCAAGTCGCTTACAGCAGAAACAGTTAAGTTCCTTCTAAAACGAATATATTTCTATTCGTGCATAGCTCTATTAGCCAAGAGGTCAGATGGACAAACCAAGCCAGTCTGGAATTGTATGTTTTTCATTTTAGCGCTTGTTTTAAACATATCAGGTACAAATTACCAGCACAAATATTGTTGTTTGCTTTGTCACGACAGTCTCGCAAACTAACAACATATTTTTCCAGTGGTTTTTCGTGAAAGTCATCCACATCCCTGATGAATGTCTACAACTTTGTCTAGTTTCAATAAACTTTAACAGAGGCAGCTGATTAGCGAATAGTTTTATTGAGATGTCTTTCATCCAACTACTGGCTTCCGAGCCATAAGTAGGCAAAGGAGGGCTGTAAATCACGCGGCTATAACTGTTTTAGTGTTCCCTATAAATGGTAGTCATTAGAAATTACAGTCTTCATCAGCGGGATGAATTTATTGTAATGGTCGCTGCATGGGCAGTTAAAAGCATCTAAAACGCAATGCCAATCCAAACGAGCTTGGACTATTTAATTGGTCTTGCTATGAATACATTTTGGGGTCGCCACTAGTTTCCAAGTACATTTTATACCTCGTCAAAATCTTAAACATCTCTTAAACAGATTTTTGGGGGTATTGTTAATAATTTAGCCTGATATTTCGAGCTTTTCTCCAATGCGAACTGAGCTACCACTGTCTAAGAGTTAGAAAAGAGCAAAATAGAGCAGCTTCCAATGGTCGCACATGAAAAGGATAGAGTGTGAGCATTTATAAAACAAATGGCTCTATGTTCCCTATAACAGAAGATATAACTTTGACTAGCTGGAGAGATCTAATGCAGTTTGTTATCAGCACTTTGATATTATTTAGCTTGTTTCGAGATTTTCATTGGGTAAGACCCTACCACCTACTTAACTTTCTGTTTTGTTTGATACTGCCGATTAACCGACTATTTCCACAGCCAAAAAGTGTCTTGCTGATTCCTTTATCTAACGCCACATTCGAATTCGGCAAAGTGTCAAATATAAAGGAGTTTTTAAGTCCTTTCGACCTCACATTACCCTCTAGAGGGTGATGAATGCGACTCAAGGGTGGTCTTAACAAATAACAAAAAAACTTTTCCAATAAATAAAATGTTCGGATATGTGCCCCTACAACGAAGAAACCGCAGGGTCGGAATCTAAAAATGCAAATTGTTGCACAAAATACCAGTTTTGTTTAATTAGAAAACGTTAAAATGAAGCGACTAAATCTCGCTTTATTTGTACTTTGTACTTATTAGACATAGTGAGATAAATTGTCGAAAATGCAACATGAAAGTGAAGAACAGCGTGCGAAGGCCTTAAATGCAGAGCGGGATTGTTTACAGGCTGGTAAAAGTATATTTTTCTTGCAGAAGTACCTAAATGTGCAGAATAAATTGATGTTAACCCGAGAGCTGGACGAAACATTATCAAAAGCACCAAGTTTTAGTGATTTAGAACACTTAAAACAAAGACTTAGAAGAAGCGAGTGCATTGGACCAAAATTATGTTCACATAACCATTGGATGTATGAGTTGGAATTTTAGAAATATCGTCTACATGGTCATTTCCCATCGAGATATTATGCTTCAGAGAAGCACTTCAGAAAATTGTAGGTATCTTAAGGACTCAGATTATTTCAATTTCTCAAGATCTCAACCTATTTTTCTTCTTATCGTGAGAACAAGAGAAAGAAAAAGACGATTCCACTTCTTCCTCTTCATGTACATAGTTACATGTACAGAACATTTTCCCGCATCCGTCGGAAACTTCTGCCTATGGTTTTCTTAATCTCCCTGAGCTAAGCAGAAAATGTAGAATTATTTCTTTCCGTATATTTGTTTAGGTTCCTATTTTGTTTTAAATTATTTTGCAGATGGATTTAGAAACCTTGGGATCGAGAGAATTTTCGTCCCTCATTTCCTTGATTAGTTCTTATATTTTGTAGTTCATCCATAGCCTATTCTTGTTTGGCCTTGTCGAAGTTTTAAACTTTATTTATTTAATTTTTTGATCTGTTAGCAAGTTGAAGTTCTGTAGATCAAGCTTCTGACATTTTCCTCCTTCACTTTTGCCTTCAAGAAGTTTCTTGACTCTACACTCGTTTTGTTTGCTTTACTGTTCACGACTGCAAGTTTCCTCTCACTAGGCACACTGAAAACGTATAATCAGGCTTTTGTAGACTATGGTACAGTCAATTTGATTCCTGATGCTGTTTTTCGCTCGCTCTCCTAATGCTTTCCATGTGTATAATCATCTTCAGTCATTCTGTTCAGAATTAGCCAACACATTACCCCGACCTTTTCAACTTTCTCAGGCTCCCCAACCTTCTATTATATCTTCTCTTCCTTATCGAAATTGCATTGAAGTCTTGTAAGACCGATGAATAAATCGTGCTTTTTCCTGTTTTCTTATCACTATGTTCACTTGGGGTTGCGGATGTTTTAAGAAGTTTGTTAAAGGAGAATCCGAACCATTCTTCCAGGTTTTGCAACCATTAGTTGTTTCTTCTTTTCTGCTGCGTCTCCATATATTTTGTCTTGGACAATCAATCGACTGGAAATGTCCATATTTCGTTCCTTCCATGATACGGCCAAGATATTGCAGTTTACGTCTATGACTGTATTAACAAACTCAATCCTCATCCTTGCATCTTCAAACTTCGAAAACTTGCAGTTTCTCTATTCTAATTCTTATTTTCTAAGTGTATTCAGATGTGCCGTTAATCTGCTTCGTGCTTTCTACATTCCTCCCCTACAGGTTATGGTATTTTATTCCAGATTTTTCTTTGAAACTATCATGCACTTTGTCTCTTTAACGTTAGGTGATCCTCGCCGATTTTTCACTAGAAGAGACTCTTCAGACTCTGTAGATGTTCCATACTCTCCGCGACAATGACTGTGTCGTCCGCATATCTTAAGTTGTACATCCGTGTTCCACCAACCTTTATTCCATCTTCGTCCTTTTCCAACGTAAGAATTTTTCAGCATGTGTCTTGATCAATATTGATGGTAGAACGCATAATTGCTTTACCTCTGTTTGTATATCAAGTTCTTCTGATGGGTGGTTGCAATTGCATATTGTATCTTTTTCTAATACAATGCAAAATAGTATTCACATTTTTATATCGTTTAGGACCCAGCAGAGACATTTGACCTCCTTTTTCTCAGATCCGGACCTAACTATTCGTGTCAAGCAATTCCTTCTTTTGAGTCTTCATCCATGCATTTTCCTTTGAAAATTGTCAGTTTTGTTCATTAGGATCTTCCACCCTTTGCCCATCAAGGAAGTTGATTTTTTTCTCTGCGACTCTGACAACTTTTTCATTTTCTTCTGTATTTTTCTTAAACATGTCGTGTGTCTAAACTAAATCCCAAATTCTTCCAAAAATGTACCCAAAGTACTTCTCTTTTCCTTGTCGAGTCTTCACTTTAATTTCTTTTGCACTTTTACATTTAAACGTGTTGGTTTTTCGTCGTTTTTTTCAGTTTGGTTTAGTGATGAGCTAGACTGGTCTTGGTCTTGCAAAAAAACGAAGACCAAGACTGATATGCAAGAATAAGTCCAAGACTTTTGCAAGAGTCTTGCAAGAGTCTCGCACTGGGTTGCCCCGGTAGAAAACAATAAAACTAAACGAAATGCGGCCAGTACGGTAATCCGATACTGAATCGCATTAAATCTGACCTTGTAGCCCTTAACATATGATCAATAAGAAAAATCGACCGGTTTAAAAGCTTAACCGAAAATCTTAAATTAGAAACTCATGCACTGAACGAGTGTCACATAAATAAAACAATACTGAAAATGTCATTGATTCCAAATGTTTTCCCTTTTCTTTCACATTACCTAAATCGGCGGCAGGTGATATAAATGTTTGCAAAATAAAGTTAGTTAGTTGTCGATATTGCCTACGTACAATTGCTTATTGATGGACATAATTAGTGTTTGTGCCCCTTCAGTTTGTCCAAGTACAAGCTGAGTTTGTCTCATAGAGTAGCTGTAGCTGAATATACAGGGTTGCTCATTAGTGCGTCAAAGTGCGATATCTCAGTAAATATGAAGTTTACAAGAAAATTCGTCCAACGAAAGTTTTTCACGTTTAAAAGGTCCACATTCTAAAATTACTTTCCAATATACAGGGTGCAT
>NW_026018617.1:0-98 GCF_020466585.1 Dendroctonus ponderosae | reverse complement strand
GTAGTTACCAACTCTGGTTTTTTAAATGAAACCCCCCCTTTTTTTTGTTATTTTCAGATTGGCCGTTCAATTTTAATTTATGTTTGTTTCAACCGTTT
>NW_026018616.1:0-19279 GCF_020466585.1 Dendroctonus ponderosae | reverse complement strand
GAGACTGGAAAGAAAGTCGACGAGTTTCTTGTAATATCGATCTCTTAATTTTTTTGCATAACAGACTCAGTTTGCCAGTATTTTACAGTAAAACGTTAGGAAACTCGCGATTTTTCTGTTTAGAGACAGTGTTGTTTAGAAAGATTGACCCAAAAGTGAAGAAACTCCAGATTCCAAGGGTTTTCCAAATACATGATTATAAACTTTCGCTTTTTCAGTTCGGGGAAATATTTTTGGAAAAAGACCTAGAAATAGTTATTAGAGTTTTGTCCATAATTCGAAGCTGCAAAAAGTTTGCCAAACATTTTTGCAAAGCGCTTAAGGAGGCGAGTGTTCCAATAAAATTTATCTTATAATTTTTCACAGAAAATATCTGAAGATTGTCAGTATTTTATGTAAAACTAACAAATAATGCGATTTTTGCGTCGAAAGAATTTCTTAATAGAAACTTTGCTAAAACTGGAAAATTTAAACGAACTTTAGAAATCCTTAGAGCGATGGCGGCGACGAATTTTCCCAATATTTTTTTGTTAATTTTCCTTCGGTGAAAAACAAAAGTAAAATTATTTTGTTTTTGTTCCAAATTCGAATCTGAAATTCTTCGAAAGTTTTTTTGACTGAAAACACCCCATTATTGTCAAAAAAGCAGAAAATCATCAAAAGATAATGGTTTTTTGCTTTGTGGATTAAAAACTTTCAGTTTTGTGATCGGTTTTGGAGAAAACATTGATGGTTTTCGGAAAGAAAACGGTGGGAATTTATTTTTAATTAAGCTTAAGGAAGCTATAAATTAATCTTTTTTTAAATTTTTTGCGTAAAAGTCCTCAAAATCGTTAGTAGTTTTAAGTAAAACTCTACAAAATAGTGCGTTTTTGAGTAGAAAGTAAAGCAGAAAAAATCAGTCAAAACTAAAAAAACACATTTTTTAACAAATTCTACAGTTTTCAGAAGAATGGAGGTGACCAGATTTTCAAATAATCTGTTATAAACTCGCTTATTCTGTTAATTTTTTGATAGAAAATTATTTGATTTTTGTTCCAAATTCGACGCGGGAAAGGGATTAAATAACTTTTTACAAAGCAACGAAGAATTCGAAATTGATCTCATATTTTTTCGCAGAAAATGTCTTAAGATTGTCAGTACAATTCATCAATTCTATTTTTATTTTAAAAGCTGGTCACGATCACTTCATATACCTATTGTTTTATCAATAGGAAGAAGTTTCGCTTTACTTCCTTACTACCTAATTTCTTCGAAGCGAATCACATGCGACTATTAAATAGCAAAATAATTACCTTGATATATGAATAACTATAGTTTATGATTGCGGATCAATTGTATTCTAATGTAAATAAACTTTATAATATTTATTTTCAACCGATTTCCTACTTGCGAATGTGGTTTTAATCAGTCACTAAAATATAGGTCTCAAAATAGAAACAAAACATTATTTTAATTGGTAAACATTTGTTCTTTAGTGGTTCTATTTTGTCCTTTCTCATTAAGTCAGTTGAAGGAATTTTATTTGCACAAGTAATACTAATGAAGAATTATAATAACTTAGACTCGTTTTATTCATAAGGGACTATTGGTACTTCATACATAAACAATACAACAGCAATCGCAATAAAATGGCTTTATTTTAACACATTTCTTATTATTAACATTTCTCTAACTGGGTTTATAAACATTTATGTTAACTTTTAAAATTTCCAAATGTTTTAAGCTTGCTTCTACGATCGAATGTTTGAAGGTGAAAATTTTGCAAATGGTTCCATGTTTAACAAAATACTCCAACTTCGCAGAACTATCCACAGCGTGTCGCAATTTCTCAATTTTTTAAGCAAGATACATTACCTGGCTGATTAATTTTTGCTAAACCGTGTGCAACTTTGCTCTGTTGCTTCCGGTCTTTGAGTCAACAATTTCTCTGTTGCGCTGTCGAAATTCACTTTCGATGCGCTTAAAGTTCGTCAAAAAACTGTTTGCCACGGTTTAAAAGTTACTGGAAATAATTGACACAACATCTAATCTGATAAGAAGCGACTCAAGTGATTATTGTTATGTGTTGTTTAGCCACGCATAGCACAAGTTCTTTTTATCAACCTTCCGGGTTTTCGGTATTTGCTAATTTCGGTACAAAAKAAATATACCCGCTGTTAAATGCTGACTATTCAAACTTTAATYTTAGCAGATTCTCGATAATGCCTGAAAYATTTTCTCTAGAAAATCGTTAAATAGCCTTAAAGGKCACTGGAAGAATTTCTAGKCGTAAAACTCCAATCGATTTATTACAAATCATTTCCAATTTTCGATTTTGAAACAAGTTTTGTAATGCACATTTAAATATCCACGAATGTCTTCTGCTAAAATTGCATTTAATGATATTTGCAACGAATCAGGATCAGTTCAGATATAACATTTCTTGCCACTTTTTCAATTTCTTCATTAAGTGGCCATGAATTTTTTAATTCATTTTTTAAACAATATGTTTTTATAATACGCTCTGTTAAAACTTTATTCAGACAAGAGATAAATGAGAGCTTTGTTTATATATATCAAACTTGTCTCTATCAGATATTAGGTCTTATAGAATCAAGTATAGTAAAACACTGTAAAATTAATTCTTAGAAACAGTAAAAATACGCAAGGTTTTATACGCAAGGTGAGACTTGGATTTATCTAATTTTAAATCTAGTCCAAACAACTGGCCGTTATTCTGTTAAATTGATATGTGGGACGGTTTTAATCTACATAGAATTCTTTGTTGTTAGCACCGATTCAATTGGCCGATGTCAGAGGCTCTTACCTATAAATGTTGCTCTATTGCTAATTATTGCTTTATGTCATTTTATTTAGGAAGTGGATAAATTCTGAGTGCTTCACGCGATTTGGTTTCTATTTGAAGCCCTATTTGTTATTTGTTCGTCAATCTTTTAGCAAAAATTAAGCACCACAAATAATTTTTCTACAGGGTGGTAAATAAAGAAACGCAAAATATCAGAAAGTTTGAGTTCAACATGCTTCTGGTTGGACCAGAATAAAGTTTTTATGATCTCAACACCAAAAGTTTAAAAAACACTTAAAAAAAAACACACGTTTTACTTTTTTGGCCATATCTTCTATTGATAGAATAGTTTTACAAAATCACTTTTTGGTCTTGCAGCAATAACTTTCTGCTTTTATACCGATTCTAACCGTCTAAAGCTCATGTTGAAGCTAAACTTCATGGGCAACTTAAGACAAAAACTCAATAAAGTGCAACAATTTTATTTAAAAAAGACCCACAGCCGAAGTGGCCCTGAAATAATTTTTAACTAAAGTGAAGTCACTTTCAAATATTTCGTGCGTTCATTTATGCAACCCAGTATATTGATTTTTTTTCTCAAGTCGACCGCGATGTTTCAGCTTTAACATGAGTGTTAGATTTTAGTAATCGGTTGACAAGAAAAAAATTATCACTGCAAGACCGAAAAGTTGACTTTTTTAAGACCACACCCACATGAGATGAGCAAAAAGTTTATCTGTGATAGGTGCCTGTGGTGTTGAGGTACAAAGAAAAACGTTGTTTTGTCCAATTGAGAGCATGTGGAACTTTCATCAATTTTGCATTGTTTCATTTGCCACCCTGTAGAAATTATGATTTTTTGCAAAAACATGCACATGCCGAAAAAGAATTGCAATTCATAACGCTTCAAATCGCTTTCAGCAATTAGAATTTATCCAGTTCGAAAATTAGCTGAAATTTTAACCGTCTATTTTGATGAGCAACTTGTATGTAAAAATATTATGCTTGTTTTTCGTTAAAATATTTAGTACCTGGTTTTATTTAAATTTTTCTATAGCATCTTCTGATGTTTTTTGTCTGTTCAAAATCAAGTGTTTCGACTGTGGGTATTTTAATCGCATCTTTAGAAAATATTACAAATATGGTGAAAAACTGATGTTTTAAGTATGAAATTTAATTTTACAAAAGATTGATAAATTCGTTTTTTAACAAACGTTTTTCTCAAATCTTTCTTTTCCTGTTTAATCAACGTGTCTATAAGAAACTGATATTTTTTTAATTAGTTAACTTAATCTGTGTTTTTTAAACCAAATTATCAATAAGCTATAATCTATCTCAGCTGTTGTGTGTTATAACCATTATTTTCGGTTTTACTTTAGGTCGCTGATCTATAGAAAATATATGCTTCAAGGAATTTTTTCTATGAAAATAATCAATTAGCACCACATTAGTTCAGAGGTTTGAGTTCTGATAATTATAACCTCCCCATGCTAAATTGCTGTGTCGAATGTTTGCTCCACTGTTTATAATCAATGACTTGAATGAAAAAGAAGCAAGAAGAGAACCGATCAACATTTTTCGGTCCCGATACCGTTTCGAATAGACTGGTATGCATCTAAAACAAAAACGCTCCAACTAACCAACAGTGGTACCTGCGGTACCGCATCAGCGAATAGAATAGTACCGCCGATATGCGCTAGTCTGCATGGTTCATCAGCTATAAATAATTTATTAGGTTCCATCGTACCAAAGGTAAAATCGCTTTCTGCTCTAGCCCAGAACGTTCACCTTTAGCCGTTGTAAATATACCTATGTATATTTATTATATAAAGGCTTTGGGGAAATGCGCGAGTTGTCGATTGGTGAAAAGAGGCTGCCCCGAGTACCATTCCTGTTCACTGTAAATTATTTTTTATTTTGTTTCATTTGAACATTTGTTTGCACAAATGGCAGATGTTACATGCTTATGTGAAATGGCCACCATTTGCACTGCATAAGAAATTTAAGCCGGATGGTCGTAGGGGTGTTAACGCTGTAACACATCATGAAGAGGAAAGACAAACAAAACATTATTTACAGACATGATTAAAATAAAAGTAATGAAAATTGTCTATTTAACTTGTTTGTTAAGTGCAACCAAACTAAAGTTGGGTTATTTGAGATATTGTTTCCAATTACATTTGTTATTTATCAAAGCATACGAAAATTGCTGATATCGAATTATTTAAAACGCAAAACGTCGGCCTTACAACACTCCTACACATATACAATTAAGTAACAACTTATATGGCGTCAAGTGTTACTTAATTTTATTTTTTGTATAGTGTCTTACCAAAATTATATGGTTTTTTTTTAAAACGGGCCTTTGAAATATACAAGAAAAGCTTGTTCCACTTCAACTGTTAATAATAATAAAGGAACAACTAATACACACAATTATTATAAGTATTTTTTATTAAACTATTTTCACAAGATCACTTCAAACTGACCAGCTGACTTCTTCCGATCTAGGTAGATTAGATCTCGAGCACGATTCTTCTATCTGTCTTCCTTGAAGCTCTTCTTGCGATGTTGTAACAATGATGGACAACTGACTTAAGTTGGCATGGCCTTTTGACTTTTAATTCAGAGTTCATATTCTCGTTTGGTATTTGTTTCAGCTGATTTAAATGCAGCTTGAGTTTCGGTAGATAGTTGGATGTTGTCTATGTCTGTTAATTAACTGCATTTGACTAAAAAATTAAAAACGTTTGAACAAATTGAGCTAACAATGTGATGTGAATGCAACTGCAAATTTATCAAACGATCCAACAATGTTGAAAAAAAAACAAAGAGGTATATAAAATAGGATATGAGTGAAAAGAATGCGTCTGAACAAATTCCATGCAAATTTTAAAGTACCTAGACGCTAATTAAAAACAATAATTTTTAACATTAAAAATCTTTTCAGAAGCTTTATTGAATCTAACGTGTAGTCTTTCTTTTAACTTTTCTTTATTTTTATTCCGGTATTTAAAATAATTTTATGTCGTAAGTCACTACTAATTACAATCGATTTCTTTAATTCTAATCGGTATTAACGATAATGTAGTTGGAGTAATCACTAAAATAACAAGTTTTTTTATTGAACGTATTTAAACAGTTATCAAGTATATAAAACATATAATTTGATTGTAAGGCGTTGTGGATCTGCAAAAGCCAAATTTTCAAACCCGTGCAAAGTAAAGTTAAGCCCATCATAAGATGTAAAATGCCTACTAAAGATCTATAAAACTTAAGCGAAAAAGGGTGTCGATAACTTGTGAAATATAACATATTATAAAACATTTTAAATAACAGATTACAGTTGCTTTGTTTATAGTTATAATTGAATGACGTAGTTGGTATTTTTAGTATAACAAATAAGTGCGACAAGTTAAAAACTCATCTTAACTGAAATATCTGAATAAAATATATTGTTTCTTTTATGGACGGATTTTTGAAACGTGTTACTTTTCAAGCAAATTTTTGTGCTTTGCTGTTTTGTCTATTGAGAAACTCTTTTTATAATCTATTTATTTAAAAGTCTTTTTAAAATCTATCCCAAATCAATGCAAGAGTTAGAGCAAAATTAATTAATATAAAGATAATGTCAGATTTAGCAAGCAATAGTTCGAGACTTTGTAGTTTTCGTTAAAGTGTTTACGAATAAAATCAGTAAATATTGTCGATAATTTAATGTGATACCTCTAAAAAATTCGAAAAACTTTTGTGCACAGCATTTTTCAAATTTACTTGAATCTTTAAAGTAATTTACAAGGCATGTATGTATTTGCATATATTCGAACTGTCTTTTTTTCGATCACTTTCCCATTTTTTTTTGCTGGTACATGAAACCTAGGCAGTGTACCTACTTAGTTTAATAGATTTTTAATGTTTAAGTCATTTAAATGTTGCGGCATCGAAAATGTATGTTTTCCTCTAGGACAAGCCCAGTGAGGTCAAATCTGGTAGGCGAGCAACCTAATTGATGGCTGCTAAATTTATTCTAATGAAGCCGCAGTAAAAAATCTAAACTTTCAGTCTCAAAGGAACTTCGACTTTTCCTTCCATACTATAAATATTTACCATACTATCAAAATTTACAGTGAGTGTTAGATTGCTAATTGTGTCGAATTTAAAGAGGTTTTTAAGCCTCAAAAGACATACAGCAGTTTTACCTGAACAAATCACAGGATATACTCAAAACATTTGTTCAGTTATCACATCATATTATCTTTCATTGCACTCGGGAACTTTTGTATTGAATATGCGCTGAAAATAAAGTTTCTTATTAATCTGTATTTGGAGTGTCTGATTCTCATAAAATCAAACTGAATTCTTGATTGCATTGAAAATAAAAAATTATATTCTAGATCTTCACATTAAAGTTCTTGACATTAAATCTAATTTGCTCTTGTATACTTTGAATTTGTTTGTCTTCAATTGGAACACCGACATTCAATGAGTATTGCATTGATTAACAATTTTTCTGGGCCTGGGTAACTCAGTGAATTTTTAGTTGGCGCTCAGTTCCGCTGCTGGGAAAATGTTGACGACTTTTTTTACTTGTTTTAGATTTATTTTAAAGGCCATTTAGAATTTTTCAGTTTTGGAAATTTACTTTTTCTTCTAAATGCTCAATTTTCTAGTTTCACTTAAAAATGCTGACAATCTAAAGGTATTTTCCGCGAAAAATCGTCGCTTTGTAAAAAGTTTTGAAATCCCTTTCCAGCTTCGAGTTTGGAACAAAAATTATACAATTTTCTATCGATAAACGAACAAAAGTTTATAACAGATTATTTGGAAATCTAGTCACCTCCAGTGCTCTGAAAACTGTAGAATTTGTAAAAAAATGTGGTTTTTTAGTTTTGACTGAACTTTTTTTGCTTTATTTCCTACTTAAAAACGACCTATTTTGTAGAAATTCACTTAAAAATACTGACGATCTGGAAGACTGTTACGCGAAAAATTACGAAAAAAATGTATAGCATTGTAAAAATGTTATAAAACTTTCTTCAGTGTCGAATTTGGGGCAAAAACAAAACGACATTCTCCCCGATTTTCCCCGAAAATCATTAATGTTTTCTCCAAAACCAATGACACAACTGAAGGTTTTTAATCGAAAACGCAAAAAAGGCTTATTTTCTGATGATTCCCGTCTTTTCAGCCAAAAATTACAAAATTCGCCTCGATCATCGGTTTGCAGGGAACTTTAGAAAACCCATATCAGCTTCGAATTTGGCACAAAAAGCAAATAATTTAATTCCGTTTTTTACCGAAAGTAATTAGCATTATCTTGAAAAAACGACCATAGCAAAAGTTTACAAAAAAATATTTGAGAAATTCACCGCCCTCATCGCTCTGAAGAATTTTAAAGCTCCTTTAAATTTTCAGGTCATTCCAGTTTTAAGAAAGTTTCTATTAAGCAATTCTTTGTACGCAAAAAGCGCATTATTTGTTAGTTTTGCTTAAAATGCTGACAATTTTTAGATATTTTCTGTGAAAAATTACAAGATACATTTTATTGGCTGTCAACACTCGTCTACTCAACCGCTTTGCAAAAATTTTTTAGAAAGCTCGATTTACGGTTACGGTTTACGGAAGTTATGGACAAAACCGTAATAATTATTTTTGGGTGTTTTTCCAAAAATATTTCACCGAACTGAAAACACGAAAGTTTATAATCATTTATTTGGGAAACTCTTGGAAACTGGAGTTTCTTCAATTTTAGGTCAATATTTCTAAACAACACTGTCTCTAAACAGAAAAACCGTGTGTTTCCTAACGTTTTACTGTAAAATATTGGCAAACTGAATCTTTTTTGTAAAAAAATGAAGATTTCGATTTTACAAGAAAACTCGTCGACTTTCTTTTGTTCTGTTGCAGGGAAAATCTACATGACTTTTTTTAGTTGTTTAAACAAAGTAGTTAAATGTTACTTAGAAAAAATGTTGATGACTTTTTTTTTAAGTTGTGAAAATTCCAGTCTCGGGTCTCGTCAAGTTTTAATAAATGAATTATAACTCATTAACCGATGAATTATAACTCAGAGAGCGGCAACAACTCAATAGCGCAACTCTACATAGTGTTACCCAGGCCTAAATTTTTCTTTAACTTTTCTCATGTTAATTTTTTCCTAATTTTGCCACTTTAGGACATGTTTCACTTCTCCTTATTCCTGGCGACTTTGCAAAATCGGACAGAACTAATTTCGATGCACAATCCTGAACTTTCTAGCAACATCTTCCATGTAAATTCACAACTATTTATGTATCCCTCTATACTGATTTATTAGGTTGTCCCAGCTAAAGATATGATCTTTTCTGCGATGGCTCGATAGAAACGATACAACGATAGGCAGTAGGATTTAACTACTTCCTTTTAGCTTGTGAATAAAATTTGAATAATTTCCGAGGAAAATTATTTATCTACTTATTTAGATTAAGTGGGCATGTGTGAAATCGAGAAACTAGTTTCTTGACTAGCGTATCAGACATAGCATGGTGGCAGGTTTTCCGAAAACGATACTTAGTGTTGACATAGTCTTATTGTTCCTAGAGGAAGCGACTGTTTCGTCATGATTAACAAAATGTGTTTAGAAATACGGTAATGATTCCATCCGCAAATTTTCTGCTGTTAAATTTTTAGGGTTGATCGTCAATTAGTTTAAAAAATTCGTCTAGACATTGTCACAACTTTGTATATTGCGCTGTTAATTTTTTCGTTGTAATTTAAATAATTATAGTACATAGCATTTTGAGCAACAATTGCTGTCATTTCAACTTCAAAATAAATATTTAAATTTAAAAGAAAAGAGAAATTATTACTAAGCAAGAAAAAACTGAGTGCTAAAATGCATCATATTAAATGTGAACTTAATAACTGAAGCATGAATGATATTCCCTGTATTATAGAGGGAAGCGAGTGAAAGTAATAAAAAAGTTGATATCCCGTCTGCCGTCCTTAAAGATTTCGTTAACACTCACAATCGTTAGCCGTTCGTATTATTTGGATTTGCTGTATTATATATTTTTTTAATTATTAAATTATCGGTACGATATATTTGTTCATTCATGAATTTGGAATTATGAATCTTTGAATTGATGTTAATTTATTGATTAATTTAATGCAGTCGCATTTCTTCAAGTTTTCCGAAGTACAAATTTGGCATCCACAATTAATTACCCGCACATATAAGCAAAAGTAGAACATTTTAATAAATTATTTGTGTTACCGTTGATTTTCCCGACTGGTTTTTAATGAATCTTTGAAGGTATTATTGTTTGCCGGAATCAGGCAGATACGCCACTGACAAAAGTGACTAGGAAATAGCTGAAGAACCGAGTTAAACTGAAGCAAAGAGATCGTAAAGTCATTATTCTTCAAAAAAACTCTTCACGAATTCTGTTAGTAATTTGGTTCGGCGTGCGTTTTTTTCTTTTTTATCGCTTCTTGACGAGAAATTGATTTCACGTAGATTGTTGTGACTTTTTGATCGTTTTATACATTAAAGCTATAAAATAGGATCGCTCTACGAAGCACGATGGCGGTTTTTTTAAAGAAATTCTTCGTTATTCTAGATTAGCGGAAATGGTATTGAAACGAAATTTATCTGCGTTATTTTATTGGTGCTATTCATAAAAATAGAACCGTTAGTTTAGGCGTTTCTTATTGTCCACGAAGGCAATTTTCAGTAAACTTGAAAGAAAGTGAACAATTCTCGTTTGAGCAATTTTGTTGTTTTTTTCTATTATATTTGTTGAAGCTAAGGTAAAACTTAGAAATAATTAATTATTAACGATTTATTTGTCATAGGTACTATAATGAGAGGATTTTATTAAAATTATAGCTGGCAAAACTGGCAAAAGCAGGCTTTGGTCTCTAAGTAATAAATATTTTTTGGCACAATTTTGACCAACTGGCTTTATTTTTGCGATTTGATGAATCACTCTGTATAACAAAAACCTATATTTAATATCAACTCTTTCCAAAATCCGTCATAATAATACAGTACTCACAGTTTAACACTTTTTGCAAATATTGTTGTTCGTATTAATGTAGAAAGTTTATGTCTTGAACCATTTGTTATTTGTCCTATTGAGTTATAATTTTCACTTCTCTTTATTATCGCAGTAACAAAAACAGTAAAATGTACTCATTGCTCATTCATTGTGGATGCATTTGCACATGTGCATGTACAATTAATGCAGCGTTATACCTTAAGCGTATGGTACCGTAATTCAACTCTGAAAATAGACGTTTCCATTGTAATCGAAAAATAACATTTTTTATTGCTTTATTGTTAAGCGTTGCCTTTTCCAATTTAAAACAATAAAAATCAACGATATTATTTGTTTATCTGCTATTAACATTTTTAGTGGCTTTGTTGAATTTCAAAGTATAATCCGTCTATGTGTAGCTGCTCCATTATTCATGTCTCCAGTTTGGTACCTCAGTGTAACACACTTTTATCATGGTTTTTATTTGTTAATCCCTGATTTATTATAGCATTATTTGCGGGAACTGTTTCAAGGAAATTATTTAAATGTTTGCTGTTTAAGTAATGCTAAAGCAATTACATTCCTTTAAAACCCGTGAAAATGCAGTAGCGTTGTAAATGAAAATCCTATGTTCTTTCGCCCATTTTTAGATTTTGGCGATATTTATCTCTAAAGTATGTCTACGTAAAATAGAACAGTTGTTCTCAATTCGCATATGCTACTTATTCATTAGTGAACATGAGACAATATTATCCTAATAGAATTCTGGAAATTAAGTCCGATTTGCCGAAGGTTTAGGAACAATTCCTGGAAATTACTGGTTGCTGTTGCAAAACATATGAGATACAAAAACTGATATTATTAAATAATGAAACGGGTGAAGCTAAATTAGATTTTGTAGCTGAACCAATTGCGTTAGCAATTTTTGATGGAAAATATTGAGCCTGCCACGTTTTTGCCCATTTTACCGCTACTAATCACACATTCGAAGTGAATGCAATTGAAGGAATCTGCTTCAATTATAAGCATAACATATCTTCCTTACATAACTATTATTTGTTTCAATCTTATTTTTTGCAAAGTTGTGAACAAAAATTAACGGCTAAATAACAATTACATTATGAACGATACTCTCTAAAATTTTTGAACAAAATTTGTCAACTAAGTATTTTTGCGTATTGTATTGTATTGTTAAAAAACTATATCGATGTTTGACGCAACGCACGCATTAAGTAGTGTGAACAAATAATAGTTTAATTGTTTTTGAAATCGCTGTTATGGTATTGGAATGGAATTCAGTAAAAGTTAATTAATTAATTCGTAATAATACTAATAATAATATTTAATATGCGTTAAATCGGTCTTAATCCGTATGGGAAAATATATGTAGAAAGATACATTCTTACAAAAATATAATTTTTGGTAATCAGCTCATCTAATAAGCTGCGATTTTGGATCTCAACTCCTGAAGAATCTTAATATCCCGTGGAAGTTAAAGTATCGCATATCGGGTGGGTGCAACACAATGCTCTATCCAGAAAATGTTGAAATCCATCTTTTGTAATTGTATGTATTTAATTCATGTAGATAATAATATAAAAGTTCGGTCTCCAGACATGTCCAATAGAACATCCCCATATACCGATATCAAACTTTCAAAAACATTTTCTGGTGAAAAAGCATTGAGTTACATGAGCTCATCTTCATTCAGTCAGTTCAGTTCAAGTCCCAATTGCATCATCAGATTCTACGCGGTTGGTAAATACGTTGCTAAAAACATAAATATTATATTCTGCATGACTTGTTTGTACCAGTTTTTTTGCCCTACTATTGACGCCCACTGTAACACAGCCAAAATAAATTAATTTTTCAAACTTCGACTAGTCGGGCTATCTAAATGAATATCATTTCCTGTTGGACAGAGAAAATCGAACCAGCACGCCAATGAGCAGTGGTTTGAAAACCCGGCCATTGCGTGTCTAATGAATTTGTAATTACAGTTTAGAAACCGGTAAATAATATTTTCCCAGCTTTAATTCCAGTACCACCAGTAATTTTACTCGTTTTCGACACCGAGCAACAATGTTAAAAATAAAACTGTGCTTCGTATTGTGTCAATAAAAAAATTAATAGGAATAGAATCTTTTCAGGTACTGGCACGGGTATTATTCATGGTCTGACTTGCGACAGATACTTACTTGTAAACCAATTGGTAATTGCTTTTGAAAGTAATCGAGCGAGTTGTAGTACAGTTTTCATTTATAGTTATAGCATTGAATAAGATCAGTAAGGAAGAATATTGATCGAATGGCCAATTTTTGAGCATTTTATTGGACATTTTAATGGCTATTAACTCTGCTAGAAAATTCAGCAAACTTTATCGCTAATCGTTTTTATTTGTGACAAAGTTAATGTAGGAAACCAAATTTGGATATTTTTTACGAGCTTCAGGCTAAAATTTGATTTTTAATATTTGGCCCCCACAACCGAATAATATTACATAACGGCAATTTATTAATACATTTTTGTTGTTATGTTGTATGTTACAATAAAGCACAGGACCCACTTTTACTTTCTGTTTTAATAAAACTCACGAATCTATAGCATACACTGAGACTAGATTGGTCACGTTGATATGTTGGATTTATTTTGAATTTTTATCATAAATTTGGCAAATCTTAAATGGAGATTTCAAGTTGGCCGTGAGTTGTATGTCTAATCCACGACATATGTAAGTCTCTCACAGGTAATATATTGAAATACATTCGGCAGATTTTTGGCTTTTTATCCCTAAGTCGCCAACCTTTTTAGGACAACTGAGAAGTTTCATTTGCGTACTTTTTAGTAGATGCCAGCAGTAAAGCATTTGGGCTGGTAAAAAGTCAATTTTGTTTATGGGTCTAATTTATGAAATTCGAAAACAAATTTTATATTCAAAATTAGGATCTTCGTACTCTTATTTTTAAGTCGCAGTTGCAAACCTCAGTCAGATTGTGGCTGGGTAAGGTGTTTCTTTCGTAAGGACAGTAATTACTATTTAAGAGAAAAACAAACATCGACCTCAAAGTCGGATGATATGGAATTAACTATTCTGTTCCAATAAAATACGTTTCATACCGTTCCTAGCAATACTATCAAGACCATTGATTTTAACGTTTCAGTCTTAAAAAAGACCATCATCAGGATAGGCTCTTGGCGAATGGTTCAAAAATAGTTTGATGAAACCATTAATTCCAAAGTCAATTTCGCTGAAACCTCAACAGGCCAAAACTTGAATTGGAACTGGTTATATAAAAATAACATTTCTAATATATTTTAAAATTATTTAATAATTTAGATTCAATAAATCAGCCTTATTTCGCTACGATTATAAACGCTTAAATAATGCATTGATGATATTTTCTCATGACAAGCTAGCTTGCGGATATATTTTGAACACTTGAAAAAATGAAGACAGTTAAATCCCGATAATAAGGCGGCTCTTTGGTATTTATTTTGGTTTTGCAATTCAGCAATTCTACTGGTTAACCAGAACAACCACCAGAATAACTCTTTTTTTCGTATCAAATTTATGAAAATCTAATCGCATTTTAATTTGCGTTCAAACGACACCGTTAATATTTTCTAGACACTTTTGAGAAATTTCTAAAATACAAGATTCCGATGAGTCAAGTAGTAGCAGCAGATCTTTTATAGATTTGATCAGATCTCGTATAAATTGTTACGTATGCCTTTTTTCGAGTGAATACGTTTTTATTAACAATTATTAATTTTAGACCGATTTCGCTTCATTTTTCACACATCGGGTTAAAAACAATCCAAATATCTATTTTCTTTTGTTTTGATTGAAAGACTTTTATAATTAAATACACAGGGTTTCCACCGATGTTTTTGAGATACTTTGTGTCTGAATTACAAGGATAATTTTTACAAGATATAGGATTATGTGGACACGTTAACAGGTCACTATGAGACTACATTTTTTTCAAAGAAACATTGAAACATACCAAGCGTTTTCTGAGAAAACTTTACCTTTACTATTTGAGCGTAGTTCAAAAGTCAAAAGGACGATGTTCTTTTTACATGGAGGTTCACGGACCCAGTTTGGAAAAGTTATCACTAATTTCGTTAGTTAAAATTATTGAATTCTATGGATAGGTCGTGGTGGTTCCATTTTATGACCACTGTGATTTTCAGACCTTAACTTGTTTGACTTTTTTTATGTAAGGACATGTGAAAACACCTTGTTGTTATCCTTTGGGAAAGCGTTTGATGAACTGAAAAACAACAAACGTATTGAATTATGCATTGAACTAAGCGATGAGCACATTGACCAGGATTAATAATTATTATACTGTACTGTCACTATGCTTTTATTAAAATCATTTTGTTATTTTACTAACACGACTTAAATTCACGACGCTAACGCTAAATTAAAATGATGCTCTGGTGTGTAATTAATTAGTGACCGTGATGATAATCAGTTAAAGACACCTATTTAGGTTTGTGGGTTTTTCGGTCAATAGATGGTGGCAAAAACAAAACACTATTTTTTCATTGGCCTAGGAATAGGACTTTTACTGCTAAATTGAAAATTTTCGATATTTTATGAACCGTTGAGAATACAAGAAAAGCGAAAATAATAATTTTTGCTTAAAATTGGCCATTTGATTCATTTACAAAGTATCTTAAATACGTTGGCGGACATCATGTATAACATTTACTTGCATTGTTATCTCCATACGACTTGATCAGAAATTTAAAGCGGAATTTTTAAACCCATTATTATTATTGTACTTTTTTAAAAATAATCTTCCACAAAATTAGCTGAAAATTTTCGCATTTACATTAGCAATGTTTCGGTTTTTTTCCTAATTGTTTATTTATAATGTAACTATCAAATTAACTAAGAACAATGTATATTCTTTCAAATATCGAAATCATTACACGCGTAGCAACTTTACGTCCCAGTTAATCGAGTTAATCGATAATATAAATCAATTTGGCTCATTTTGTATACAATTTTAGTATAAATCTTAATAAATTTTATGTTACTTACAAAAGTCTTTTAGAGGGTTTGCATGGGATTAAACTAAAATCCAGGTGTTATTGATGATAACAAAAGTTGTTATTAAGTTCAAATCAAATTTGACTGACATAAACACAAGAAGGATAAATTTGCGAGATCTTTTTTCTTCTGACCTGAAAAAATAAAAAAACTTGAAATAAACGGTCTCAAAAGCCGAGAGAAATTTTTGTTACTACATAATCATCATATCATCTATGCACAAAATTAACAATCTATCAGATGCACTGAGTCAATTTGGTATTATTGGAAAATGATATGAGGAGGCATGAAAATAGTTCATTCATTGAGAGCTATCAGTCGAAGTCGGGGGCTTTACAGTTAAATAATAGCTATAACCATGTCAATAAAAAATAACAGAATCTTTTTTGGGGTAAAACTGCTCAATTATTCATATCTAAATACGGTAATGAGAATGGGAGATTTTCTATACTGCCCAAGTTAACAGTAAAATAACAGACATGTGAAATCATGAAAATTCAAGAGCAATCGATTCATTTGCTATCGTACTTGGAAAGTGCTTTATTATCGATTACATTATTATATTTACTACGAACCATAACAGTTGTGAATAATTGCATGGTTACTGCTTACCCCATGCTACTTTAAGCCAAAGCTTATTACTCATATAAGTAGAAACTGCTTACATCAGATAACAAAATATTGTCTTATATTGTTGGCTATATTGTCAGTTTCTAATTGGTTTTATTTGTAGTATATAATTCACAAAAATAATAATTTCAAAACACTCACTGAAAAGTTGTTGAGTTTTGTAAGCAAATCGGTTATTTTTAGAAGGCCAATTCAAGTTAAACCTCATAGACTGATGACTCACATTTGAGTGGAAAATGAATATTGAAATTGATATATTGGTACTCAACAATAATGTGTTATACAGCTCTCAATATAGAACAATATAGTTTTTTCATGTTAATGTAATTTTTCATGTTAATGATGATTTAAAAATCAGCGATAGTTCCGATTCAAAAATCAGCAATAGTCTCTCCCTTAAACAGGTGTTAAATTATATGCAATTAATTGAAAGAACAATTTTTTGTGAATATTTGGATCATTGAAATACTAACCATTTAATTCAATTCAAGTTGAACCTGCAACTTAAACGATTTATAATTATGAAATTGAATGAGCTTTCTAACGGTGATGATTATTGATTATTTTTAAGTAACAAACAAAAATTAATATGATTTTAATGAAGGTGATTCAATTTCATATAAGATAAACTTTCAACAGTCACTTTAATATTTGAACTGACATATTTAATATGAAAATCCATTATGGACTGAAAATTATCGTGTTTAAAAAAAAAATTTGAAAAGTATGATATCGCTTTCACCACAGACAAAACAAATTAGCCTTGATATTAAAAAAACGGACCAATTTTATTTATAAAATCCAATAGTTCAAACTAGAACAATTAATGCATGGTTTAAAGGTCTTAAACTGTAATAAAAATGCAATTGTTATTATCGATGAATTTTAGCACAGGTGTGGTATCAATGGAAACAATGGAGATAATCCTTCTTGGTGATCTATAAATATAAAGTGATTCACAGTTCAAACCTTTTGGAGATAACATAATATGCAATCAAAAACTTCTCAATTTTTGTAATATGCTTGTTTATTGATCGTTTTGAAAAATCTTTTTGCGTTGAAAATTTGCATTTTCGGGAATAAAATAAATGTCTATCATAAATTAATAATAATCATGCGTATAACTAATAAACTTTGTTACTTTTCACTAATACAGTATCAACATTTTCGCTTCATGTTTAATTTCAATCTTAGACACAAGCCCGCTTTTCAGAAAAACTCGAAGTACAACGTTAATTATGCAACAGTTAATAAGCGTTTTTAAGTTTTACAAATTTTAAGATTCAAAAAACCCAGTTGAAATAGTGTATATTCCATAAATTGAAATTTATGATGAATGTCTTGTTTGCCTAAACAAGAATAATTTTCTAATAACAAAATTGACTTTTAATGGGTCATTTTGCTTTCATTCAGCTGACTTCATTTATGACTCTAAACACATGTAGTATAAATATGCAGTCTGCCTTTGTAAATGAGAATCATATGGGAAACTTGATTATTATGATTTTCAGGAAAAAAATGTTCTCTACAAAAAGTTCTGCATGGTTAAAAACCTAAAACGCCACTATTAAATATTAAATTTTTTTACGCGTATACGAGGTTTGTCAAAAAATATGAATTTTGTCCAGGAATAAAGTAGTTTTGCTAATATCGAAAATTCTTAATAACAAAGTTGATCAGAACTGAAAACTAAATTTTAATATGCAATTAAACATTTGCAATGAAAACAGTTTTTCGTTTTTGAATCATATACGAGTATCTAAAACCAATTCAAATTTAACTGTAGAACTTGAAATCTAAGATGCTTTTCGTTTGAAAACAATAACACTTAATTAGTTAACTAGATACTCATAAAATAATTGAAAATTAAATAATAATATAGAACAATTAGCTTTAAATTAATTAAAAAAACTGTTTTTTTATAGCAGATATGTATAATTTTATATTCAAACGTGATTTTTAGTTCTGACCAACTTTTTTTAATAACAATTTTCGATTTGTCAAACATATAGGCACAACTATACTATTATCATTACTCTTGGGGAAGGGAAAAACTTCTTTTTTGCTTGAAAAAATTAATATTAAGTAATGCCATTTTAGGTTTTAGTCCACGCCCATCTTTTTACGAAGAGTATTTTTATATTTTTAATAATAAAAGTTTTTCCATATGGTTCCAACTTACGGAGACATAGTATATAACATCTATATTCACAATGGCAACATTTAAGTGTAAAATAATTCCAGACACTGCTTGGAACATGATCAATTAAATCACTATAAATAATCAAACATTCGGAAATAATTCTAAAAATTGCTTTTAGATTAGGGAAAATTGCCTCGCCTACGACTCGTGTTTCGAACTTTGTGCTCGTGTAGTAATAGCTGTTATTATCCACTCGATAAGTAATATAATATGTATTTACTGTCTAGGAATAAAAGTCCGCAACAACTGCAGTGATTTCTAATCATTGATAAACTATGGGCAAAACCTATTCAGGTGCAACTGTTATCGATTGTTAACAAACGGTGATTTCAGTTATTTTTCTATAACAATGATCATATTGTTTAAGGAGAAAAAATATGATTCACAATTGAAATCAGATTAATCTCACGAATGTGTATTTTATTTAAATTAGGATTTTGGACTTTATCAACCATTTATACTAAAAAATTAAATTAACTAAAAACTTAAACTAAAGGCTAACTAAAAGTGTCATTATAAGGGATTATTTATGTAATGCTTGCACCTGCACCGAAAAGCACACGTTTAAT
>NW_026018615.1:0-18843 GCF_020466585.1 Dendroctonus ponderosae | reverse complement strand
CTTGACATAATCAATGAAGAAAAGAGCGACGTTTTATAAATGATAATGATGATTGGAAAGACGTAATTTTTTGCATTTTCAAGTGCTTTTTTTGGTTCTACAATGAATTTTTAGATACCATGTTTTTAAGCGAAATTTTGCTGAAATGGTGGCAATCTGCCAACGTCGCAAGTAAGATAAAACAATTTAAGGTGCATATGCAGCGTTTCAATCTGCATTCCATGAGCTAATGAAAAATGGGTAGTTATATTTAAAATAAATACACTTTGATCTTGCCTGGCCTTTCTGAGATAATCCGTATCATATGAAATATTTTAAAATGTGCGCACTTAGTGCGTCAACAACTTTTATATGAAACTATTTTTCGAAAGTTCAACACCAACGGAAATAATGGACTCTCTGGCACTAAAAAAGCCACCCTGTATGTAGCTTACCAGCTTCATGAGGAACTGAATAAACATAGGCGCCAGCATCTACGTATGAATGTTCTACAGCTCTTTTGTACCAAACTTCATCAATTGCCCTATTGTGTACGTGATGGAAATGTCTATGGGACATAAGATAAGATTATTGATGTCAACCATTAAATATTTTCGTCTATTTGGATCACAGGTTTTTCTTTGCGAACCAAGAGCATAAATGCTACGAAGCAATACGCAGCAATTAATATCTACAGTACTTTTGCTAGAAATTGATCGGTTAATTACTTGTGTATAGTTATACCAAAGTGAGATTAAAATGACATCAAGATGAAAATTAAATTCTGCCCGATACGAAAAGGTCGTTTTATAAACGTGCTTAGATAATTTTACTGTTTTGCTGCTTTATTATGATAACTTATACATTGTAAATGGAAATTTGGTTCACATATATTATATGTTTAATTGTACATACATACCTATTTGTTAAGTGACAAGAAAATTACTCGCTTGGACTCAATTTACATGTTCGAAACCTTGGGAAAATATTTGAAAATTTTTGGAAATCATTTAACATTATCTAAGTCATGCGTATTTTGTGGGGATGTGGTATTTTTTATTTTATATAAAACATTTCAGAAATAACGACAAACGTTTTGAAAGATTTCTTGTTTTTCCATTCATTTCCATTCATTCATTTCCATTTATGTTGTGTTATTGTAAAAATAAAAGGAATTCAAAAATTCTGAAAAAATTCAAACCCATAGGAAACTTGTAAAGTGAAAGCCAGTAGAAAATAAACTAAAATATAATATTTTTGCAATATGGTTTGATGCGCCACAATCCACATTTTGAATTATTTATTTTAAAATCTTATTAATTCTATTACAATGTTGATAAGTTTTTATTCTACCGGAGTGCTTTGCAACAAGCATTATCTGATCACAAAAATGGGACTATTAGTAACTGGAACATGTAGTTTTGAACATCTGTATATTTGCTGTTTCTAATTAATGCCAATCAGTTTTAAACAAATAATTTCATAATTTATTTAACGAATACTCACGTAGGTTCACGGTTCACACAAGATTAGACATTTTTAAAAAGTTGTGCTTTTATAAAATTGTCCAGTATAATATACGTTTTTATATATCTTGAGCCAGGAATATCATGAGCATGGAGCAGGTAAAACGAAGCTATCTATTTCAAAGACTTAGTTATATCAATAAACATTTCTATTTTCAGAACCTTTTGGAGACTAGAACTGAATAAAAGCGACTCATGTTATTCATTTGAATATTTTCCGTAATAAGCACAATTCTTCGGATGCACGAAATTCTTATAAGGACTCGAAACATGCTCGAAGGCATAATATGTCACATTCTTTAATAATTCTATAAACCTGCTGCATTCTTTACGGATTTACTCATTACTGAAATTTGCTAGTTTAGAAGTTATTACTCTCATTCAATCGAATTCGTTATATCATTGTGAAGATTTTCTTCTTCGTCAAATAGTCTCCAGAATATCATTGAAAAAAATACTTTGGATAAATATTCAAATAGTTATTAAAAATATCACTACTATGATCACTACAAGTATTTTACGGTCATAATTTATAGGTAAACGTAATTCTTTCATATAAACTTGTATTCAAAAATTCCCCAAACTACACACATAGAAATTTGTATCAGAAAATTGTTTTTTAGAAGTTATTTAGTTTTTTAGAAGTTATAGAAAATTGCTTTTTAGAAACTAAGGGAAAGCTAAATGTTCAAATGAATAATTGAGGGCAAGGCTGAGGATGATGGTGTCAGAATAAAAAAAATAGTCTTCAGAAATTTTAAATTATCGTTTTTATAAAGAAAATTATTTGATTCAACAGTTAGCATAATAATAATAATATTGAAATGCATTCAATTAATCAAAACTATCGTTTTTTTATTAAACATCAAATGCACTTGATAAAAAAAATATCAAATAATTATAATAAAATATCAGATTAAGGAGCACACGGTTGGTTATAACAGAAAAGCTCAAGATATCAGACTAGACTACAATATTTTCTTGATTTAATAGTCAACATTGTGCATGTGAATTTTAAAATATCTCCCGCAAGTAACATTTTTTACCATCGCAGAGATTGACTTCTCTAAAGAGCTCCAAAAATAAAATTTATCTGCTTTTAGGAAAGGAAATTCAAAAAAAGAGGAGCAAATTTTTATGAAATTTGATGCATATCTAGAGTTCCAAGTTAATAAACTGTGTTTTTTCTTGTTTCTCGTTTCAAATGTAAAACTTTTGAGCCGCATAAAAAAGTACACCTTTAAAACATTGCCGTATTTGTGTTTGTTGATCAAGCAATTTAAAAAAATGATATATTTGTCTTCAAAAACTGAAGAAATACTCCAAGGCCTCACAAACAGGTGGACTAAAATATGTCTTTAATGACCAAGTTTCCAGAAGAATTATGATATAATTTCTGGATCGGTTTAAAAGTACATTTACCAAAAATGGATATTTCATACTTTGTCAGTTTTAGCTGTAAGCCCACTATTTGTACTGATTTTTTCATCATTCTGTAGAACCTTGCCAAGCATACAGCTACAGTTAATTTTCCTTACCGTAAAGCGTGCCATCGATGTGTGCTAAATTGATTTTAAACTCACTTTGGAAGAACTCTACAATAATTTTGGTATAGTTTTGTAGCAACGATTTAATATTTTTGCCGTTCTTTCATCTTTTATTTATTCGCAAAATGCAGTATAGAAATTACGTGCAATTGAGTCGTAGTTTGTACCTTTCATAGATAGTGTTGTCTATGTTTTGCGGAAAAGTTTGCCATCTGGTAAGTCCACTGTGGGTAGCCATAAAAGCTACCACTATTCCATATTGTTTTATTAATTGAGCTCTGCGTGAAAATAATGCAAAATATTATTAGTGTTTTCATAAAATCGTAGGTAATTTATTACATAAATTTATAAATTAATTTTAAATAATCCCTTTTGTCTAAAATCCATTTTGTCTAAAATACTTGACGTCTAAAAAAAAGTAATTTGAAACAATTAAGTTTTTCAAAAAGTACACACACTTTTATTATTTTTTTTTAATTTTATGAAAGAATTTGTATTTATACAGGATGCCCCAAAAAAGTTATATCAATGCCAACTTTTTAAAATAGAAACCTCTCTTTTTTGTAATTTTATTCAGTTCTCTGGAGAACTTAATCATTTTTTATGTGGGTTTCCGGGAAATTGGCGTCTGAAAATCGTACGAAAAATTGCCACCCAAATTTATAAACTAATTAAAATTAAGGCTGACAGAGTTAAATTAGCGCCAAAATTGACAGCCATTGGTTTCTTCGCAATGCCCAAGCTTACGTACAACCTAATCTTGAACATTATTAACTACGTTTCCACTAATATTATCGTAATTTTCTGCCTAATTTTGGTTTGTGAGCTTTCAATGTTTCCAGCCGATTTACATAAACCTTGAAGTTTAAATAATCCCAGAAAAAGTTAGCCAAAGGTGCGCTCATGAGACTTCGGATGTCACTCTATTGGCTTTTTGTCGCCAAATGCTGCATAAAAAATTATTAGAATTTTGTGGACAACTGGATAATGACGTACAAGAGGGGTTTCTCTTTTAAAAACTGGCTCTGGTTATATCATCACTTTTTTATGACACCCTCTATAAATACAAACTAGTTCAGAAAATGCGCAATTTGAAACAAAAATTCACGGGTTCGAGCAATTTTTCGAAAAATAGACACCTTGTTTTTAAATAATAACATTGCCGCTGGCTGTATGAGTAGGTAATTACTTTAAAAAAATTATATAACTATTAATATTCTCTCGAAGAATTTAAAGAAACCTCTTGTATATATTTCGTTAAAGGTTTTATGCAGTGTGATCGTAAAGTATGGAAGAAATTAATTAAAGCCTATACAGATGAAGTTAAAAAAAATGATCGGACACTTCAAGCTTAATTTGTTAATACGTAACTTCCGAGAAAGTTATTTCTCATGCAGTAATTAATGTGTTTACAAATGACGTCGTACTTCGATTTTTTTATAATCGCAACCTGAGTATTTTAGGCTGCTATTTGAAAGGTCGAGCTGGATGTAGGACGATTAATGCTCTCATATGTCACATAACAATTTCAAATAGCCAAACATATTTCTTGGGTTCTTAAAATTTTCTTTAGAAAGCGATATTTTGCTCGGTTCTTTAATTAGTTAATTGTAGGAAGGGTGAACAAGTTGACTTTGCGTTACAATAATCGTGATAAGTACTAAGTGTAGCAGTTGATAGGCTTTGGTTGCATTTTTATTGCATTTCAAACTAAAATCGTGCGTCAAGTGGAACTCAAAGAAAGAAGAAAAAAAAGAAGTAAATAATATTATCATACTTTGTATATGTGTCCGAGCATTTTTTTCGTTCAACTGTATAGGCTTTATTTAACATTTTCCACACTTTAGGTTCACACTGTATTATTTATTTGCCGTGCGCAATGCATTGCTGGACAATTACACTTCAAGCGATCGATTTATTTTTCGTCAACACATTTGTAAACATTTAGAATAATCCCAACATATCTACGCACTGGTGGGGAGAGAGCGGGTTTAAAACCGCATAAAAAACAGTTTTTTTGCTTTCTTTCTGTAAATTGATCTAGAAATGACTGGTTAATCGCTGTTCGGAATTGCAGATTAACGTGTGCAATACAGTACATTGCAAGGTGTTTTTCTGTGAAGATTTTCAAAAATTAGTGCTATTTGTTTAGAAGAGTATGGAATATTTTGAGAAGAGTTTGGATTGGTGAACTACAGCTCTTGAAGTTTCTCCTGTAACAGAAGGTAAGTCGTTGTGCTTTATTTTTGGAAATCTAATTGTTCGGAGTGCGGATTTTACTTCGCATTGTTTCAGTCGATGAACTAAAATATTATACAATAAATTAAAATGGCCTATTTATACGTTGATGTCCTATTCCATTGGCAGCATGTAATAAACATTAGTACAAATAATATTCACCATGAATAGTCCTGAAATACAAGATAATAATGTGGGGGAATATTACACAAGTGCGTTTAGTACAAGTATACATGCAGAATTTTCTGATTTTCCTCCCGGAGCTTGTTCGGTTATTATTATATTATTATTATATCGTACTACCTTCATACCTTATACAAATTCGAATTTCTCCTTAATTAATTTGTTTCTGCGGAGCAGTTCAGTTCAATTCTCCAAACGCTAATTTGGCTATACAATGATTCAGTGCGAACTTTTTTTCAATTTCAAAATCATCCTTAGTTTAGAATTTTATTAGATTATTATTTGATTACTCCAATCTGACAAATTGACAATTCTTTAATTTAATAATTGCATGTAAAAGTTGCATATATACATTGAGATATCATATGTATGCTCTCAAACTTTTGTGTGTTTAATGTGGGAATTGTCGAAAGCCTTTGTTGGCGACAATTTTCCGAAATTCGCGTAGGTATGGCCATTTTGATGAAATATTGTAACAGTTTCTTTTCAGCTAAATTTGTGAATCGATGTGATGCTCACCTTTTCTGCATAATCAGATTATTTTAGGTAATTTTAGACAGGAAGAAAAATGTTCGCAAAATAAAAAGTCGCGTTTGTGTAAAGGTATGCACAAAATATTATCATAAACTGTTCTTACCTATAATTACGACACCTTTTTTTAATCAATTTTAATTTTTTGAGTCATTATCATGGCGTAACATTATGCCCAGGCAACATGAATTTCAAAATTCAAAGGACAAGTTTTACGATTCCAAACCCGGCACTTGGTTCCTAATGAATATTGCTCAAAAATTATTATTTTTATCTAGTTTTCATTTATTTTTTATTACTTAAGTATTTTTTTTTAAATAATTAACTGGACTAATGAATAAAAATACTAGTTTACAATTAGTATATGATTTTCAGTCTAATTCCACTTGTTGCAATTAATTCTTTACAAACTTTTAATTTTAAGGATTTTTATGAAGAAAATTTAGGCCCAAAAATTTATTTAAAAAAGCAACAGATTTTTGAATGAATCATAAATAATATTGGCAAAATTTGAATTGTTCGAATCGTCAATAAAACCCAAAGTGCTGCGTTTTAAAATTTGGGCTTAACAATGTTACTAAAGAAATTTTGTTTGTTATAAACATGATCTGTCCGGTAGTTTCTAGGGAAATAATCGAAAAATATAAACCTTTTGTGCGAATTCAACCCAATTTCATATAACATTTTTATATAATATAATAGTTTGTGCTGAAGGGTATCAGGCTAGATATATCAAAATGAGAGGCGATCGTATATACAAGTTCCGCTTGATAGAACTATGATATGTAAGAAATTCCGGGTTTTACTTGGTATTTTATACGCAACTTTTTAAAATTTCTTTTATTTGTGTCAATCCGAGGTGAAGGACTGAAATATGTCCGGATAGTATGCGATGGTTAATTATGGCTATTGAGTTTGTTTCTAAACATGTTGCGTAAAACTTGCTATTTATTATTTTAATTAAAATAGATTTTTCCTCGGAGAATACTGTTCGTATTGTAGGAACTCAAAACAGTTTCCTCGGGGTTATTTTGACAAAGTTTTGTAAAAAACGAAGCAATGAATTGATTTATTTTTATTGCATATCATGATTTAATCCCAAGGTAATCTCATCCTCAAATGCAATAAAAAATCATACGTTTCTTGACATTATCACTGCTTTATACATTTATTCTGGGAACCACCTGAGCAAAACAAGTAATTGATCAAAGAAATTAAATTAGCATTAATGACTAATACAAAAACATTTCTCTGTCTTATCGAGGAATGTTATATACTGTACCTGGATATCAGAGCCATCAATATAGACATAGGTCTTATATAATAAAAACAAGTTATTAGTGCAGTATTAAACAAATATGTGCAAAGATACATGGTTTATGAACTGTCTAGAAACACTAAGTAAATATGAATCATGCCATCTTATTACAAATTCTACAAACTCTTCCACTAAGATATAGACCCTAAAAGTAAACTGCTGTAAGTCGCCCCTTTTCTGAACTTTTTATTACTTGCTACCTATATTTTAATATGAAATATTTTTGTCTTGGGAATTCGTCCTCTCCGTTTCATTTGAATTTTTGGACGCTAAAAATCTTTATTTATAGTTTAATAGGTTTTTAACATGACTGATACCAAGCCCCTTAAAATAGTGCCTAATTCTCATAATTTTGACCATCAAACAATTTTTAAATATTTTTACCATTTCCCTGAAAACCCCTATTATTTTAGATCAATTTTTAATTAAATTAAACCTTGTCGAATGCGAAATGAATAAATGATAATGATGAATATATCAGACCACAAGTAGCCCATGTTAAACACAGTTGTGAAGTTTTTAATTAAAGATCTAAATTATTAATTCTTCAGTTCGCTTCTGATGAGCTTTAATTAAATTAAAGTTTTGTTTTATTAAAAAACTTATTACATATAGAAAACTTTCTATGTGTAATAAGAACCTAACTAGATTTCTTAGTTTAAGCCTCTAGCTATCTAAAAGTAGTTTTCTTGCGTCTTTATCATACAAATTGTTCATATGAATGTGTAAGAGCTGGCCGGTCCCTGGCGAACTCGAACATCAAAATGAGTTTCAAAGACACTATTTGAAGACCAAAATTTCAAAGTAATTTAATTAAAACTGATTTACGGCCGCGTCATTTACGGTCTATACCTGGGTATAGAGTGTTTTTTTTCTGAAAATTTGTTATTTGATTTGAACACCTTGTGTATATAAATAATTTGTGCATAATAGGTGGGAATTTTCAAAGTGCTTGCCATTCATAAAATTTCGTTAATAAAAAATTCCAACAAACTTAAGGTAATTATAGTATTGTTTTTGAAATGCAACGCATGTACTTGAAAAGTTTTACTTTCAGACTGGTTTACGGTTTGAGATCTTGGCTATAACAGTTTCTATATTCGACATTAGTGTTTCTATGGTTCATCTGGTCAAATCAGCAAATAAACAAAAAGTTTAATAAACACTCACCCCTTATCTTCTTTAGTAGTGGTTGTGATGTTTTCACTAAACCACACTGTAGTTTTTGCATCAGCTACCACTTTAGTGATCAACTTACGGTCACCTAAAAGAATTAAATGGTTTCAAAATATTTAATTTCTATAAATCCGAATTGGACAAATAATAGTTAAGAAAAATATATGTGAAACCTGATAAAATTTACAATAGTTCAGTTTTTAACCGTTTTTAATAGTTGAATTTTTAAATTTATTTACTTATGTTTTGTCCCAAATTGGAGCAATAATTTTTATACAATTATATTATTTCTTATATCATGTCAAAAACTTACACTCTCGAGACCATTTCCATCCAGGCCGGTCCATTTTCTTTAGGAAATACAAAAATTCTTCCTCTGCTGTTTCAAAGTAATGCTTGTCATCTAGGTCTTTGCAGTAGTGCCTAAGAAACACTTCTATTAATCAATGAGAAGGTAATATTATATAAAAGCAAAAAAAATCTAAATATATTTCTCTTTATTAATTATTTTATACAAAATGTTTAGAAAGTATCCAGGAAAAGTTAAAATTTATGCAACTGTGGGATAGTAAACGTTTTGGAGAATTTAATTGCAACTAATAAAACTGCTTATTAAAAAGTTTATTATACTGTTTTATGTGGAAAAAAATTACCGAATAAATTATTATGACTAGGTACTGATAAGTTTAAGAACTCTTCAAACACCATAGTCAGATAAAAAATTGAATAAATTTACTTAAATACTGATATTTAACAAAACTTTCCGTGTAAGCTGTGGACAATAAAAATAGACTTTTCAAATAAACAAATTAAATCAAGGCATAAATATAATAATCCACCTAAGTATAATTAATAACGTTTGTGACAAAAATAACAGATATTTTTTGAATTTCCCTTAAAGAAAAAAATTAAGTTTTAACACCCCAAACTAATAATTGACACTAAAACAATGTATATTACAAATGCGATCAAAATTGTTTTCTGATATTACATATAGTAATAAACGATCAGGTTCACCAAGACCAATTAAATAAATAGTCTTTCATAAAATTCTATAAACTTTATTGAAATTCAAATGCATTGAAGTAAATTAAAATAAGATCTAATCTAATAATGGAACCGGAAATATACAAATGCTTAAACATCAATTACATTCAGTTGTAGCTATGAAATAAAATTCAAATGCTATTGATTTGGTTGCTATTCTTCATCATTTCTCATATCATGCGTGTTTATAAGATAAATCATCTATCTACTTGGTTGATTAATTCTTGCAATTTAGCTAGCTACTATTTAGTATTGATATTGAAACTTACCATTCGGGATGGATAGCCCAATTGCCATTAAAAAATTGAGCTAGAGTGTGTGGCCCTTTATCGTTGGACCTTAGCCTGTGAATATCATTTTCTACAGAAGGTAACACCCCATAGAAGCCATATTTATCAGGTAACACAATAACTAAACTAAACGGTGTGTCATTGATTCCTCTGTAGTAATAATAACGGTTACTTATATGGATGCGTTTCTGAAATTATTTTTTCGGAATTAGTTAAAGTAGACGAATGTTTACGAATAATCGTGCCAATTTTTGAACTTACAATGTCATCTAAATGGCTCTTGACCCTCAGCGTTATATTTCCTTTTTTCTGCATAATAATTTTCTTTCGCAAGTCCCGTATTTCTTCATTAAATCTTCTAGGCTCACTGTCGTCATCGAGTATTTCAACCTCCATGAAATCTACCCGATTGTACGCCGGTTTCAATATACCTTGGTACTAGAAATTCACATAAAGAGGGTTTATTTTGGTAAAATCTAATTTAAACTTGCGTAGTTGTAATAATTGAACTCAGACAGTCTGTAACTGTTTCGTTATTTAAAACGACATTATTTTACTATTGTTCATGCGAAATAATATCTACTAAATCTAGATTTTTTGCAGCAAATATCATTAACCATCATTTTTATTGTAAGATTTATAGACTGTTTGGCAGCATCTATGTTCTTATTATATTATATTTCTAAAACTTGTTATACAAATGTACTTTTTCTAATCTAGAGATTAACTTTTCGCATTTAATTCCAAAGTTTGACAAAATAAATCTACTCTAAAGTAGTGCATCCAATACAGCTTTAACCTCACCAAAATGAAGATCAATAATTGCTATTTGAGAAAGAAAATTACAATTTTTGTAGCCAAATAAATTATGATGGTATTCTACAATTTAATGCATAACTGGGTTAATGATCCAAGATATTGGATATAGTTAGAATATAGTCGAAATTTGAGATTTATCTTGGGTACTTCAGTTTTGTTTTCGTTCTCTCACTTTAATTTTTGTATATGCATTTATTGTCTATTTTTTTGGTCAGATTCAATGTGATTCAAATTTTTCATATAAAATTAATTAGTGAACTCATGTCACTTATTTTATTATTTGAATAATATTTTCTTTTGTGGTATTGAATTATTTGCCTTATTGTAGTTTTTTAGGCTGTTTGTTGTTTGAGCGCTTTCATCTGCTGACTTACTTTGCTATTTTTTCTATACTTATATTTTCTTGTATGTTATTACTTACATTATAGGTTTCAACGCGTATAAATACACGCAAAAAAGCAATCTCTCCTTACGCTACTAAAATTGAGGAATTTTCTCAATTGTACAGCAGATACGTAAATAGAATAATGTGTTTATTAGAACTCTGTTTCTTTTACGTACTTTGTGTGTAAAAGATACATTTTCTGGTATTTAAACTTACCACAGGTCTAAGGTCCGGATGAGTCAAAATATAGCCATTATTTGTGACAATAAAACCATAACCGTTTACACCCAACTGAAATAAATTAACATTGATTATAATGAAATTTATCAAATTTAATTAATTTTACAAAAGTTGAAATATGACGAAATTACTTACTCTGTGTGGAAGCATTAATCTTTGTATATATTCTATTGGAACATCAGTACCAGCTACGCCTAATAAATTTGCCACTCTCTCCTAAAAACCATCGAAATAGTCAATTTAACAGATACGATTTTGATTTGCCATAACTTCACGTTCGTTAGGCTCCTGTTAGCTGTTTCGGGTTAGTTATTAAAGGATATTTAAATTTTTTGAAAATTGTGGTTCTGAAAATATTTATTATCTCTTTTATCGGTTTTTTTAATTTTATCTGTATCTAAAATATCTGTAACTCTCAACCGCTGTTTTGTGCGTCATTTTCAAGTTTATATCGACAGTAGCTCAAACAGTTAGCGCCTTTGCAGTGAAAAATGCAAATAGCTGTGGTTTAGTGAAAATTTTCATCAGTTTGGTAATTGAACCTGTAACTAAACCAAAGCTTTCCGATAAAAGCGATTTAGTTTGTCTTAGTAGATTAGATATAGAATAAATTAGATATTACTCAAAATATAGTTGATTTATCGGTTTTGTGAGATGCAAATTATAAATAATTTCATCAACATTGTTGATATTTAGTTTCAATTCTGGAAACGTGTAAATTGAATCCCCTGCTCCGAAGAAGTTTTTTTAAGAAATTATCGTAATATCAGCATTTGGTTGCCCAAATTAACATGCGCAGCGTACACAGAGATGAAATATTTAGTAGTTCACACTTGATCTTAAAAATTGCTAATATATGTAGAATCATTTAAGGATTTGGGTACGAAATATAAAAAATAGTTAATTATATATACACACATATAATAATTTTAAAATGATACAGTTAAGAAATTGGCAATAATTTCATTATATTTAAGTTACATTAATTAGTTGATCTGCCATTTAGTGAAAATAAAGATCACTCTTTAAGTGTGATTTGATTTGAACTTGAGAAGTCAAGAGCTTTAAAGGGACAAGCATTCTCACTTAGTTAAGAAAATTAGAAATAATTTCTATTGAACTTTCGTTAATTGTATTTGCCGCTGCAAAAGTGAATATTTCTGGACATGTTTATCTGCTATATTAAGTTGGGAAATTTTATTAAGACTGAAAAACGAGAAATAAATAAATAATGAATAACCTTTTATTAATATCGGTAAACTGGTGAAAAGCAAGCATATTATTAATTTGTATTGCAGTAAAGATTCAAAATTACTGCCAATAAATCGACAATTCACATATTTGATGTAGCAAAACCTGAAAGTAAATATATATTTTCGATTCTAGTTGCATCATTACTTTGCCATCATTGTGGCAAAAAGTTTCAAATGGTTTATAAAACAATTCGTTTCCTTACGATTTTGGACCGGTTTTTAGAAAATTTTACAAATATTCTGAATATTTGTATGAACTGAATTCAAATATAATAAGCTGTTGGTTGAATATTTTTGTAGATATGTTGCCACTTTCTAGCTAAGTATTTCACTTTAATATTACCATATAAAAAGTATAACTTATCAAAAGTAGAACTGAAAGTGGAAAATTTGGCAAATTTTCTTTTATTTGATTTGAATATCCACACGCCAGATTACCTAACATTATCATTTGACTTTAAGTAAGTTTAAAGTAACAATATTCATTAGTCCTACATTCAGAAAGCACTAAGTTAATTTGGAATAAATTTATGTTACAGTAAAGCAGCACAAACAGCTCTACTTCGCAAGTTTTGTATCCTAATATAATTTACGTATTTCTAAGACATATTGCCAATTAACAAATAGTTCAATCGCCTATTCTAGTTCTAAAAAACTCTATGCTCTACTGGACTCTATTCAGTGGTCTATACCTAAGTGTTTTATCATAAACGGCTAAAAACTCCATAAAAATACTCTACTCTGGACTGGAAAACGGGGCCACTGCTAAATATCACGCTTGCTGGCCTAAAATTCGTCTAGAATCTCTAATAATTAACACTGGCCTAATAGCGATTTTCATAGATTACCTCTCTGGTGACCGTTATCCATACTGCTTCGTTTATTTGCTTTTTTTCGGTTATATTCTGCAGATATATTTGAAGAAATTGTTAACTATAGATAATGCAGAGTAAGGAATTTGCCGTCGTTTTTACTTTTTTTCTATATTGGGCCATTAAAAGAATAAGGTCTTTGGCAAATTCCTTATGACACTTCAAATATTATCTAGTGTAAATTCAAGTAGTCAGTAACTAATTTACCTGACGGGGTTTTTTGTCATATACTGGTAATGACACGGAAGTCATCAGGTTGTAAGTTTGAGTCTCTCCATAATGGTCTTGTTTCTGGAACGGGAATTTATTTACAGTATACTTAAAAAAATTTTTTTTATAATTGTTGATATCGACAAGCATACAAGGAATATGAGAAACATTCTTGAATTAGGTGTCTAGTTCTAGGAGGTCTAGTAAAAGTGCATTGAAGCTTTTTCATGCAAGCTTTGAATATTTAAAAAATTGTTTTTAAATATTCAACAGTACATTTTTATGGCATTTCAATTTTAATAATTTTTATGAATGAGAACTTCAATTCTGGACTCAAAATCACCTACTAACAGTAGCACGATATACAGTAAGGTTGGAACAAATTCACCTAAAATTCAGCGTTTTGTTTTTCTTTGGGGACTTCTACTTGCATTTTTGAAAGATATATTTCTGACGGTTATTTTATTTATACAGATAATTTGATTATACAAAATCATTTGATAAGCTCAATATTTTAGTCAAAATAAATATGATTCTAAGGATAACCGGATTCTTAAGACAAACAATATTTTACCATTAATTTTTATCGGTATAATTTCTAAAAAATTTAATGTAAATTTAGCAACACAGAATTGTGCGTTTATTTACTAATTTTTTTTTGATTATCGGATTTTTGTTTGACAACGATTATTTTAGTCAAAAATAAAATTATTTTACGGTGAAAATGTAAATTAAAAAAAATAGCTATGTAAAAGAGGAGTAATGCATAGAAATATTATAGGAGGACATAACAGTAGAAGTTATTTAGTTAAGTTATTTTGATAATTAGTAAAGTCTTTATCAGCAGAAAAGAAAGTTACAAAGCTAAGAATCTCACAGCTCCCTAAAACACACAAATGAAATATATTGCTTCATTCACAAGAATAGCACGCAGAATCAACTGGACAAGTAATTTTAGGAAAGTTAGTGCGTAAAGCCTCCGCCCAAAAATATTAACAAAAGAACAAATGAGGACCCCGCGAGTAAAATCAGCAAAACTGGAGCAGAGTATTTCCCTTTCGTCCGCGTTTTCCTAATTTATTTAAAAATATTTTAGTTATTTTGGTCACAAATTTAACTTTGAACTGATGAAACAATTTCCAAGCAATTAGCATTTTTTTTTAGTTTATTGACCGAAAAACATGGCATATGTCCGGCCTTGCGTACAATTCTATTGATTAATTTGAAAGTTTGCGTTTTAAAAACAATTTATTTTCAAATTATTACAAACGATAGATTCTAGTTGTAACCGAACCTTAACTAAGACTTATATCTCGTCGACCGCAAATCTTTAGAATGAATATCTATAGACTAAAGACTATCTGAGATTGAATTGTCGTTTCTGCTGTGGCTTGTTTTATAAGTTCAGTTTCTTGACCGATATTGGCTAATTGCAGGATGGTTGATTTTTCTTAGGAATTCGGTCTGGGCAGTGGTGAAGAAAAAGAAAAACTTTTTTAGCTACCAAGCCTTCGGCAATTTATTGTCGCTTTCCTCAGGGTGCTAATTGTTTCTCGATAAGAAGGCTGGGAACTCTCCAGAATATTTCGTAAAATTAAATATTTCATGAAGCTGTACAAAAAAATGATATGAAATATTCTGAAGGGTTCCCGGCCTTCTTATCAACAATAAATTGCCGAAAGCTTGATGGCTAAAAAGTTTTTCCTTTGCTTCACCACTGCCCAGACCGAATTCCCAAGAAAAATCAACCATCCTACTTCTTTTATAGTTAAATTATGCTGATCCTAGCAGAAACGATACTACGTCTTATTTTATAAGAATAGTCCATATAATTGTACACATGAAATGAAACGTACACATTTTTCCAAATACAAACCAACGTATTAAATGATTTTAAATAAATGTGTTTTGTATATTCATTCAGTGCTCGTATTAAACTTCTGTTTAGTTTTTTTCACAGGGGTTGCAAACTCAAACTCGAAAAACTCGTAACTAAAAGTGCTTAGATAATAGTAGATACACAAAAATAAACAAAATTATTTCCCTTTGATGCTTCGTAAAAATAAGTGGATAAAAATAAAGTTCACGTTAGAAAACTCCATTTCCTTAATTTGATTGATGAAAATTCGGCTTGAATAAATGCCTTTAGAAATGTTATAAAATATCGAAATATTAATTAATAATATGTACTTATATCAAAATAAATATGTGAGATAACTTCTTGAAATCGGGTTTCAATGAAATATTTCAGAAATTACACCTATTTAAAAGATGATTAACGCATGAATAAAAACGAAAACAGACAGCTTATATTTCAACCATTAAGCTACGATTAAAACCAAATATATCATTGAATTAAAGCATGCATACGATGGATATTAGATTTATATTCCCAAAATTCAAAAATAAAAATTCGTTTTCGTATAAGTATTTTTAAGCTTATGCATTACATTTTCAAATATGGATACAAATATTTAGAAACCATTGAAATTTAAAGAGAAAGTAAATTGGATCATGAAAATATGACACATCTTGTTGCACAGGAGCTCTCCATTAATAATCGCCAAACAATCTTCATTAACTTCAGGAATTTAATGAAGAGGAATAACGAGAAGTACATTGAATTATTTCTTGCATGACAGAAAGAAAACAAAATTCTGTTTCAATGATTCGATAAAGCAGCAACATTAATATTAAATATATTTTGATTCAAATTCCTTCAAACAACAAAAACTTCGTAGGCTTACCAGTTTCTGTTGATGAACAAACTTCTTATCGATCTCATTTGGAGACATCAAATCCTTGTATTTACTAAATATGAGATATCTATCTCGCTGAGTAAATCTTTGTCTATTAACCCACAACCAGTTGGTCAGTTTCGGGTCGGTAACGTCCGCGTATACTGGTGACCATGCTGGATTTGGCTTTTGGTTAGCATTTAGTACCATTGGTCGTGCCATTACTGGAATGTAGTGCAGAACTTCTTCGCGCACTTCTGCATATGTGCTCAGATGAACGTAGTAGCCTAAATATAGACGGATTTTCAATATATTATTATACTTTAAAAGTAGTCCACTCGTTTTGCCACGAACTGTATTCTACTCACCTTGATTGGCGCAAGCCATCCACTTAACATCCCTTGGATCGCTCACCTCTCGTCCCACAAGATAGGTAAATAATCTCACAGTTACGACTGGAAGATTGTCCCAATTGTACTTTTCGAAAACATCTTTGTAATTATCTTGTGATCCGTCCGTTATCAACATTATTGCTTGATTACAATTAGCTCCTAGAACAAATTTTCATTTATAGTTTGGTTTTTCTTTTTTTTTTAGCTTAAATAATCCTTACCCAGCTTTGACTCGCGATATTCCGCCAGAATTTCAAAAGCTGTTGCCAGAGCTAATGTAAAATTTGCGATTTGTTCTGTTTTGAAATCGCTCATGCTTTCTTTGAGTATTCGGATGTTGCCTAGATTTGCCTAAAAGTCGACGCAATTTGCTATTTATTTGCAAAACCAACGTCTATTCTCACTGCATATATAAACAATTTGAATTGTATTCTTTGAAGACCGACTTGTGTGAAATGCACGTTGATGGCAGTTTATAAACCTTGCACTTTATTGTTTCAGCGTTTGTTATTAAGTTTACAAAGAAATTTATCTACCTACTATGAAAATATCTTTGCTTTGAATTCCATTTGATTAATGCGGCTAATCTGTCTGTTATGTATTGAAAAACGCAATAAAATAGGTATTTGCATAGGATATTCCGAGTTAACTCAATAGTTTTTGCAATGTTTTGAAATATATTTTGTTACTATTTGTATAAATGTTGTTACAAAACCCTTTAAGTTTGTTGTGTTCACGAGATCAAGTGTGAAAGTAGAAAGGCAAAAAGAAAATAAGCAGTTTATATAATCAACTTATTGATTTCTTCTGTAAAGTCTTCTTTTTTCTTCTGCAGTATTTTTTTCTAAACAAAAATTATCTAGTTTTTCTATTTTCGTGCAGCTTCACTCAAAGAGTTTTGTAAAAATTACATTATGATCTTTTTTTAAAATTAATTAATTAGTAATAAAATGCCTTATTGATATAGTTAAAAGTTCAGATTTAAGCACAATAACGCATTCGAAATTTCATGAATTTGCAACATTTGCATGCATTCAACATGCTTGCCACGAATCTAGTTCTCAAAAGATAAACTAAATAATAATTAAGTTAACTTCTAAAGTCCCTCTAAATATAAACATTCAGTAATTTGATGATTGGTTCGCTAATTATTTGTTTTTTGCTGGCTGATAGATATTAATTGAATATGAGTTTATATGTATGTAAAGTCCAATAAATTAGCTTCAATTCCATTAAAAATATTCGGTCTATAAACTTGAATAAATTACTGTTTATCTAGGAAAGCAGTAGTTAAGGATAGCAAATATCTTTTTGCGAGTAATATAAAGAAGACTAGTCAAATCATTTTTCATTGATAACAGGTAAAGTTTAAAATTTAAAGTTAGAAAGAAGCATGAATTGAAATCACAGAAATTTTAGCAAATATCTAAATACATTCGTTCAAGGTAAAAAATTTTCACTACGTTTCACATATAAATTCTCATTATTGTCGGATGTTTCAAGGTATCATACAGGGTGGCCCAGGTTAAGCGGAATTAATTTTACTGGGGGAACGTGCATACGAAACTCTCATTAAAAAACTTTCCTTGCAGATGTGCTTAGCACAAAAGTAGTGTATTAAAGTTTGGAACAATAAATCGGTATAATTTTTAAACCATTTATTTAATTTCCAGCAACTTTCGTACAAGTCTTTAAGCAACGGAAAGTTTTAGAATTTTGTACACGTAGAACTCTAATAGTAAAAACATGAAAAGAAGGCGTTAATAAAAGTTTTACATTTTTAATCGTTTTTTTTTAAATAAATGATCAAGCCACTTAAACATGTTTTTATTATTTTAAAATCTTTTCTGTGGTTATTGTTTAAATAAAGAAAGAGAGGAGCCTTCCAGTTCACGCTTCACCGATGTACTGTAAAACTATATCAATCATTACATAGCTATCTATTACAGTACTACAGTACGATGTACACAAATTTCGAAAGAAACTGAATCTCCGTTAGGAGACATCTGCGACTAAAATTTTTTTAATTACTACTTTGTTGTTTAATTTTTTTTAATTGCAGTTTATTTTTAATTCTCATATCTATTAGAATTAATGAT
>NW_026018614.1:0-19143 GCF_020466585.1 Dendroctonus ponderosae | reverse complement strand
GAAGCAGCTGAAGATGGAAAAAATCAATATACCTGCAGTGAAGGTGATTTGCTACTGCCAAATATACATACGAACTCTATCAAATAATCTCCTTTAAGATATTTTTCATTTGCTGGGATGCAAAAATCAATACACTTGCAGTGAATGTGATTTGCAACTGCACAATCTACATATAAACTTTGTTAAATATATACATAAAATTAAATTAAAGCTACAGCTAAGAATACAAATTGAAGGAAAATTATGAGTTCAATTTCTTTACATTTTTTAAATTTCGTAATACACCGTTTGCAATAACCTTTTTTGTTTCACTTATAATTTTTTTTTAAATCTAAGGAAAACTAGGGACTATTTAACCGATATGGAATCATTGGAGAAAATAGTAATTACTGCCTAGAAAGTGTTGGATACAAAGATTAACTTCAGATGTACTTCAACTAACAGCCAAACAAATTAGTAAGGAAAACTTTTTTATTTGAATAGCCGAAACATTATTAGGAAAGCGTAGCCTTTCTCATAACAATCAAATTTAGTAAGAAGGTAAAGCTGTTGATATCAAACACCTGAAAAACTGCTTGCTCAACGCCATTACATAAGTATTGATCAACTTCCGAAAGATTTGCTTTAGTGGAAACTGATAAAATCTGATATTTGTTCTTCTAATAAAAGACAAGAGTTTTTTGCGATTAAAAATTTGCAGGGTGGTTAATATTAACTAGAAATAGACTTTAGAAGGTTGCAAAGGAAAATATAAATGGCTCTCAAAATCGCCTTTGCTTTTACAGCTCACATAAGTTGAGTTAAGCCCAGTGGTTCAATTGACAACTTATTTTTCGGTAGATAATCTCTAAATCAATACACGGATAATTAAAATATGTATTTAAAAAAAATGAAACATAGTTAAAATCACCTTTCCAGATATATTAGATAAAAAAAATTCAAGCAATTTATTATTGAATATATTTTATATTACACAACAAATATTCTTAAGGAATGTGTTTTCCATTTCGTTTTGGTTCAGATTTGCAAAGAAACTTCTCTGTAGGGTTATAATTCGAACCATTATGAAGAACAAAAACATAAATGACCTAAATTTAAAACGTAATCTCGACTCAGATAAAAGCATGGCAAATATCTTCTTCATAGGCTCATATAGAATAACCTCCAACAAGTAAAACTTCCCAAATTGCTCTCAGAATTGTTTCACAAACTTATATTTATATTTCCTTCTTTTTCTTCAGGATAATTTTGAACAGTTGAGGCTTGTATTTTACGCAAGTGGCTGATTCTGCTGAAAATCTACACCAACTTTACTTATACGTACTGGATTTATATTTATGAATTAGTTCAGAATTCCTTATTGAAAAAGGCACAGCGACTCTAGAGCTTATTAGTTCACAGTAGATTTAAAAAAATAATGTGAAAAGTAAATCGAATGTGCGACTTGTTAAGAATGTTAAGTTTATCTACATTAACAAATTGAAACATTTACTTTTTTGACATTTCATTTATAAAAGGCAATTAAAATTGATGAGAACTACAATTAATTGACAATTATTGATTCTAATTCACATGATTTATCGTACAGAAGCGACGCTAACGTTCTAAGCCGTCAAAAGTATAAGTAAATGTATATTTTGTTTCGATTCGAAATGGTTGTAATTTGTTAATAGTATCTACGTCTGTTATGATATGTATTATTTCTTTACAGTGCTAATTTTTCAGTCAGTAGATGGGCAAATACGTGATTGAGGAACGATTAAAGGTTTTTTTATGACTGAGGTCATAAAAAAGGTACATCATTATACCGACGTATTGTAACCTCCAAGTTCCTCTGGATGGAAGAACGTGTTTTTGAAATATTTAGTTTATTAATTTACAGAATCATAAAATGCTATTAAGTTATTATTAAAGAAAATTAAGATTTTTGAGTCGTTACGATGAAACATAAATTATTGTACTGTGTAAGTACGTCATGGATCATCTGTATGGGACAAATTCTAAAGAAACTTCGGCTTTTAACCGGCGCGGCAGCACAAATAGGAACTAGCAAAAATTCGCGTAGTGATTTCATTTGATTTATCGAGACATTTGAGGGTAAAAATGTTAAAAGTTTTCCTGGGTTTTGAGTCAAAGTGGATGTTTAAGCCCTCCTGGGGTCTGTTTTTGAAAACCCCCGATTGTTTTAAGTTAAAAGTCCCGATTGTTTGGATCAGATGATCGAGGTGCCCAGCTACAGTTCCTTCTCGTCCAATTGATTGTTTTTCAATCATTTCATGGAATATCCGACTGAGTGAACACGAGCTTCTTCATTTATGGCTATTATAAAATGTTATTTCGTTGTTATAAAAGTAAATTCAGACTTTTGAGTCGCTACTATGAAATAGAAAGTATTGTACTGTGCCTGGGGGGGTGGGGACAAAGCCCCATAGAATGATGAGGGATGTAAATTAGTCCATATCTCAAACTCTCCAGAGGTGCTTAAAGTACTACGACTTTTTTATTTATTTTATTCATTTTTGCCACGACGAATTTTATCCATTTTTCAGTTAAGTATTAAAGATTACCTTGAGGGTAACTTCGTGATTGTCAAAAGAGTCTAGCTTCCAGTTGGTTTAGAAAATGTTTTAGACTACAATGCCGACGGTAAAAGGAAACCAGTGTTTGGACAGAACTAAATCAGATATTATAAAAGTCGAAGAAAGTAATAAAGCTCCATTGAAATTCAAAGTCTGCCTTGTAGCCTTGACCAACATAGTGATTTACAGTTAATGCGCCTACTGCTGATCTCCAAAACATAAGACCGCAAAAATGACGGCATTTTGTAATGCACAAAACAATAACACCAGCAGATTTACAGGATTAATTGCTTTGTGCACAAAAAAATATATACACGATGATTTAATTTGGCGTTATTCCTCTGGAGGTTTTGACGTGGGAAATTAACTAAGTTCCGAAAACATAGTGAACGATTCTCATAAAACAACCCTTGAAAAAACATTTGTTAAAAATCTTGAAGGTAATTATAAATTAGGAGTAACAATATATTTAAATACACCAGCACATGACGACTTTTTCATTAACAAAACGTACATACCTGTTGCTTTCTAAGCAAATCAACGAAAGCAACTAAACCAAATATTTAAAAAATCTTTTTATTGATGGAACTATATTTGTCACCCTAAATTAAATTGTGCGAAATTCAGGTTTTTAATTGGCCGGAAACCAATGATATAAATACCTGATATTAATGTATACTCCATTATCTATTACTTGATGCAAAGTTTCTTAAAAGTTTCAATATTAAGGAAAATTTAATCAAACCCTCTTAATTGTGCCCCTGCTTGTTTATATTAAACTGACCACAATCTTAATCGTTATTAACAGAAATATTATTTTCTCCAAAACCACAGGCAGGAGAAATTAAAACTCTTTAAATGTATAAACTTACAGCAGATGTTCAATTTAAATGCAGAAAGTTATAGTCAACTTCCGATAAATCCGTAACAACCAGCACCTTGAATGTCTACTTACTTGTAACTTACCAACTTTAAGCACTATTCTTTTCACCACTGTTCTCTGCCAACGTTTGACGACGTTCATAGTACGACACCCTGTATGATTTGCACAAGCTCCACCTCTGAAAATGTTCCTTTCAAGGATTTGACTTGATGACTATTGTTGGACTTTGAAATAAAGCAATTCAAAAATTAATATCACACATACTTTATCAAGTTGTATCCATACAATTATGCTATATGCTTCTATCTGATTCGCATATCCAAATACTTATCATGCAGGAACGAATTTGCTGTAAATGTTGAAATGATTTAGATCCCTTACTTGAACCTACAAACATTTTGTACATGGGTGTATATTTTACATTGCAATGCAAAAGAGAGCAACACAGTGCAGATGTCTTGAGCAGAAAAACGGAAAAGGTTCATCTGACCAACGCCCTTAATGCTTAATTGTTACATTGAAGGTCTACATCAAACGTAAATACTAATCAGGACATGGCCTTTATCAACATGTCTGATAATTAAATAAATAAAAAGTGACGATATTATATTAATAGACTTTCTTATATCTTCATTTAATTCCGATCCTTCTTCACAACGTCCTCCGAGTATCCGTTATTTGCTCAATCCCAAATAGTCATTGTTACAAACACAGCTGCTTCTTGTTAGTCAACTACACCCATGTACTTTATGTTTTTCATCGATATAGTAGCAGTCTAAAAACTACACAAATTGCATACTTATCTCCAAGTTATGTTACACGTTCTCTAAGTTAAAATACATCTTATATTTATATAAAAATTATCCTAATTGACTAGTCTGTTACGGTAAGATCACACCAAGTATTGCTTATGTTTAATATATTTGTTCATCCGATGAATGTCCTCATTTTATATTATTTAAGTAGTCTATAGGACGACTAGCATACGAACAATACAACCATATTTTGTCACATATCGTTAAAGCCATCAAATCCACATGGTTTAGAGGAGAATCAGCAGCGAATAATACAAGAAAATTAAGAGATTAAACGATACACCATTTCAAAACACATTTCAACTGGTATGCCCAGATTTGAATTGTAATGTATAATTGAGCGTTGAAACATTGCTAATATGTAGATTCAGCAGTGTTAAATTACAGGATTATACAAATTATATAAAAAATAATTTATTAGAAAATTAGGAGAAAAGTAGTTAGCTGGTATTGTTATTACTCTTCTATGTGTATTTGTTCAAACTATCAAATGTGAAGGAAAAATACAGTAAAAACTAGTCTCGTAACGTAAATCGTAGCAAGTCATTTATGTATTAAAATTATTCACCTGCATGGTGATTATTTAGTACCTACATAAGTGGTTGCTTTTGAATTCTTTTGATAATTTGCTTTTATTCTCTGGTAATTTATCGACCATCATACTCTCCAATTTCTCGACTCTTTTATTACCCACTTTCTGTACTCATCTTTCTCTCTCATCTGCGTACAAATTATTACATTTGCCAAATGGAAGTTATACGTAAACGGAGTTAAAATCTTAAGAAGCAAATATTGCTTTTTGACCGACTAGCTTTTTGAAATGGTTCATAACGTTGCAACGAATTGAAGTTACAAATCTGTTATTATATTTATTAAACCCCACTATATAACTTAAAATATAAGTTTTCTTATATACAGGCTATTTTAAATTAGGCCGGCACTATTGGCAGCTTTAATATTAGTGAAGATAGGAATTAGATCAGTTAAACTTGGAAGCAATGCATTTTGTTTTACTGTATGAAATGGCTTAAGTTTTCGCGGCAAATATTTAAACAGTTGGTTTTATTTTGTATGTTTTCGTTTATATTTTTGCACTGATTATGATCACCCAAACATATGTTGATCCAAATAATTTTTCAGTTTCATGAAATATAGTAGAACGTAACTTTTTTCTCAGTTTTCAGATATTATAATGATAATCCCGATTTAAATTTTTATAAAAAAACCCGTCAAAGCAAAGCTTTAGTGATTTTTTTACCTCGTCAACCATAATCACTAATAAGAAAGTTTTGAAGAAAACGTACAAAGAACTACGTAAATCAAATAACGTGTTTTTTCATATGCTTTGAAAAATACTCGATCGAGTTAGTCATCAATACAGTTGTGATTTCAGATAGATACTGTATATAACTGAAATAGCGCGAACAAAGAAGATAAAAACTTAATTCTATTTTTTTTTGCAAAATCTCTAATTTTAAATTTAACCGTTGTTTCTGCTACAGATCGTTATTTATTCAGTCATTTTTCAATTCAATGTTATTTAATGGTTTCTTTGTAGTTTATGCATTGAATTTACAGACGAACTAAACAGAATCAAAGACACAATTTCAAAGTATTAAACTTACCTCAAAGCAAACAGAGTGTTGAACTTGTGATCAGTCAAATTTAAAAGTTTTCTCTTGCTTAATTAACACCTGTGAGGGGCATTTATTAATTTTTCATTTCGAAATTACTTTGGTACTTCATAAATAAGATTTGGACTTTACATAACCCATTTCAAAGTGTGTTATGGAGTTGGAATGTGATCTAATCATTCAATAAAATCGCTTCTTTTCATCTAATAATTTGAAAATCTTTTGAAAAKCTTCAATCTCATCAAATAGGAGAAATACCATCATGTATATTGTACCAAAAACGTCTTTTTCAGTTACATYGAAAATTAWGTGTTCCCAAAAAACTCCAAATATTTTAAATTATTAAAATCCTTGACCAAAATCAAAGTATAATTAYTCAACTTTCTGCCGATATTGAATCTCTTCATCTTGCACTTAGATTTGCTGGCGCCCACTATTGGAAAACTATTATTTGGCCTTAAAAAAAAAYTACCGGGTTTATYCTTCATTCAATTGAACTTAAACCATCCAAATTCGRGCGTTTCCTCCTAAGTAAGAACAATCTCAGTTTCTTCAAATTTAAGTTGTATTCGAATGCGACATTCATATTTTCTCAARAGTTGCAGTTTCTTAGTCACATGATTTGAAATTTATAATTTATTGAACCTACAAGTTTAAGCTCATTTTTGATTAATAAATTTGATTGGCATTCASAGAAGTTGCATATGAAGCAGTTCGAGATTTAGTTAGGAATTTTTAAATATAATCTAAATTAATGGTCGGTTTGCAAAAATGGCATTTTTRTAGATTRATCAATATCTACTTAARATCGAAGTGATACTCATTTAGAACGTAACATGTTGTAAAACACATAAAGCCCCAAATATGAAACCTTAAGGAAATAACAGATAGATGAAGAACTAACTTTATTAGAAGTTTTGGACGAATAATCATGTCTTTGCTTGTTTAAGTAATAAACTGGCAATAACCACAGAAAAGGCAGCATATTCCACTCCATTGTTTCCCTCAATTTTTTTTTAAATCGAATTAATGTATTTCTATTAAATGCATCTGACTTACGATATAGAGCTTGAACACACATAAAAATCTCCCCAAAGTCTACAAAATCAATTCAGTTGCACTACTTACTGTTTGCATTAGATTTGAACTAGTCAGTTTTCTATTGGCACATCAATTTAAAAAGTTTTCTATCAGCTCAGGGCATTAAATTTTCGGCACCATGTTATGAATCTATATCTTATTATCGCAAGCGATTCACATTGCAGATCCGGAACCTCCATTATTTCCTTCGTTGTGTCGAGCATTTTCCGCTTGGAGAGCTTGTTGTTGTTGTAGGAACTTGGCTGCTGCTGGAAACCCTTGGAGATCGAATCCTGGAGGTGCGACTATTGTAGCTCCAGCTCCAGCCCCGGCAGTGCCTTGAAAAAAATATTATTTTGCAAATACTGCGAAGAAAGATTAAAATTGAATATAGGAACCGGACGTTCATGTATTCTATAGGAAAATGTTGAAGTTTTTTTGGAAATTGTTCCAATTTTAAATTTGCTAAATTCAAAGAGAATAGCAAGTTATTGAGTCAACTCGGATTTTGTTTAACCTCCACTGGTTGATACAAATACTAATATATTCTTATTTTTCCTGGGTCTCAGTCAAAGTGTGAAGTAAAAATTTTGAATATTGTTTATTTTATTGCGTTTCGGCGAGACAACAGCGCCATCGTCAGATTTTAAATTTACACAAACTACAAACACCAATTCACAATTAAAACATGTTGTATACAAACTATAATTTATAAAGCGTTAAAACACTCATCAGTTCTTGAAGGAAAAAATCCTTCCTTTTGGGAGAGCAAAACATTTGAAAAACTTACCTCATAATTGTTAAACATTACGTTCTTTTGGGTCTTTGCCTTCTTGAAACCTTAAATTTGTCTGAATTATTTTCTACGTTTATTTTTTTACGTAAACGAACGTAATGTTTACCAATTATGAGGTAAGTTTTTTATGTAAGATTGTATCAGGCCACGACACGGTAAAAGGAATAAAGGCAGACCGAGAGCCAGATGGAAAGACGCCATAGAAAAAACCAGAGGAAAACTATGGTCACAGCAAGCTGAGGACCGCAGAATGTGCAAGCAACTTGGCAACTTGAGGAAGCTTATATCCAACAATATATCGAATAGCTGTTGCATGATGATGATTATGATGGACTACTAACACAGAATAAGAGCAAATGCTTCCAATAAAACTGAACATCACATACAAACAGCACCACAAGTTGCATGGAGATCAATAAGACAAGAGAAGACGAACCAGACAATTTAAGTTCATTTCTCCAACAAACAACTACGCGACTCAAAAGCAATCAAACTAACCAACGAAAACAACAATAGTAATATCATAAAGGCACAGTAAATATTGCAAATAGAAAACTTGGGTGGATACAATTTTCGAAAATGTTCCATATGTAATAATAATTTGCAAAAATATCTAGTGAATAAAGAAAACTGTTAACATCTTAATCATTCATTATCATAATTAATTAAAATTAATTACTTATCATAACATCATAATCAGTAAACTAAATGCTGCTTTCGGTGCTCTTAAATAATAAAATTTAAAGAATCTTTTAAATGACTTAATATGTATCTTCAAAAAACGAACTGTTCAATATACTACAATCTATGGTAACTAACCTTGTAAATAGGCAATAAGTCTCTTCATCTCCTCCAAAGCATTAGCTTGCATAAGAATATAATTTTTAGCCAATAATAGAGTAGCTATTTTCGACAGCTTCCGCACAGATGGTGAGTGGGCATAAGGAATGACTGCTCTGAGTTCATCCAGAGCGTCATTCAGATCGTGCATTCTTCGACGCTCGCGGGCATTTATGTTTAGTCGAACGGTTTTGCCTTGACGATTCTTTCCTTTGACATTCGGATTCGTGCTTCCGGATCTGGATTCTAAAGATCTGGAAATAGACCACCTTATATGAGGCTTTTTGTTGATAGCAAAGTGCAATTACAACGTAATAAATATAATTTGAGGACGATCTTTGAGGGCGGAAAACATAGTAAATAAGAGAAATCGCATGCTTATCATATGGAAGACCAACCATTTATTCCTTAAGTTTTTCTAGACGTTTGTTTACTGTGTTGAATGCTTTTCTTGAAAATAATAATAACAATGATTGATAATATTGAAAAAAATTTATCAATTTAATGAAAATTATGACCTGTACTTTCAATGAGGTCAATAGCACGTCACCAATGATTGTACAGAGAAAAGAAAAGATACATTAGTTTTCCTTGTACATTGTTTTGAAAATAGCTTTTTAAGTACCGTGGAATTAATATATTCTGCTTCAGTTGATTATTTAGTACTGTTTATGGCTCGAGGAGCGAAAATTACAATTGAAATTACCCGGATTGAAAAAAAATATCCATTTATGGACTTTCTCTCATCAATATCATCTGCATAAACTACAACAGCATATTCCATTAATATACTGTTACCATCCTCATTTCTTTAACACTTTTTTGCGTTTCCTCGCATGTGAAAACTTACTGTATTTCAACCAATTTAGGCTTAAATTTGCAAGTCAGGCACAGTAGGATRCAAGTAAAAAGCTTTTTTGTTTTGCCYTCATTAGTGCTAATTAATGTAAACCTTATTTTTCTTYATMGATTTTCGAATAGTGTTAAGGTCAGTTTCAAATGCTCGCGTTTATGAGACTATTGCGACATTTTTCAACATTTTTCTTTTTAATTATTTTTTAAGTTTTAAGTTWAATTTTAAGTTTAATTTCTCTACAACTTCGAAACTAAACAGGCAAAAATAGAAAAAACGTATATGATATTCTGTAGAATATTGTTTTATCCATAATTGTTTAGATCTAATAATTTTTTTATTGCAGATGCTGAGGTTGCTACAGTTTTTTTAAAGCGCTCGTCAATCATAGGGAAGAAATTACTTTTGCAACCACATAATTTTTTTTTGTTTTCGAAAATCACAGATTCGTTATATTTTTTTTCTGGTAATTATTAAATTCTTAATTAATGAGTTTAATGTAAATTTTTAACAATTTTTACATAATTTATTTATATATTTTATTGTATACTAGTTTTTGAAGTACAAGACGTTTTTACAATTATTCCGCATAGGTTCGCTACTGCAAAAAACGACCAGCATAATTTTTATTTGGTACAAATATACAGCGTGGTCCAAATTCGAACAATCTATTCTACTTTAGGGTTATCAAACAGATATTTTTTCTAAATGAACAACTGCTCAGAATTGTAGAACTATATCAAAATCTTAGGTGGTTTTTGAATTATTGCGACTACAAAAAGGAATAAACGTACAAAGCTATAATTTTACCAGCAAAAACTGATTATTGATGATGATTATTAAACAATTATTTTAAGTGGACTAGTTTCTTTCTGATCCATTGTTTATCAAAAGTAGATTTCTTTATATCTACTCAAAAATTATAAATTTTTACTGTATTCTAAAATAAATCGCGTTTATAATAATTAGCATATATTCAGTTATGTCGGTATATTTCAGAACCACCAATTTTTCTTTAACTAAAACAATTAAAACCTATAAATTACGCCTACAAATTTGTATGAAATAACAAAATATTTTTCCTTTACTTTATATCCTGTTGCAAATGTCGGGTCGGAAATGACTCAAAAGTTCAAAGACGCAAAAAAGTGGATAGAAACCTGTAATATTACAACTTATATTGCAGGTAAAGGTATCGAATAATAAATATTAGCCGTATTTGAATACAGTATGGCAAGTTATTATAATCAGCTTCTTAGAAAAATCATTTATTAAATTAAAATTGAAGAATAAAGAACATTTTATTGATTCCAAGCTCGTTCACTCGGATTTTCGGGATTCTATTTGAAATGTTTATGTTAAGGAAAATGTTATTGTATGCAATTTAGTCTTAACTAAAAACATGTATTCAGCATTGAGCTTGATGACATAAGATAATAGAAAATTCAATGCTGTTATTTGGGTCTTTTAAGCATAATTCTTGGTTTTCAAAAAACATTTAGTTCTTTTTTAAATAAAATTTTCTAAATCCATCTAAATACAAACAAATCGCTTAATAATCAAATACATAGGGTTCTTTCAGTCTGAATTAAGTTTTAAAAACACTGATTTTTTACTCTTAAATCGCTACTATTAATCTCATTAATCAATAGGAAATCATAATTTTCTTTCATAAATTTTCAGCCTTCAGCATTCAAAGTAACAAAATGGATCGTGGGGCTCACTTTAGCATATACAATACTTTCTTTTTTATTTAAAAACTGCAGTCGAAAAGTTGAAACTATGAAATGATTCCTAAGATACAATTCTTTATTAAAAATGTTCGTTCTTTCTAATTTTATTTTATCTTGTCCTTTTATACATTTTAAATAAATTTGAAAAGCTCTGTTAAAATATTTTTCAAATTTATTTATGACTCAAATTAAGATATACATAAAAATGATTCATACCTGCTGCTATGTTGAATTGAACAACCAGGATCGGGATTATTTTCGTCCGAAGGTGGACCGTGAGGCGTGGTCACGTTCTGTTGACATCCTTGAAAGTAAAATCCTCCTAAACTCACCGTCCCTAACGGTGTCCGTCGACCTGGAACTTGAGATTCGTCCTGAGAATTTGCAGCTGGAAACGAAGAATAACTTTGTGGATGGTCCATTGCTGCTGCCGAAGAACTTGGTCCGGTAGAACTGCCCTAAAAAAGAAAAGTTGATCAAAAATCATGTATCTACTCTGCACAAAACCGGAAGCAACAGCAAAAATTAGAACATAAAACAGTTAATGTAGATAGAAACAAAACAAATAAACGCAGGTTCGTGTCGATTTAAAGTAAAAAAAAAACGCATTTATTATTTTAAGTTAATAATAGTTTAAAACAGAATTTGAGACACGTTTAACATATGACTGTTATGTTGTTTTCGATTCCAAAACGAATTTTATTGTAGAAGTGCCTTTAGTACTTAATTTTATTAGTAGATTATTTTATGTAAATTATATTTATTTTATTTACTCCTTATATAGATTACAGTTTTTTCGAAAAGTATTTTTTTTTACAATTGAATCAATAGTGCAAATGATTCAAAACTTTGTGGTATATGAGTTTTTATTAGTTAAAATGTGATGTTTTAGAAAAATACTGTGCATTCCAGGTTTCCTTACTTCGATATATTATTAAACGTATTTTATTACTTACAAAGTTGAACTAATACGTTATCACTGCTGGTTTTGTGAATATTTTCGTGTATTCCATAACCATCTTAATATTCAGTAATTGTTTTCGAATACTTTATTATTAACGATTTTTTAATTATTATCAGGGTTGCTTTGCCTTTACATGCAGAAAATTGATTGAGAAACCGGTCAAGTTCTAAAATCTCAATTTGTCAACAAACTTTTTCGATTAAAAAATACAGTAAATCTAATACTATAAAAATGCTTTAAGGTAGTATTAAACTATTCTTGTTTTTTTTTCGATCAAAATTTTCTGTTAAAGATAATTTATCAATATTTCTTTAATGTCTATCTCCAGGTTTTTGGATACATTTATGTTTCTGTTCTTTATTTTATATTGACTTTCTAGCGATTTGAAAGTTTATTATCAGAAAAAATAACTATTTTCTTTTTATAAGACACATTAAATTACAATAGAAAGTAATTATCTTTATTTTATTCAATGGAATTAAAATAGACACTTGCGAAGAATTATTGAAAACGAAATTTAACAGGTTTCAAATAATTTTCTTTCGAAGTTGCGAACTGTAGAGTGCTGTGCATATTTAGCAAATTGCAAAAGTCGCATTAAAAGAATATTGCAAACATAAAATTACAAAATCTAATGTCGAAAGCATAAGAAATTACATCAAGATATTGAGAAAAATAAACAAACGTCTGAAAACTGTAAATTGCGATTGGTATAAATTAAATTACACTCAAATGGTATTATTTGATGACAAGCGCCCGAGCTCTGTTAATTACTTAAAAAAAATTAAGTCAACTGATGTGCATATAATATAATATAACCACAATGTACGGAACCAATTACTTTACTAAAGATGTCAACATGTGTTCCATTATTTTCTTAAAATTTTAAATAAATGAGTTAAGCACCAACATGATATTTATATTTTTTTTACAAACTTCTTGTTGGGTATTTCGCCTCAATATGGTAATGTTTTGAGGATTTGAGGCGAAATACCCAAGAAGACGTTTGTAAAAAAATGAATCCGCCTCAACAATATAGAACATATCTACAACTTAATTTATAGCCGTTGCATCTAAGTAGTACAAAAATATCGCCATTAATTGATTCACGTGTGTCTAGAACATTTGGGGTGGTTTCAAAAATTACAAAAAATCAATAAGGCTGAGACTTATAGATTTTATATCTACTTACAGCAACCCCTTGCCAACCCCAGTTTGCCCCGATCGAGTTTCCCCTAAGCCACTGTGGGGGTTGAATCATACCGCGTGAGATGGCGTGTGACGCATCTTCACTTTCCGAGGAGGAATCACAATCATATGACTTCATTGTTTATTTATAATAAATTTTGCAATTTCACACTCACTTTGGATGGCAGCCAGCTGGCGAACAGCAACCTGATTTATCAATGAACACAACTAGATAACTCGATCCAAACAACTCGTCAGCATCACGCAAATCTTTTTTTAAAGAAATTAAAATTTTAATAAAATATAATTTTATCACATAAATTTTAACTTTAATCCAGTTTGTCACTCACTAATCACGACTAGATATATTCACCCCTTCCACTCACTACCGCAATTTAGCTCACTGGTTGCTTTACGTAAGTACTCATTGATCAACTGCAATTATTACAATTTTTCGTAGTTCACAACATGTAAGAATCCTCCTGCTGAACAGGACCATTTACATCATTGCACCTTTTAAGTATTTACTAGAAACTACAGCACAACACCAAACCAAACTAGAGTCGAAAAATTGACAGATGTGGTCCGCAGAGACGACAATATTAGGGGTTCGTTTACCAAGGGCGTAGATTAAAGGGTAGTTTTGTTTGCATTTGATCCGCGTTTGGGGATTTCTAGATATTTTTCTTCAACTGGTAGCCAGACAATGAAAATTCTAACGGCTGATGCAAGTAGTTATTTATTCATTAAAGAGTGCAAGTAAATTCTACATTAAACAAATCAACTTTCCAAACTTTCTTACATGCTAAGGAGATGAAAAAATTAGTTGAGTATTAGATTCACATAAGTCCATGTTTGAGTCTCCAAATTACTTTAACGGATATGGAAGGTGATTGAAAATTGGCATCAATTTTTAATTAAGCGCTTACAACATTTCAAAAATACATCCAATAGGTAGTCACACATCAACTTAGGCAAAGTTTGTGTTTGAAGAAATAAGGACTCTGTGGTTTTTTAAATGAAAAATCGCAAGGGCATCCACGTATCCAGACAGAATTTTTTGAGAAACATCTCCACGTTTCGGTGTATTGGAATTTAGATTCCTTGTTAGGATTTTCAAAACATGAAATTTATAACAATATCAAACATGCATAATATTTACTTTCATCCTGGAGGCTCTAAATAGATCCAATATTCTACATACGAAACAGAATATTCACGTTGTGTTTGATCATTATCAAACAGCTGTTGCGTCCACTACTGGACATAGGCCTCCCTTAGTATCTGCCAATGCTTTCGGTCTTGTGCGTGCTGTATCCAGTTTCCCCGGATTATTTTTATATCATCCGTCCATCAAGTTGGTGCTCTGCCTTTGCTTCTATAGGCTTCGTGCCGTAGTCTCCACTCTCCAGGATCCGCTTTGACCATCTTCCATCCGCTGTTTGTGCCAAATGGCCAGCCCAGTTCCACTTCAAGATTGCAACTCTCTCTATGACATCAGTAGCACCCGTCTTTAAAATTGATCTTAAAACCGATTTCTGTGATCGCTTCATGAAGGCTCTCCAACATAGTCTGAGTCTGGTCAATACTCAGTCGGAAGTTATGAAAATGTCATCAGCGAACCTCATGTGCCTCAACAGCTCTCCGTCGATATTTATGCCGATGTCTTCCCAGTTTACTCGTTTAAAGGCATATTCCAATACGGTGGTAAACAGTTTCGGATATATTGGTCGCCCTGACAAACTCCTCTTTCGATTTGAAATTTATTTGTGTCTGCATGTAATCTTTCACATCAGTTTGTATACGTTTTTCAATAGGGAGGTATTTCAGCAACATTTTGTGCTGAGTTACAAGGTCGAAAGCCTTTTTGAAATCTGTGAATACCAAGACAACTCGCTTGTTATACTCAATGCATTTTTCTATCAGCATAGAAGAGTCTTACTAAGTTGAAGGTGTGATCCATAGCCTGCTCTAAATCCCGCCTGTTTACGAGGCTGGTATAAATTTAGTTTAGGTATCAGGTGCTTAGCTATATAAAAAGTTTGTAGACATGTGACAATAAGTTTATCGGTCTATAGTTGTACAGTTTCGCGATATCTCCCGGTCTGTGCATTATGATTATTGTAGCATTATCCCACTGGAAAGGTGTTAGTCTCATCAGAAGACATGCACTTTTTCCTGAGCAATATGTTTCTTCCTGCCTTAAAAGACTCAATAACAATTTCATCTTCGCCTGGAGCTTTGTTGTCCCTCATTTCGTTCATCGACGCTCTTATCTCCTCCAGGGTAATACCAGGAATATCATCTGAACCATGGTTTTGTACATTTGTACATGAGGCAATTTCTCACGAGGATTTTGTCTCTTTTCTTTGTATAGCTCTGTATAAAAATCCTTAACTAACTTTAGAATTTCATTCATATTTGAGGTAGTACGGCTTGCCCCTTCTGCAGTTTACAGATGTTCTTGGTACCGGAACAGAACTTTCTTCGAAGAACTTTTGTTGTTTTCGATTACTTTTTTTATTTTTTCAGATTTAAACTTTCTTATATCTCTTCTGACGCTCTTTGAGGTGTATCTATTTAGGATTCGTAGTTGGTCTGCATTTGTGGTATGCTTGAAATTTGGTTTCCTTCTCTGTTTTATAAGAGTTTTTGTGTTTTCGCTAAGATTACCCTTTGTGAACGTTGCGTTTACTACACTTAAACTGATTAGGCTGGGAAACTGAATGTAAAGTGACCAAAAAAGTGAAAATGAACTTTGCCTAAAACGTGAAAGTTGCAACTAAGTAGATGGTTTCTGAAGACAGAAGTTATATGAGCAACGATAAGATTGATGTTGAGTTTGATGAAAACAAGCACCAGAACCAGACATTAATAACCATTAAAAAGTATCTTGCAGATTTCCTTGATCTCGAACTTTTAAAGGAAAGTCCCTATCAAGTAAAGTTTGAAGAAGTGCTTTTTCTCAATAGTTTTATAATCTCCATAATAATAATAATAATTAAATAAAACATAATCAAAACTGATGTTGTTAAATGAGGTTTGGTAGTGAAGGTACGCATGTTTGTGATGAGTTTTGCGGTTTTGTGATAGCTGATGATTTGTGAGATTCTGCGACAATTTATAGTTCCATCAGTAAAATGATCTCAACCCAATTTTTTATTTATTTTCTAATTTCATGTTACCTTTAGTGATTTATGGATAAGGCAACTAGTACTTGCGTCATGTTAATGAGAAAAGCGCTACTTGCACGTAATAACTGTTTTCAAACATGTCACTTTCCTATTTTTATATTTTTTTTACAATTTTTTCTGTATTCCAACATCCTATTCAGAATAATTCAATTCTTTGTTGAACCCCCCTGTATATATGGTATTTGTATTTAATTCCAGCTAAACCTACTTATCATTTACTTTTCAGAATAATCCACATATTTTCAATTTTATAAATTTTTCAAATCAATCAGGGTTGAGCGTTTGCCATTATTTGTGAAATTGGGAATATACTTATATATTGAGACCAGAGACTTCTAGACCACTTCAAAGTCGAGTTTTACAAATTCAAAATAAAGATTATTTGTGTTTGCCATAGAAGTTATGCTTTGAGCTACAAAAGTGTCAAGAATTAACTTTTTCGGTTCTTTCGAATGATTAACACATTCTTAAATGTCTATCATTATTAGGGAACATAATGTATGCTGGGAGTTACCAGAATAATATAACTTTAGCGCTAAATTTAATAATCTGGACCACAATCTCTTTTCGCAAGATTGGCTTCTTGATCTGCACGTCAAGGAACCAATACGAGGTCTTTTTAAAAGACAATTAAGTTTAAAACCCTTATTTATTGCATTTGACAAAAATTTTCGAAAAAAAAAAACGAAAAGTACCGTTTTAGAACGCAGATAGATAAGATAGATAATAATATTTTATTGTAGATTAGATTAGATTTGCAGATATGTTAAATAAACCTGATTTTGAAACGGAAATCAAACGGAGTGTGTTGAAAACCTGAGATTCAGCATGAAATTAAAGAGTTAAATGGGCGAACGCCACTGTCGGATATCCCATTTTTGCTCTATTGTGAACGACCGACCCCCTGGGTAAATTTAGCCCTATCGAGAGAACAAAAGAGGAAGCTGTAGCTATAGCAACCGGAATCGGTGCTAACTTCTTCAAAGTGCTGCCGCCACACGAAATTTCATTTAACTACAATTATCCCGCAACTTGCACAATAGTAATTAAATGAGAAGAGCATTGCATATTTTATAGACAGGTTTATCTCATCGGTATGCCTTTATCTTTAGAGTGCTTTTGATTGTTGCTTGATTGTTGCGTACTTAATTACCCATTGCAGCAGTGATTTACAGAATTAATTTTTTAAAGTAATATGAGTAGGAGATTAACAGATTTTCATGGAAATCAATTATTAACTAAAATATTTTTTTAAATTTCATTTTAACTAATTTTTTTAATGAAGTAAAGAATGTAATAAGTATTCCAACAGACTACCAATCAAACGTGAGACCATTTCAAAATAATACTAAACAACAAACCTGGAATTAGATTTTCAACTGTTAATATCTTCTAAAAATGTAGGAAACAAATTATTTAATTAGTTTTCTCGTACCCTGCCACCCTTGTTCTCTGCTGAACTCGCGAATTTTGAATCACCCTGTATATTGCCTAGATTTGTTCAATCAGTTTTATTTATACTATTGCGTTTTATAAATTATTAATAGCAACAATTCAAAGTCGTGATGAAATCATCTCCCTGAGCGTCAATGTAAAATACTCGAGTGAAAACAAAGAATATGCATCAGACGCAAGTAAAGAATATAATGCGCTGTATCCGCAGTGACGTGTTCCATCTCGAAACAAAATTACGAATGTAGAAAAACGATATTGCAAATGGCAAACTATTGGAAGAAAGAAGAGAACATTATTTGTTAATGAATATGGACAATTAAAAGTCTCATATGACCCCAGAACGTCTGCCCGGTAGCGCTTTTTTGAATGAAATAGTTGGAAATCTGGATTGGACGATCTGGTATTCTCTGGTATTATCTCATGGCCCCTTAACAGCCCCTACTTAACGCCGCTTGATTCTTTTCTCTGAAGTTATTGTTAGTTTAGAATATTGTGTAAGGTTGTACGGTTGTAAGTCCAGATACAAATGTTGATGATTTACACCTTAGAATAGTAGGTGTAGTTATCAATTAATATGAATCATATAGAAAATGTAGAATAGTATGTACGGATAGATCGATTGGCAGAAGGGGACCAATTGAATGGCTTGCAAGATCACCGGATTGAACACCCTTAAACTTTTTTCTTTGGGGTCATCTTAAGTCCATTGTTTATAAAACACAACCTGCTAATATTTATGATTTTAAAGCGCGAATCGCAGCAGAATTCCGGTGAATTCCTGGTGAAATTTTCCCAAATGTTAGCGAAGAGTTAAAAAACTGACATTATTGTTTACAGAAAAATTGACAACACTTGAACCACTTACATGATAGTGCGTAAGTAGATGACATAAGTTTTGTTGTAGAAATTTCTTTTCCGCAAATAAAAAGTTATTTTTGTCGTTTAAAATAATCAATAAATGAGAAATAAGATCAAAATCAAAAATGAGAAATCAATGTTTAAACTAGATTATCTTCTTCTAGATTTTAACAGTGTACCTACTCTTCTAATCATCTGTTTTACAAGGAGACCCAATACAATTGTTTTTGTGTAAACACTAACCTGAGAACCAATATCTGAATGCACGAAA
>NW_026018613.1:0-19117 GCF_020466585.1 Dendroctonus ponderosae | reverse complement strand
TTTATCTTGTTGCGTTTTTAACTTATAAACAACTAATTACTCAGTAAAACCAAATCGTTAACCATCCCAACAATGCTGTTAAAAATAACCCTCTAAACCACTTTTACCCCATTTTCACCTTTTGAAATTTAGTTATCCACAAACAAGCTCGTGTTGATCAAACAGAAGTTGCCACGGGAAACCAGTAATAAAACTTCCGGAAAATTCATCTATCATCAATTTCACTTGTTGTCATGAAACGCTTTGCACGTAAATAACTTCAAATGGTGAGCGGTAAAGAGTTTCGCAACACTTTAAAAAAACCTCTGCCAAATGCTAAGGAAACTGATAAATCTTGTAGGGTAGTTCCAGCGTTTACAATTCAAGCGTTCCAAAAAGGTAAGTCTTGAATCTATTTGTATTGAGGGAAGACAAGGAAATTGATTAATTAGGGACTTGTGTAAATCCTCCTCCGAAATGCAACGCTTTTAAAGAAGTTGAACCCAAGGGGGGCAAGAAGTTCCGAATGAACTACAAGAGAGGAAACTTACCGATTGCTCTAGAAGCAAAAGGGGGGAAAGTTTCATGGAAGGTGATTCACTTGAGATTGCAAAATTTAGTCGAAAAGCGTTTGCTGCATTCTAGGCAGATGTTAATAAATTAGACTTCCACTACTACTTGCCGATGTTTTTCGAAGGACTTTGCGAAACTGAAAATCCATACAAATTATTTGCACAACAGGGAATTCATGATATGCTTACTCACGGAGGGCAGAAGATTTTCCCTTGCATTCCTCAGTTGATTATCCCCATAAAAGGTAAGTTTGGGCTAACAATTATTTTTTTTAATCACCGCACTTTTTAATAGACGCTCTCAAAACGAAAAACAAAGAAGTCATGTGCTCCACCCTCAAGGTGCTTCAGCATTTAGTGAGAGCCGGAGACATGATTGGCGAGGCTCTTGTTCCATATTACCGACAAATTTTACCCACATTGAATTTGTTTAAAGAAAAAAACGGCAAGTAGTTTTTTGGAGAAAATCCAGTCGCGAAACTTACAGTACTTTTTCAGTTAATTGCGGTGACGAAATAGATTACAGCCAGATGAGAGGGGATAATTTAGCAGACATCATAAACGATACCTTAGAAATATTGGAGCGATATGGAGGAGAAGACGCTTTTATCAACATCAAATACCTAATCCCTACCTATGAATCATGTATGCTGAACTAAAAAGAAAATAGATTATTACTGATTATAGTGGCATTAAATTGAAGTCAATGAGTAAATAATTTATAGAAAGACAATAGTATATTATATACCTAGGTCGAGAAGTAGGCCATTATATACCGAGCACTTCGCAGGTTATTAGTTAAAAAAAATGTATGTCCAGAACCTACACTTTTTGGATAAATATTGTAATCCGGAATTTCGCACTGTTTACTTTTTGACATAAGATGTTCCATGAGTGTTGGGTTTGGCCAATTATCGGTTATAAATTGGAAAAAACACTACTTTTACTTATGCCCAGAAAAATGTGTCCTTTTATTCCTTTCTGCAGAAACAAAAAAGGAGTAAAAACCTCGTCAACTGATTCTACATATATATATATATATTTATTTTGCTAATAAAGAAATACCGCGAACACTGTAACGACGCAAAATATTGTATCCTGGAAAAAAAACATCGGTATTTTAGGCTATTCAGGAAATCTTTGGTTGACTATTTACTCACGTTCATGAAAATCTCACTGCAACACGTATCGATTTCTGAGTCCCAAATGCACCTCACGCCTGATTTCACTCCTTGGCCCTTCCGTTCCCCAATCACCACTTGCACTATGTGTCTATATCTTTTCATTTCTATATCTAACAGAAGTAAACTTCGGATTTTAGCTACAAAATTGAAAACTAGGCTGCTTTATTTACCTTTAACTTTTTCATTTATTTCATTTGCCATTTGTATGGTCCATTTCTTTGCAATATCTGCATCATATGATTTGCCTTCTAGAGTATTGAACTGGACGTTTCGGATTATGGTTTTTACTGGCACTTCTTTAAAGCTAGGTGGAAAACAAGGGGAATTTAACAACGATGTAAATAATTTGGCTTTATTTATTTACTATTATTGCTTTCAGTAGCAACTATGTGAATTGTGTAGTGTTTGAGCAGATACTCACATGTCTTGAAAGCTTGGCTTGATCTGATACGAGTTCTGAGGCGTAACTGATTCATGACTGAGTTGCTTCATTTCTTCTACAGCGTAGCTTGAGTATATCGATCCATTTGCTTGCGATGATGGTCCCCGTATTGTTGCCTGAGAAATCGCATCTTCTGGCTCCACGTCGTCTTCCCTATCTTCAGCCATAATTCAAGTAAGATATAACTTATATTCAGTAATTTACGTTATTTTTTTCACTTCTGAGTATGAGCTATATAAACAATGTGTAAACAAAAAGTATTGAGCGAAGTGTGGTTATGTGTATTTGTTGGCACTGCAGAAGATTCGTTGTCATAGATACGCGCACAGAATATCCGGATATTCTGTGGATAAGCGATAGTTAGTTGTATGTGTGGTAGTCTAGATATATACTTTCATATGCAAGGATCTTGACAGCTCTGGCTCCGGTCACTGGCGCGCAGTTTGAAAATTTACATTTAGGGCCTTGCATTATTTTTGTAAAACAAATTGCATTAAGTTTCCTAAATGGTATTGGAAAGAGAGTTTTTAAAGTCCGTTCCCATTTGTCTGCAGCAACACTTCCCCAAATGTGTTGATGGAAAGCAAAAATGAACAAAGATTTAACATATTTTGGGGCAACGAATATTTAAAACAAATAATAAGTATATGTATTTAGTCAAATTTTACCCTCATCTATGATGATCATTTTTATTTTGCACTTTACTTTTGCTGCTGAACTTTTGAGATTCTCCTCAAGTCAGCCTTAACTGATAAAAATAGACATTGGCAGCTAGCTAGATGATTATTTCGAGTAAGTTCCTTGCTTCTAAAATATTTTAATTCGTTAGATCACGAGTGATTGTAGAAGTAGCAAGTTTAAAAAAATTAAACAATTTAAAGTCGCCGTTTCCATATACGTTTGATCGTTAAACTTTAACGTGCCAACAACCGTGTTCCACCCTGTATATGTTATGTTCTTCCACAATTATACTCTTAATCATAATTTAACATATACATTATATAAGGAAATGAGCATTGCTTGTGCCAGAAACCCATCCTAATCTTGCCTGCAAAACGAAATAAAACTGATTGGTGACTTTTTTAAATTTATTTATTTAATCTAAGTTACACCGTTCTGAACAGGGGACTCAAAGTGGGTGAATTTCTTGATAAGTTCTACATTATTAAACACGAAGGACTTGACTTTGCGGCATTTTTTTTGGATGTAGCCAATTTTGTCTTTTAGTTGTTCCTCGCTAAGTGGCAATGTTAATCGTATATTCTCTGAAACAAAATTTATTCAAGATATACGGCGTATCGATGCTAAAATGCATTTAGATATATTTTTTTAAAGCTCTATTGTGTCAATGAAGAAGCTGGGATTTTTCACACTTTCAACATAGCTGAAGATAGTCATTTTAAACAGTTCTTGCGGAAGAAGCTTTGCTTCTCAAATTCAAGAGGTTTTCCAAAAGTTAACAAAAACAAAAAATTTCTGGAATCGTCCATGGAATTGCCGTTCGGCCTTTGGGAGTCTCTGACCAGCAAGAAATTTCACAGCTTTCTTATAAGGCAGGTTTGAGATTAATGTTCACCATCCAAAATACAAATCCAGTTGAAAACTTACCCAGAGTTTTGAATTGCAAGTTTGCAAGTCTTTCCAAACATTGGCAACAATCGACGTAACAAGATTCCTTATAATTCGGGTAGTTCCAGGTAAATGTTATCAAAGGATAATGCTTTTGAATGATTTTCTTAAACTGCTCATCCCGCATTGGTTTGTCCACATTTAGATTCACGGTGGCTCTTGGGAGGTAAACGAAAAACATTTCCCACTGGCTTTCCCGCACTATGGATATCGTATCGAGTTTCCGGATTGTATCATCCATATATAAATTCAACGTTTTGAGCTTGCAAATCCTCACTTGCAGCTGCAAGTCAAATTGGCATAAGAAATAATTAATTTTCAGCCAAACTGATTTCAAGCAAAACTTACTATGCAAACCTTGTTGAAAAATAGTAGAAATATCCAGCAGTCAATAGTGAGAGTCTCCAAGTTGTAGAACATTTCCACGGAGTTTGCGAAATTCCAGCTATCAAAGTATTTGCGCGAGTTGTAGGTGGAGTAGTGAAGAGCGATGTGTTTGATGGTTGATTTGGATCTTAGGCAAGCCATCAAGAGATTGCTGAAGTTCATTTCGTTCATGTTGGCGTTTATTAAAGTGAGGCTTTCCAATCGATTTTGCTGTCTGAAACGTAGCTGATTAAGCAAAAAGTTTGAAATTTACCGTGTACTTACTTAAGGAACCGCATTAGCAGATAGCAGAGCTTTTTAAGTTGGTAAATATCGTACCACTCGTGGATCACCAGATGTTTGACTTGAACAAAGCGCTCAAATAGCAGAATCAGAAATCTTCCAACTCTCTTCACGGTTTCCTTGTGTCGCAAGCAAAACACTTTTTCACTCAGGACATACGGAACGCTCCATCCTATTTCCAGCTCTTCGATGTAGTGATGATAGTTTTGAGTGAGAAATATTACACTTGGCTCTGGAAATTGAAGATATTGATTCTCGGTTTTCAAAACTTCTAAACAAACCAAACCATTGAAATCCTCATCCACCTTAACATTAAGTTTTTTCCAAAGCGAGGGTGTTTCTACCGCATCTCTCCATCGTCTGCATGTTGAGGAGAAACTCATCTTATCACGAGAGGGGAGGAGTTTAAAAATATTCCCCAGAATTTCGTTTGGCAGGGTTGTCCAATCGGGATACTGTTGTGCCATTGTGGACACACCACTTCTGAAGGATTTTGCTCATTCTCCGGTTTGTTGGTTTAACGTGGAGTCCCTTTTGCTCAATGCCGGGCGTTAATTGCGCTTTTTCAATGATTGTACTTTAAATTTTTTTGTGCATCGAATAAATGACGGATTTGGCATAATAATCAGCTGGTTTTTTCATTGTTCATCAATCTGATTCATCCAGCGCCAGCTAGTAGTTTTTGTCAGCATCATACAGGGTTATTGAAATGTTCCGCATAGCTGTAGGATTTTTTCGAAACACTTAGCTTGAACTGGATGAGGTTTTTTGAGAGCGAACAGATATTTCACAGCTGTTTTACATTCCAATTTCAATGGAGTTTGGAATTATTCTCTGTATCATGAACACCTTTTTTTGTTTCCAGGTGACACAATGCAGCTTTCGATAAGTTGGGCTTTAAATTTTCCCTGGAAGATAGGATTGTTGACATGTATTTTATTATATATATCAGTGCATGTAATATTTATGCAATGATCAACGACGCGAAAATATCTTGATTCTGTATTGCGTTATTTCAGTTTCTTGTTTTAATACGAACGTAACAGCAAACATGTAAAACAAGTGTCGTTCTTGTGTGAATTACACCTTCTATTGCCTTGGAACGTAATTTGTTGCATTTATTGGTGTTTTCTTCTGTGAATTTATCTGTTTATTGGTGTGTATCATTCTCTCGATATTTCAAAAAAGATGAATTTTTTGAAGAACTTTGACCATCAATAGCACAGGACCCAGACATTTTTTGCTAATAAAAGTAAGGTCAGATCGTCTTCTTTTGACCCAAAGAATATCGCAGTATACTTTTGATCATGTGCTTACGGGACACCCTGTAGAACACCGTCTCTTTGGAATTTCGTTCCTCTTCGATCAGCAGCTTATCCGTAATAAGTATCTAAACTTTGACTTCCTTGAATGCACATTTTCCGCTGAAAAAAATATTTTTTTTAATGGCACAAATTCACTGTTTTGGTCCAGCTTGAAAATTTTGCTATGATTAAACAATAAGAAAGCAAACTAAACACAAAATCACATGTTCACGTGAAAGTGTTTTTCGGGCTTTGAAGCCGTGGTCCATGGGAAGCACGAAAAACATTTCTATATGTGATTTGACCGTTCGTGAAAGCCTTCATAGTCCGATACACATAAAATATTTGGTGTTTTGTAAAAATATGGATCGTTTTCTAAAGCTTAAATTCTCGATATTTGGATAAAATTTTATGTGGCGGCCACTAATTATTAGAAGCAGTTTAGAAACAATAAAAATAATAAAATTATAGCAACTGTCCACTGTCAATTCCACAGCAGATCTTCTCATAAGGTTGAAAAAAGGTTAGTAATTCTGCTATATTCGGAACTATACATCAACAGGTTTGCCCTCTTGGCTTTTTTTTGTTGCTTTTATTTAGTAACTCTTTTCCGTCAAATTGAGAGTACCATTAGAAATTTATCCATTATTTTAAAACCTTGATTAACTCTTCCTCTGGGATCTTTGTGGGTTGTTCGAACATATTTATTTTCATATATATTAAAAAAAACGTTTTTAAATAAATTTTGAGTCACATATGTACATTTGCAAAAGTTCTTATGATCGATACCCTGGAAACTTTCAATACTTTCATGTAAATATATGACTGATGACTATTTATTTAGCTTGGTTTGTCTATTACAAGAAGATAACTTCTCGCATGTTTACGATTATTTGCCCAATATTTCGGATAATAATTTCCAAACTTCGTCTTATTATGGGGAATTAATTGCATCGCCTACGTGTTCATTGAACAGTATTTTGCTAGTCATTATGGAAAAACCAGTTTCTGAAAAGGAAGAGATGTAATCAACTTGCAGACGTTTTCATCCAATCGGGGATTTTTAGCTCAATACCGGGGTAACGACAATCCATGCCTGGCAGTTTTAAATACGCAATAAATTGTCTCCTTATAAATTTGCCAATTTTGCAACAAACATGGGCTTTATTATGGAATGTAACTAGACTATGCACTGCACATCTTCTCTTGATTCTTCAAAAAACATTGAATTCATTACTCCAGCACCTAACTGACCAGCCTCGGTAATAAACAGTCAACTCGAGCGATAACTATAAACAACGCTTCTGACCTCAATCACTTTAACAATTGAACCCCGACTTAAGAACAAGCACATTGGCAATAATGCTAGTAAAAATTTTATCTGTGATTTTAGCAATTACGTTCATTAACAATGTGGCCAGTGAAATTGGATACGCAGTACCGGAGCCAAAAATCGACATTTTCGATACTAAAGGCTTTAGAGTATCCATTCCGGATGGATTCGGACTGGAACTGTTCGCTTTCCATGGGAAAATTAACGAACCCATGAATGGACTGGAGGCTGGACAGTTTTCGAAGGACATCCTGATGAAATGTGGCGATTTGTGGGTTTTTGAAGATAACACCGAAAAATTGGTGGTTGGAAATACACTTTACTATTGGTTGTTCGTTATCAGGAACAGGTTGGGGCATCGGTATGATAATGGGAAATTTGTTGTTCGAGGTAAGTGCACAGTTTACTTAAGCGTGTGGTGCGGAGTTTTCTTCTGCAGTTTGCATATTGTTGCATGGGAAATTGAATTGCGGATTTTACGCTCTGGTATTAAAAGTTTCCAATTATATCAGAAGCATTTGGTTAATTAAACTTACTACTTCATCTACTTGTTATTTCATGCAATTTTAAGATTATAAATCGAACTTCAATTATTTTTCAGACATAACTAGTTACAGTCCCTTGTCTTGCCAATCTACAGCTACCGAGCCACCTAAAGACTCTTGGATTTTCAACGACACTTACTTGAACAATTTGGAGCACAATCCTTTATTCGATGTTCGGTCACTTGAAGGACTTACTGGCTCTGTGGGTTTGAAAAAATCCGAAAAACGAGACGTTGAAATCTCTGTATGTTGTGACCTATTTTTAAACCTGTCCCATCGTCTGGTGGGTGTGGGTATTGAGAATCAGAAACTCATGGAAGAGAACCGGATTTTAACCGAGCTGGTTGAACGAGATGAGTATTCTGCCAAAAATCTGAGACTGTTTGGGAATTACCCGGAAACCTATTATCCGACTCCAAAAGACTTTGCTCAGAATCTGCTCAGAGAAAAGCTGCAACTTTACAATGTGCGAGTGGTGACAGCGAAAACCATCCCTGGAGATGGCATCAGTTTTACCGTGGAAACTCTAAGAGATAAAATTAATGTAATTTTGGCAGCGAAGTCGGGACTGATGGGTTCGAACTTCGAACTATTATGGTAGATGTTGCATGATTTGCAGGCTTTTCAATTGAAATAAACATATTGAAAATGCTTTCGTTGTTATTGTCCGGTATGCATTTATGTGCAAGATTACGCCATCGTTTGAAATTTGAAAATATCTTTTTGGGCCGCTCTTGGACAAATTGAGCTGGCGCCAATTTTACGCCACTGGATAGAGAATTAAATTCATCGTGGAAACATAGTGGGGAAAATCTTGGCAGTTTCCACGTAAAAAGCGAAAGTTCAACATATGGTCACCGTCATATGAAAAGGCCAGAAAGGGAAATGCTTCAGGAGACAAAAAAACACAGTTTAAACCTATACATATTTTTATGTATGACTTATTTTGCTTAAATATTTAAGCATTTACTAAAATGTTACAAAGGAAACCAAATAAAATGTGGGATTTTAGAAAAATCAGCAGACTTGAGCCAATTTCCCTCGTCATATCATCACTCATGCTGGACTTTATTTAAATTAAAAAATTAATATTAATTCTTTTGCATTCCAACAAGTATGGAAACGAAAAAACCATGAAAATTTTGTTGCCAATACATACACATTAGCGAGAAACACTGGAGTTATATGGACAATCCTGAAATGTGAGTGGCTCTGGTTCGAAAGCCTCTCACCACATAAATAACGGTTTAATTCTTGTTTCTAATTAAAAAAAACCCTTTACTTAAAAGACGCTTTATTTTGTTCTAAGACACCATTTGCATTTTCAGAATTACTGAATTGAGGATGTATTTTTGTGCCTTCCTTCACACAAGTCTTCTGCCTTCAAGAGCCCATTGGAAATATTGGAATGGAAAACTGGCGCCTCATTATCACTTGTATTAAAACAGCTCTTGATATGAAGCTTCAGACCTTGATTCGTGGTGAAACCTTTGCTGCATAATTTACACACATAAGGTTTTTCGCCGGTGTGTCCCCTCAAATGGACCTTGTACGGTGTCCATTGTCTGAAGTTCTTCGCACAATATCCGCAAGTGTATGGACGTTCGCCTGTATGAATTCGCTCATGATAGGTGAGAACGTACTTGTGCTTAAAGGCTTTTCCACATTCCTTGCACTCAAACGGTCTATGTTCTGTATGGGAGATTTTGTGCTTTTTTAAGTTATCACTGTCCTTAAATCCCTGTCCGCATATATCGCACAGGCATTTCTTCTCCACCGTTTTCGTTTGCTTCTTAATATGAGCCTTATCTATGTGATATTTTAGCAGGTTTAAAGTCTTAAATTCCATTCTGCATGTGTTGCACCAGAGAAGAGATGGATCATTCAAAATATCGGCTTTGTGCATGCAAATCTGGTGCCGCAGCAGTGCCTTTGCCCCGAAATACATATTTTTGCATACTATGCAGGTGGTTTTCTTGGTTTCGTCGTGTCGGAGCATGTGCTTGCGAAAATTCGCTCGATTGTTGAATGTTTTTTCGCATTTCTGGCATACATTTGTGTCCATGTGGCTGGATGTTAAATGGCTCAACAGCTTCTTGGTCGTATCGGCTTTAAAAGAACACATTGGACAGGGGATTTTATTCGCTTCCGGGTGATTTTCCATATGACAAAACAGTGCTCGAAGCGACTTGAATTTTCCCGTACATCTTAAGCAAGCGAAATTCTGCTGTTTGTGAACCGTTATGTGCTTTTCCGCTTCAGAACTGAACTGAAACTCGGCTGAACACGTTTGGCAAATATACAAATCCGATTCCTCGTCATGTTGGTACGTGTGCTCTTCGTCAGGCTCTAGAGAACCATGCTGCTTTTGATGCATCTTCAGCTCCTTTACTGTTAAGAATGTTTTAGAGCATTTACTGCATTCGCGTGGCACTCGATATGGCCTTCGTTTGGGGGCTTCAAAATTTTTCATGCCGCATTGCTGTCGATGTTTCGCCAAGAATGTCCTGGATGAATAGTTTTTGTCGCAAGTGGAACATGAATATCGCGCTGGTTTTGCTTGATTCGATACTTTTTGGCTCTTGAGTTCTGCAGCGTTTCGGGATTTTCTATAGCGGCTCTTTATTCGTAACCTAAAAAAATTATTCGTGTTAGAGCCAAAGTGGACTTTGATAGCTTGATTAAAGATTTTTAAGTTTGCTAAAACATTTGTTATGTAATATAGGTAGTATATTTTGAATTTTATATTTGTTCGTAGGGCATTAAACAGTTTTGGACCAATATAAGTTATGAATTTTCGGTACAGGTTTCTCAACACTTTAGAAAGACTCAGGTCAATGCTTCTTAAGCTTCTAATTGGTTGGTGGTTCACATACAGAAAATTATTTACGTTATACATTTGTATAATTGTAGATTCCATATAAATTGTTTGTGTCAAATATATGCGCTAGCTATATGCTATCTGTTACAAATTTTTTTATATGTATATATACAGTGAATGTGTTGAGAAAACACTTTGCAAACAATCATCATAGCTTTTAAGATTTTCAACCGTTTGCATTTTCCGAGATGCAGCTTTTATCGAAAATAGTGCGTTTTTTAACAAATTTCCAAAACGATATAAACAGAGTTCTGCAGAACATTTATACTGACAATAAGCGTTTTCAAGCAAGTTTTCTGAACAAAATTGCGACCTTAATTGCACAAATAAAACACTGATCATTTGTCTTGAAAAATCGTCTTTTGGGCATTCAAACTCTTTCAAGATTTTCAACCGATTGCAGTTTTGCGAACGAATTTTCAATGACCCGAATCGGGCCCATAGAAAAGGGTTTCTATGACCCCCATAACCCTCCTTCTGGATGCGCTCTTGTGACTGATCTACCCGATATTGGTCGTAGAAAGTTTGAAACTTTGACCGAGAAAACATGACTATTTAGACACCCTGTACAATTTTTCTTTGGTTATCTTGGAATTTTAAATTGCAAATATCACAGTGAAAAGGAAAGAGATCCGAATGAATGAATGAATGTGTACGTAATTCGGCTGAGGATAAAAAGCTTTGATGACATGTCTTGCATTCATGCTGCTTTTGCTTCGTATGCTTATTCCGATAACTAATTAAGTAAGATTTCTTTTTGAGCTTTCCCTGGCAAATTCGCCTTCGAACGGGCGCTTGCTTGAGTGACTGACCCTAATAGATTTCAGGTTGCTTATAGATAAAAAAAACGTTTAAGCCAAATATCACAATCGTACTGCTTTGCCTTTGTATTCTTGTTAAGATAGTCAGTTAACTGATGTTTTAGTTTAAATTGCAAAAATCGCATTCGAAAGAGCGTTTCTCTGAACGAGTCGTATTAATATGATGGCTCAATTTGGCATTGGAATAGCTTTTTCCAATGCTTGCTTAAACGACCGGTTGTGTGATCAAATGCGATTTTAAAGTTTTTAACTTCAAATCAAAATTAATTCCTGGGTTTCAGTCATTTATTGTCTTTATTTATCAATTAAAATACGTTTCGGTGTATTTTTTCACCATCATCAGTTTTTACGTTGTTGTTACACGTAAATTTTCTGTAAATATGTAATTCTAAAAATGTATGCCAAGGCTTAAAGCAGCAACAACGCTACATTCGGAGTTGCTTCTTCAGCTAAATTAATTGAAGTACCAAAAAGCTGAAATCCTCTTTCGAGCTTTAGGTGCAGATCTACGGATAATCCCGTATTCTTATCAGCTAATATTACAATCGCTCCAGGTTGCTTTGAAACTATTAATTTTGATTCTATTTCTTATATTTCACTATATTATTACATTACTGCTAAATTACACTTCATTTTCTAATAATATATCAACTGCTAAAAAGATGTTTTGGAGTAACAAATTTCTATAATTGTGTCAGTTATTCGAAACAGTTAAAAAATGTTTAAACAAGTATTTCCTTAGAATTAACTTAACCAAAACCCTTAGATCCTTAGAATTAACCCAAACCTATTTTCCTCATGTTAATGAAAGTTAAGGTGCCATAAAAGGTAAAGGATTTTCTAATGGGATGATACATTGAATCAAATTTAAAAGAGCATTTGAACTCTCACTCAGATCATCATAACCCGTTACTTCTCCAGATCACAACTTTGCGTTTCTTTAAAAAAGCTCAAGTTTACATTCTTTCAACATTGTGTGGACTCAACAAGTGAAGAAACTTGACCATCAAAAGCGTCGCTTGTTTGCAGTTTCAGCTTTAAAGCGCCTTATTAATTAAATGAATCCAAAGTTGCTTTTCAACAAAATCGTGTATTCTGATGAAGCACATTTTTACGATTAATCAAAATTGTCGTTTTTGGTGTGAAAAGAATTCGCAACAGGTCTGTGAGAACAAACCTCGAACCACTGGTGAGTTGAAATTAAATCGCTGCATTGTTGAAAATAGAGCCGATTTATCGAATCTGCTTCTGTAGTCCAAGCCGAGAAGGACGAGAAGGTTGAATTATGTGTTATTCAGAACAAAAAGGACTACATTTTTGGATATCAGCCTTATTGGAAAACCCTTTATTATTTGGGATGTTAATTTATTATGTTAATGTTATGTATTGTTTGTTAATTTGTTATTTTATAAAGTCGTTTCTTATGTTCTCTAAATTGCAGGTTCGGAATGCACGGCACGACAATGTTGGAGTAATGTATCTTTCAGTTTGAATTGTATATTGCAAATATCGCATTGCAGAGGACCTTCCTCGGAATGAGTTTTCAAATGATCTTTATAGAAACGTTCAATAACAAACGTTTTATCGCATATGCTGCAGGTGTATTCCGTTAGAATCATATGATTATTTCGATGCTTAACCAGTTGGTATCTTTTCTTAAATTTAGAACTGCAAATATCACATGCATAAGGGCGTTGGTCCGAATGTGTTTTCATATGAAAAAATAATTCCGAATGTAAGACAAAGGTTTTATTGCAAATGTCACAGTTGAATTGTCTTTTTTTCGTGTGCGTGTTATGATGAATTGTTAATTGCCTGATTCGTTTAAATTTTAAACCGCAAATATCGCATTCGAAAGGGTGATTTTCTGAATGTCTGGCCAAATGAACATCTAAGTTTGATTTATCAGCAAAAAATGCCCAACAAAAATTGCACTTATATTTTTTTAGTTTAGTCCTCGCAGCTTGTGGATCTGTGGTTTGAGTGCTACTTAGATTACTGGTTAGTTCGTCTTCAGTTTTTATCAGCACCGGCAATTCTTCCTCTTCAGCTGTAATTTTCCCACCCTGCGCGTGACACTCATTTAAATGCATATTTAACTTTGACTTATTTATAAAACATCTCGAGCAAATATTACAAGAGTGTTGATTATTTATTTGAGCAGCATTCGCAGCTTGTTCATGTGCGGTTTCACTGCTACTCAGATTACTACTGGCTTCGTCTTCAGTTTTTACCCGCACAAACAAGTCCTGCTCTTCAATTTTAATTTTCCCAACTTCTGCATGACACTCATTTAAATGAATGTTAAAGTTTGACTTATTTATAAAACAAATCGAGCAAATACTACAGTAATGTTGATTTACTTGAGCAGCATTCGCAGCTTGTTCATATGTAGACTCACTACTGGCTTCGTCTTCAATTTTTACCAGGCCGGACAAGTCCTGTTCTTCAATTTTAATTTCTTCCTTTACTTGCATATAAAAGTTCGGCTGCATTCCAACGCAATATCTACAAATAAAAATTCAAAATCAGCGAAACGATTGAAGACTTAATTCTGATCTTGATGATGGGGCAAATATTTCTTCAGGTCTGTTTCAATATTTACATAATAATAATAATGAAACACCAGCTTATATTTCTTAAAAGTTTTATTAATTTTGATACCATTTTATGTTTAATCCTCAGTAAATATGTGTCGGCTACAAATAACATACTTTAATTTATTGTAAATGTATAACTAAATAGAAAAAATATAATTCAAACGAAATGTAAAAACTAAAACGGTATCCTTTTTCCCCAAGGTCTTGATCCATATGATTTTATGATATTTGGAAATTTGATAATACCATAATTTAGAAATAATACAAAAAGAACATTTTTGCGATGCAAATAGCAGATAATGCAGGAAGTAAAAGCACTAATTGCGTTCCTTAAAATCATCTAGTAACAAGTAACGCAGATTATAACAGTCATACATAGGTACTACGCCGATACTTTCACAGTCTTTTTATCAATGTTTTATGATTTATTCGAATTTTTTTGCTCAATTTGATTTTGCTTGATTCGTTGCACGGTATGTGCGTTATTAGCATGTGGGCGAAATCTACGTCTCTTTTTTAAACTTTTATTGCAAATATTACTACAAATATAGACTACCTAAAATGCCACAGTCTATTTGCAGATTGTCTAAATTATTCTGCAAAGCGAGAAGAAGCAAATAATTTGCAAATTTTCGGATTTTGTAGAGCGCCGGTAACATCGGCATGTGTTTGTTTACTTTATTACTTGTTTTAAAAATAGCGAAATACTAACCCCTTTATCAGTCTTATTCTTATTTGACGATTTTTATATCATTTCAGATTTTTTTCGGTAATGAGGACAAATCGGTAATCCGAACACACCGGGTGCATTCAATTGACCGGATTAAAGATGTTCCATATTTTCAATTCTATACAGGGTGGCCATTTTCTGAATCTTTGTACTTCGGTAACTTCTACATTTATAAAGATAAAGAATCCGTTAGATGGCAAAATTGGGCAGAATTCGATTGCCTATTCATTACTGTTTTTAAAATTTGGCTATCCGACTTGGTTCCTGAAATATCCTGAAAATGCAAGAAATCAACACTTTTTTAATTATCATATAATTCGTAAACTGTTTAAGTTATAAAAAAAGTTAAAATTGTTTGTGGTAGAAATTTTTGCGTTGAATCCAAAGTTGTACTAAGGGCAGTTTTAATTTTTTTTCTGAGCTAAACAGTTTATGTATTAAGTGATAATTAAAAAAGTGTTGATTTATTTCCTTTTCAGGATATTTCAGGAACCAAGTCGGGCACCTAAATTTTGAAAACGCTAATGAATAGGCAATCGAATTCTGCCCAATTTTGCCCATTTAACGGATTCTCTATCTTTAAAAATGTAAAAGTTACTCATACAAAGATTCAGAAAATGGCCACCCTATATTTTTATAGTTCAATTTGTTTCTTCTTTGATTGGCTGAACGAAATGTTTGGTACTATTAACATGTCGGTTTAAAGTTTTTTTCATTTTAAATGTTTTGTTGCAAATATGGCATTGAAAAGGCCGTTTGTCCGAATGCGATACCAAATGCATACGCAATCTATCGGCAGAATAGAAAATTTTAATACACATCTTACACTTGAACTCTCTTTCTTTCGTATGCTTGTTACGATGAATGTTTAAGTAGTCTTTTGACTTAAATGTTGAATTGCAAAACTCGCATTGAAATGGCCGTTGATCCGAGTGAGACTTCAAATGATAGTTGAAATTATTTAGATATAAATACGTTTTATTACAAATTGTACAGCTGTATTGCTTTTCTTTTGTATGTTTGTTTCGGTGAACATATAATTCACCTGATCTTTTGAATAACGCATTGCATATATCGCACTGAAAAGGGCGGTTATCTGAATGACTTTTCATATGATCATTTAATTTAGAGTTTCTACCAAATGCTTTATTGCAAATCTTGCACATGTGTTGGTTTCCTTTAGTATGAATATTTCGATGCTCAGTTAGGTCAGACTTTAGCTTAGATTTAAAATCGCAAAAATCGCATTCATAAAGAAGCGTGTCTGAATGCGTTTTCAAATGGTCATCTAAATTTGAAATTAACAAAGTTGTAGCACAAATCTGACAAGTGTACTGTTCATTTTTCGTGTGTCTCTTTTGATGAATCTGTAGGAACCTTTTTTGCTTATACTTTAAACCGCAAATATTGCATTGGAAAGGCCCACGGTCTGCATGGCACTTTTTTAAATGAATATTTAACTTTGATTCATTCATAAAGGATATCGAGCAAATATTACAGTTATGTTGATTTATTTCAGCAGCCTTCGCAGCTTGTTTAGATGTGTTTTCACTGCTACGTGGATCACTACTAGCTTCGTCTTCAATTTTTATCAGCACGGATAAGTCTTGTTCTTCAATTGTAATTTCTTCCTTTACTGGCATATAAAAGCCCGGTGTCATATGAAATGAATATCTATAAAGCAAATTACATAATTAGCAGAAAATATTTAAAACTTCATTCTGAACTTTAGCTAATCTACAATTATTTAAGGAGCAAACATTTATTGTTCTAATGTTTCAATCTTTACATACTTGAATAATAATAAAACACAATTAAAAATATCGAAAACTATTTTATGTCTTTTCCTCAGTAAATCATATACTGTAATTTGCTATAGATAATTCTAATATAATTAAAAATAAACGTCTCAAGATCGAGAAATAATTAGAAACGACAGTACAACCAGCACAGAATGTAGGCGTTGAAAAAGCACGGAACGCTTTAAAAACCAAAATACCAAAGATGCGAGAAGAAGACATGAGAAAACGCAAATGCAAAATAAACTGAATAAAACAATTAGGAAAAAGTGCAGAGAAACTATAAGAAAATTGGATGTCAACAAAATGCCGGGAAATTGAACCATTTCAGGCAAGATATGCCACTTTTAATGTTCGCAAGAGAGTAAAAGAAATGACAGGCGGACACAAAAAGCGGCAAGAAAGAACTTTAAGAAACGATAATAAGAAAATAATGCCAGGGACAGAAAACAAACTGGCGAGATGGAAATAATTCATCGAAACACTTTAAAACGCAAATAAGACTCAGATAATGCTTTGTCCCTGTCTTCTCTACCGGTACGAAAGCGGAAAATAGACTCACAAACAGAGAACATAATATAAGCTTATTTTCACTTCTTATTTTTTTTTTGATAAATTCGACTTTTTTTAGGCTGCTTGTTCGAAATGCCTGGCACGAGCATGTCGCCGTAATGAATCTTTAATTTTAAATGTTTTGTCGCAAAAATCGCATTGAAAAGGCCGTTTGTCCGAATGCGTAACCAAATGTCTACTCAATTTTCCCACAAAATAGAAAATTTTATTACATATCTCACACTTGTACTCTTTTTCTTTCGTATGCTTGTTTAGATGAATGTTTAAGTACTTCTTTGTTTTAAATGTTGAATTGCAAAACTTGCATTGAAATGGCCGTTGATCTGAGTGAGAGTTCAAATGATATCTGAAATTCCTTAGAAATAAAAACGTTTTATTACATATTTCACAGCTGTACTGTTTTTCTTTTGTATGTGTGTTTCGATGAGCGTTTAAGTTGCCTTTTGATTTAAATGTTGAATTGCAAAACTCGCATTGATGTTTCCGTTGATCTGAGTGAGAATCCAAATGCTCTTTTAAACTGTGTGGATGTAGAAACGTTAGATTACAAATCTTACATCTGTACTGTTTTTCTTTTGCATGATTATTTCGGTGAACAGTTAAATTACTTTTTCTTTTGAAATCCGAATTGCAAATATTACATTTAAAAGGACCTTTATCTGAGTGAGTTGTCAAATGAGAATCTAATTGTGCTTTTATAGGAAATGTTTTGTAACAGATATTGCACGTGTATTGATTTGCATTAGCATGAATATTTCGATGTTCAGTTAGGTCAGACTTTAGCTTGCATTTAAAATCGCAAAAATCACATGCATAAAAGAGAGTGTCTGAATGCGTTTTCAAATGGTCCTCTAAATTAGAATACAACAAAGTTTTACTACAAATCTGACAAGTGTACTGTTCATTTTTCGTATGTTTCTTTTGATGAATCTGCAGGTACCTTTTTTGCTTACACATTAAACCGCAAATATTGCATTGGAAAGGCCCACCTTCTGCATGACACTCATTTAAATGACTATTTAAATTTGACTTATTTATAAAACATCTCGAGCAAATATTACAGGAGTGTTGATTTATTTGAGCAGCATTCACAGCTGGTTCATATGTAGTTTCACTGCTTCTTCGATCACTACTGGCTTCCTCTTCCATTTTTACCAGCGCAGGTAAGTCTTGCTCTTCAATCGTAATTTCTTCCTTTACTTGAATATAAAAGTCCGCCTTCATACCAACTGAATATCTAAAAATCAAATTACATAATTAGCGAAAAATATTCTTCAGAAGACTTCATTCTGAACTTATCAGCGCATCTTTAGCTAATTGAATAATAATAAAACACCAGCTTATATTTCACAATAGTTTATTCATTCAAAACATCGAAAATATTCACATAGTGAATCACATACTTTATTGAACTATAGATATTATAATATAATTAAATCTAAATGCCCGATAAGAAAATAAACGTCTTAAGATCGAGAAAGAATTAGAAACTACAATGCAACCAGCACAGAATGTAGACGATGACAAAACATGGAATGCTTTAAAAATTAAAATACCAAAGATGCAAGACGAAAACATTAGAAAACGCAAATTGAACCATTTCAGGCAAGAGACGAGAGCAAAAGAAATGACAGGTGGACACAAAAAGCGACAAGAAACAATTTTAAGAAAAAATAATAACGAAATAAAGCCAGGGACAGGAAACAAACTTGCGAGATGGAAATAATTCCTCCAAACACTTTTCGACGACAATAGACCTTGTGATCGACCACCCCCAGACAATGAGATCAATGAAAAAGGACAAGAAATAACCAAAGAATAAGTTACTCATGCAATAAAGACACAAAAAAATGGAAAATCTGGCGGTCCTGACGAAATCATCGTCAAAATGCTTAAATTAATCGCTGAAAACGAAAGCTAATGCCTAGACGTAATACGCTACTATTCAATACGATATACCGTGTGAGTGTCTATGTTGTTTAGATTATTATGTTTCTTAGATTAAGCTGAAAAAATGTAGCGTTTTCAGTTGCGGTACAGATGTAGAACATTATGA